>NW_010972972.1:7292439-7294575 GCF_000737465.1 Haliaeetus leucocephalus | reverse complement strand
GCACCCCCCCCCGCGCGCGCCCCGCTGCGCACCGGGCCCTGGCGCCGCCGCCACACGCTCGCTGACAGGGGGCGGAGCCAACCGCCGCCGTGTGAGACCCTCCGCGGGGCGGGACCGCCCCGCGCCGCCGCCCGGCCAATCAGGGGCGGGCAGGTGGCCACGCCCTCCCTCTTCCTCTCCCCCCCTCCCTTCCCTCCCGCCTCCGCCGGGCTCCTCGCGCCCGCAGCTGAGCCGCAGCGGCCTCTCGCGGGCGCAGGCGGGAATGCCCAGGCTGGGCGCGGGGCGCTGGCGCGGCGCGGAAGCTAAGCAGAGGCGGCTGCGTGTGACGCCTGGATGGGTGACCTCACTGGAGGCAGCCCGCCCCCAGCCCCGGCTTGTCTGTCAGAGCACCCCGACACATCAGAGCATCCCGACTTGTCGGGACAGAGCCGCTTTGACGCCTGAGCGCGTGCTTGCTGGCGGCCAAGACCGAGCTGCCACGCTTCGGCACGCCCCCCCCCCCCCCGAAAGCTGCAACACCCCACCAGGGCCACATGCTCCTGGTGGCATCGCCGCTCACCGGTGCTGGACCAGTGCCATTGGGGCCCACAGCTACCAGCACCTGGAGCCCACCAGCCCGTGGTGGGGGACGGGAAGGTCAGGGGCTAAAGTTTCTCATGTCCTTTTCCCTCGGCACCGGGGCTGAAAGCAAAGCTCCCTGCAGGGATCAGATCCGGCCCCAGAATAGCTTCGTGGCCACCAGCCTGGAAGCAAAATCCCATCCCGCTCCGGCCCCGCTGCCCCGAGAGAGGCGTCACCCTCACCCCTGGAGCGGGCACCCATCAGCCGGGCAGTGCCCTGCGCTGCCGCCCTGGGATGCGGGATGGGGGGACGACCAGGCTGCAGGGCTGGCATCGCGTGGGGAGCCCTGGCCACGGCAGGTGCCTGGGATGGAAAAGAGGGCTGGCCATGGAGGTGAGCGGGCAGCGTCCCGAGCCACAGGCAGCTGCCAGACTGATTTCCAGGCAGAGGGTTCCCAGTGGGGTCCCAGCCCCGGTCCTCCGTGCTGGTGTGGAGGAAGATCCCAGGTGCGGGCAAGGGGTCCCGTGCCTGCAGAGCCCCCGTGGTTGAGATGCCCTGGGATGAAGATGGGGACAGGCACGAAGAACAGCCTCGCCTCCATCCCCGGGGAAGCCGCCTTCCCCCCATGACACCCTTCTGCCCCAGGGCCAGAGACCCTCATGGGCTGCAGGTGCTGCTGGGGGGACCTGGCCCTTACGGGGACCCCCAGCTTGGGGGACCTGGCCCTTGCAGGGACCCTCACAGCACCTGGGTCTCCTCTGGCCCTGACCCAGCAGGACAAGGCCATGCTTTTGGGGGGCTCTGCCCCTGCAGCAGCCCTGGGACCCTGCTGTTCCCCCTTGGGGTGCAGCAGGGTGGCCCCGGTTCCCCTCCCCAGGCAGCTGGTCCCCACTCTCCCCTCACCCCATCCCCATCTCTCCCCCTGAGACCCCAGTGGCACCCCGATAGCAGGGGCTGCCATCTCCCCTGCCTGCCATCCCCCCTTGTCTCCCCAGGGAGTCCCGGCCAGCTGGTGTGGGCTCCCCTCTCTCCTTGGCCCCCCATGCAGCCCCCTGCCCCTGAGGTAAGACTTCCCCAGAGCTCCCGGCCCCCTGGGCTGGCAGCGGGCTACCCCAGCCTGTCCCCATCCCTGTCTCCATCCCTGTCCCCATCCCTGTCTCAATCTATCTCTGTCCCCATCCCTGTCTCCATCCCTGTCCCCATCCCTGTCTCAATCTCTGTCCCCATCTCTGCCATCCAGGACCCCCAGGCACTTCTTGCCCTGCCCCGAGCCCTGGGACAGGGTGAGGGCAGGAGCGGGTGGGTGTCAGGGAGCCGGGGGGGGCTGCAGCACTCTGTTCTGTGGGTGGTCCCGTGCGAACGGGCACAGCTCCGGCACCAGGAGCCGGACACCCCCCCCCGCCGCGCGCCTGCTGCAGTGGGTCCCGGGGCTGTGGCCGAGGCGGCCGGCATTGCTGGGGGTCCCCCTCGGTCCCCCCCTCAACCCGAACCTGCTGCAGCCTCTGCATCAGCCCCCGGCCCTGGGGACGGGGTGGGCTCCCGCGCCCCCTCCCCGCTGCCCGGTTGGCACCCGGA
>NW_010972972.1:7285951-7292429 GCF_000737465.1 Haliaeetus leucocephalus | reverse complement strand
CGCTGCACAGCGTGCCCCGCCGTGCCCGGCGCTGCACGGGCTGAACTGCACGCCAGAGGGCACTGCACTGCCCGCTGCACTGCACACTGCGCCCGCTGCACTGCCCCCTCTGCCCACAGCACTGCCTGCTGCACTGCACCCTGTGCCTGCTGCACTGCCCGCTGCACCTGCTGCACACCAGGCAACCTACTGCAACCCCCAGTGCACGCACTGCAGGGTTCTGCACCGCACACACTGCACCCACCGAAAGGTACAACACTGCACACTGCGGGACACTGCGCACGCACTGCACTGCGCATCATTGCACACACACACACTGCGCCCACTGCAACACCTGCCCACAGCCCCACGCTGCATACACCTTGCAACACGCCCGTTGCAACACACGCTGCACGTCCCGTGCGCGCTGCAACGCTTGTTGCAACACTGCACGCACTGCAACACGCACGTCACTCGCGCACACTATCGCACACCCCAACACAGTGCAACGCTGCAACAGACGTGCTGCAACACGTGTTCAGCAGACACCACGCAGACACTGCGGTGCACACTGCAGCCCTGCCACTGCCGTGCCCATCGCACACCACGGTGCACGCTGCAGTGCTCACGCGGCCGTGCGCTCACACACGGCAGCGTGCTGGGAGGTGCAGGGGTGGCACGGTGCAGCAGGGGAGCGCGGTCAGCTCTGCTGTGTGGCAGGGCTGGCCCCGGGGCGGGTGTCTGGTTGTGGTGAGCGTTTGTTGCTGGGCCACCCCAGGCCCCCCCGGCCGGGCAGACGGTGAACGTGCCACAGCCCCGTGACTCTCCTTTGTGAAACCCGCCTGGGCTTGGGGTCACCTCTGGTGAGGCTCTGGGGATCTCTGCCCTCCCCTCTCCTCCCCTTCCTTCTCCTCCCCTCCTGGTGGGGGGATGTGCTGGGGGGCAGTGGTGGGATGCGTTGTGCCCTTGGTCGAACACTAGCTCCCGATTTGGCTTGCGCCGCCTCTCGATGCCGTCCCGCTGCCGGCTCGCTGCAGAGCGGGGGCACCTGTAGGTCCCCGAGTGCCTGGGGGAGACATCCCCCCCCGGGAGGGGCATGGTGTGGCCATGGCTCTGTGGGTGGGTGCATGGGTTGGGGTCCCACTGGGCTCACTCCTCTTTCCTCGGCGGAAGGAGAAGCTGCCGAAGCGCCAGCAGTGGCACGTGGGGACATCGTCCAGCCCTGCCGCCGGGGCTGAGCCGCGGTGGGTGTTTTTGGCTGGGGTGGGCAGCGGGGCTGGTGCTGGGACCGTGGGGTGCCGGTAGCTGGGAGCATCCGTGGGTGCAGGGGTGTCTTTGGTGATGCCAGGAGGCACCCGAGGCTGGCACACCTCATGGCAGCAGTGGTGCCGGCCAGCGGGTGTAGGTGTGGTGTGTGCCCGGCGTGGCGGGGAGCAGGGGTCGGACATCCTGCACCCACAGCTTTGGTTTGACTGTAGAGTTGAGAGGGGCCAAACTGGTCCGGTGCTGGTGTGCTGGGCACCGTGCCTGCACAGTGTGAGCTGTTTTCTCACCCTGAGGCCAGGGAGCATGGCCTGGCCTGGCTGGCTCCATCCACCCACCATCCCTCTGTCCATCCCTCTGTCCATCCCAGGATCCTTCCAATGCAGGCGGCCGTGTCTGACCAGGAGCAGCCCCGGCCAGTGTTGGCCCCGTCCCACCGCTGGGTTGGGGCAGGGGTTTGCTGGCCAGCACTGGCCCCGGCTCAGGGGCCACTCGTGCCGGCTTTGGCAGCGCCTCGAGTGGGAAACCGAGGGTAGGGAGCAGCCGTGACCGTGCCAAGGGGCAGAGCGGGACGCGGTGGCGGAGCTCACCGACCTGGAAGGGAAATAAAATGAGGAAATTAGTCATGACAAGCCTGCAGCTGGAAAATGAGGAAAAACCAAAATCCTTCGACTCAGCATGGAAGTTATTTTAGCCGTGACAGCAGGGCCACGGGGCAGAGTGGGGGGTGCCGGTGACAGCACCCCTCAGGACATGTCCCACAGAGCAGGGATCCCGTCTTGGCCACACCAGCACCGGGTCCCTGCCGCAGTCATGGCAGAAACCGCCCCCGCCCCGCTCCCACGCCGGTGCCAGTGCTGGGCCGGCACACTTGGCCCCACGGGGTCCCTGCTAGGTATTTATAGATTTTATTAGTTTCCTCTTTCTGCCTGCTGAGCCGGTGGCAGTGCCAGGGGGGCGGCACTGTGCTGCTCTCCCCGCAGAGCAGGACCGACCCCGGAGATCATGGCAGCTGACCCCCAGCCCTGGGTCGGCCGGGGCTTGTCCGTCTGTCCTGGATGGACACACCACCCGGCCCGTGAGCATGGGCAGCGACGTGCTGGCCGCAACCTCTGCTCCCTGCTGGCACTGCGCGGGATGCCCGGTGTGGGGTGCCTGTGGTGGGGAGTTGGGTGCGCAAGGTGGGGTGCGAGGTGCACGGCGTGTGGCGCAGCGTGGGCTGCGCGGTGTGTGATGCTGTCGTGCGCGGCGCGCCGTGCAGGGTTTGTGGTGCAGGGTGCAGGGTGCACCGTGTGTGGTGCATGTGGCGTGGGGTGCAGGGCGCACGGCGCACAGCCCGCGCGGCGCGCTTTGGTTTGCTTTGGTCAGGTTTAGGTGCCGTGGGGCTGGGGACGGCCAGGCCGGCAGCGGGAGGGGAGCCCGCAGGGGCGTCTGCTCCACTCCCCCGGCGGAAAAAACCAGTGGGGGGGATGCCCTGGCTGTGAGAGATGGCGAGCGGGTTTTGCTTCCCTTTTCTGCTGAAGAGATGAGTCGCTTTTCCCATCCAGGGGGGTGGCGATGGGGGGTGGCAGAGGTTGTGGTGTGTCACCCACAGCCCCACTTGCCCGCCCATGCCCTCTCCCCGGCACCCCAAATCCCGGCTGAGCGACGTGGAGGGTGGCCAGAGTCCCGCTGGGGTGAGGGGTGCTGAGCCCCAGGGCCAGGCACCGTGCAGACCCCTCAGTCCTCTGACCCTTCCTCTTTCTCCTCCAGTTCCCCTCCTGTGGGGCCAGGGAGTTGGGCTGGGAGGGGGCAGGCGCCTCGGGTGCCCCACACGGGCTGTGCCCCTCAGCCCCACGAGGCTGCCCGTGCCCCGGCATTTCTGGGGGGGGGGGCACACCAGGGGCTGCGTTTGCCCAGTGTCCCCAGGTGCGGCAGGGCAGTGGCCGGGCTGTCCGGTGGCCGTGGGCTGTGGGACCCTCGGGCGCCATGGCTCTGGGATGCTGCGGGGACCATGGGCGACCTCCGGCCCCTGCCCGGCACCGCGGGGATGCCACCGTGCAACCCCCAGCCCTGTGCTGGCCCCTGTTCGGCATGGTTCCCACCTCCCCTCCTGTCACCTTGCAGCAGGGGGGCAGGGAGGGCCAGGGGGGTCAGAGCCCATGTGGCTGCGGGTCAGGGACACGGGTGGCCCCGCAACACCCCTCATCCTCCCCGGGCAGCCGAGGGAGGGTTGGGGCTTTGGCTGCTGCAGGGGCTCTTATCCACACCAAGCCCCCTCCTCGGTGAGCAGTTTGCCCCGTGCACGCAGGTAGCACAGCCGTGCCTGCGGGTCCCCTCGTCCTGCCACCATCCGCGGCACCGCACCCGGAGTCGGTGGTGCCCATGGTGCCGGTGATGGTGATAGCAAAAACGGTCCTGCGCGAACACCCGGATCCTGCCACGACCCCGCCACAGGCAGTGCGTTACGCCCACGTTTGCTGCTTGCCGGTGGCAAGCCTGGGGCCACGCTGGGGTTTCACAGCCCCAGGGGCCCTGGGTCGTGGAGAAGCGGCCCACTGCCCACTCCCTGCTCCTCCTCTCCTCCGTTTCCCCATAGCAGTGATGCTCTCATGGGCACGAGCATTTCCACTTGCACCCTGTCCCCTTCCTTAGCAACCCCGCTGACTCAGCCCGGGCCTTTCCCGAGATGGGGATGCGTGCCCGCTGGGTGCCAGCTCACCCCGGGGTGCCCACAGCCCCACGGCCGGTTTGGGGGTGCAGGGTTTGAGCTCGGCGTGACCAGTGCACACGCCGTGTCCCACTGCGGGACTGTCCCGGGGCCGTGGCTGGTGCTCAGGGGCCGCCCCGCTCCCCGAGGGATGGGGAGCTGCAGGCAGGGGACACCGCTCCGTCCCCGTGCCCTGGGACAGCCGCCCCTCGTACCCCACTTCTGGCTGCAGCAGCTTCCCCGCGTCCCCCGCCGGGGCCGGCTCCTGCCCATCTGTTCTGCTGCAGACATTGTCCTTGGGTTCCGGCGGCTCTTCCCACCCCTCCGGGTATTTATAGACAGTGACCGGCTCTGGCTGCATCTCCTCTGGCTGCTCTGCCGACGGGGTGTCCCCAGGACCCCAGTACTCCCTGGGGTGCCCTCGGCAGCCTCTCAGGGCAGTAAACTGCCCCCATGCCCCCCGATCTGGGGTCCAGGGCTCCTGCGGGACCCCTCTTACTCCCACCTCAGCTGGGTGACCCTTGCTGGGACCCGCTGCCCCGGCCCCAGCCCAGGGGGGATACCCCGGTGTCACACCACCAGCCAGTTGGTCCTGGCAGTGGGGGGACCCCAGCCTGGGGGACAGCAGGGACCCTCCACCGAGCCCCACCATGGGCTGCAGGATGACTGCCCGGCATGCAAATAGCTATGGGGACCTTGGGGTGCCCGTGGGCCATGGGGACAGTGGGACCCTGGGGGTGCTGGGGGCTGCATGCCTCGTTAGGGGCTCATGGGGCACCCTGAGGTGCCGCGATGCCTCGAGGTGGCTCCTGCTCTGGGATGCTGTCCCCTGCCCTCCCCATCTATCGCATCCCACGCCACCTTGCACCCCCAGCTGGGTCCCCCCCAGTGACATCCCTGCAGCAGGGACGCTGCACCCGCCCGTTGCAGCTCCCGCACCCCTGGGTTTGGGTAGTTTTAAACCCGCCGCACGCTCCCCCCACCCAGCTGAGCCCAGTGCTGCTCAGTGCACCTCCCACCCTGCCCCGTGGGGTCCATGGGGACACAGCTGCTCCCCAAGGCCCCGTGGGAGGGGACGGTTTTGCAAAGAAAACCAAAGGCTGGCATTTAGAAATAACGTTGGATTTTTTTTTTTTTTTTTCACAAAACAAAACCCAGTTTGGGTTTATTGCGGCTGGAGAGCAGCTGGCTCCAACTCCTGGAAACCCAGCGCCTGCTGGCCTTCAGCTTGAGAAGAGAATTTAAATCTAAAATGTGAACCAGAATGGCTTTCCAGGAAAACTCTTGGTTTTGCCATCTCTTCTTCAACCCGATCTCATCAGAAAAGGAAAAAAAGTCTGCTGCAGCGCTGCCAGCTGCCCTGGAGGGGCCAAGGGGAAGCGGGATGAGCGGGGTGCCTGTGCCCCCAAGCCTGACGGACAGTGGGGGGGAAAAAGGTTGAAACCAGGTCAGATGATAGGTCCAAACTGGGTCAGGTAGGTCCCAACCAGCTCAGCCAGGTCCCTGCCACGGTGCGATGGGGGTGGCTTCATCCCACTCTGGGGGCTGCCCTGGGGTACCCCCCCCAGCGCTGGGAGCCCTGGGCAAAGAGCCAGGGTGGCTGCGGGACGGAGGGGCACGGGTGCCACGTATGTCCCGTGGCCCCACTGTGTCTGCGTGGTCCCGCCAGTCCCGCCAGTCCCTGGCAGCTGGGGGTGAGCAGGATGACCAGGGCTGGGCACTGGTGCAGGGGTGTTTTGGGCACGATGCAGCCAGGCAGGGACTGGGGTGCTGGGGGGATGGCAGGCGAGGAGCTGGCGTCAGCACCTGATGAGAAATGAGGGTGCGTTGGGCATCCCAGGCAGTTAGTGCTTGGCCTGAGCAGGGCAGCCCCCCACAGGCAAGTGGGACCCCCGGGGGTTCCCTCCCCAGCGCTGTACGGTGACAACACGGGGTAGCGCGGTGGCAGATACAGCCCCCGTGCTGGTTGCCCATCGCTGGAGATGGCCCAGTGTGGCCACGGAGGGAGCTCGGTCTCCCATCACCCTGCTCCTGCTCCTGTTGCCCTGATCCAGTTCCTTCTCCCACTGTCCTGCTCCCACCCACCCAACCCACTCCTGCTCCCCCTGATCCTGTACCCATCGCCCCGTCCCCATCACCCTGCTCCCGTCCCCACCATCACCCTGCTCCCGTCCCCACCATCACCCTGCTCCCGTCCCCATCATCACCCTGCTCCTGTCCCCATCATCACCCTGCTCCTGTCCCCATCTCCCTGCTCCTGTCCCCATCATCACCCTGCTCCTGCTCCCTCTGCTCCTGCACCCATTGCCCTGATCGTGCTCCCTCCCCTCTGCCTGCTGCTGCCTGCACCGTTGCTGAGCCCCCCCCCAGGCCCTGGGGGACCCCAGCCGGTACGGTCTGGCGTGAGAAAACCCTCCAGGCTGCATTTGCGACCAAAGCGGGGAGAAAAATCGAGGCCAAAGGGGCTGGGTATTTATTTGTGACCCGCCCGGGATCCCACGCTGCGCAAGAAGCCCCGGCGCGGCCGGCCGGCTTCCTGCTGCGGGC
>NW_010972972.1:7262438-7285898 GCF_000737465.1 Haliaeetus leucocephalus | reverse complement strand
TGCCTGCGGGGGGGGGGCGCGGCCTGCGGTGGGGGGGGGGGGATAGAGGGGGGCTGCCTGCAACGGCCCCGGTGCTGTGGCCCCCCCGTTCACAAGCTGAAGACACAGGGATTCCCCCCCCCGACTGTCCGCCGTGGAAGCACTTTTGCAGTGGGGAAACTGAGGCAGTGGCTTCAGCGGCGTTCCGGCCGCCCCCCCCTCGGCTTGTCCTGCCTGTACCGGGGGTGCAGCGGTGCAGGCAGGGAGCCAGGCAGGGCGGGGGTCACGTCGCACCAGGTCCCGCTGCAGGCAGGAAGCCGAGTGTCAGGGCGGGAAGAGGAAGAGCGACTTCCCCATCCGAGGGGGAAGGGGAAGGGTCCGGCTCGAGGGGGGGCCACCGCCCCTTCACCCTTCCCCAGAGCCCCACAGCCCCGGAGGGCTCTGGGGAAGAGGGTCATGTCCCCAGTCCCCAGCCCGGGGCTCTGCGCCGATGCGGCATCCCCAGCTCCTCCGCCCCGGCACCTCCGCTGCCGGCACATGAGCCGCTGCCCCGGCCGAGATAACCCTCCCAACGGGATAAATCCCGGATCCCGGCGGGGAAAGGAGATGCCGGCCTCAGCCCGGCCCCACGGGTGGGCAACCTCTCGCCCCAGCACTGTGAGGTGCCCCCGTGCCTCGGCTGGGCTGGGCTCGGCAGCGCCCGGCTCCAGCCTGCTGCAGGAAGGGGAGCAGGATGTGGCCCTTAATGGCAATTGCAGAGGGAACCTGAGGAAGGCAAACAGGGAAACGCGCTGGGCTCGGGGATAAACACAGCTGCCGGAGCAGACGTCAGCCCCGAGGGGCTGCGCCAGCGGCCGCTCTCCGGCCTGGCCGTGGCACCAGCCCGGCCTCTGCCCCGCCGGGGCCAGCACCACTTGGCGTGTGTGGCACCAGGCGCCAGGGCTGGGGCACATGGCAGCAGCCCACACACTCCCACAGCCCAAATCCGCCCCTGGCTGTGTGCCCTGCTGCCCTCCATCTCCTACCGGGACGGAAGCACGGCACAGTGTGGCATGGCACAGCACAGTGTGGCATGGCACAGGGTGCTGCAGCAGTCTGGCTGTCCTGGCAGCACCGTCCTGGGGACGATGCTGTCCCCGTGCATGCCAGCCACAGTGGCACACACTTTTGTCCTGGATCAGGGGGTGCGGTTTCCCGTCAGGGGGTCTCTGGGCTGCTGCGGACCGCGGGGGCTGCATGGGGGGATGCGGCTGGCCGGGAAGCTCACCCGGACTGTGGGATGGAGGGTGAACCGAGTGTGACCTGCCCCTCTGCACCCTCCAGCCTCGGGTGTCCGAGCAGGGGGACCATGGTGACCCCAGCCCCAGCATGTCCCCCTCCCCTGACCCTCTCCCTTTCCCACAGGCTGCTGAAGGGGGACGTGAAGGACGCTGAGCCGCGGGGATGCAGAGCATCAAGTGCGTGGTGGTGGGCGACGGGGCGGTGGGGAAGACCTGCCTGCTCATCTGCTACACCACCAATGCCTTCCCCAAGGAGTACATCCCCACCGTCTTCGACAACTACAGCGCCCAGAACACGGTGGATGGCAGGACTATTAACTTAAACCTGTGGGACACGGCCGGCCAGGAGGAGTATGACCGCCTCCGGACGCTTTCCTACCCCCAGACCAACGTCTTCATCATCTGCTTCTCCATCGCCAGCCCGCCCTCCTACGAGAACGTCAAGCACAAGTGGTACCCAGAGGTGTGCCACCACTGCCCCAGCGTGCCCATCCTCCTCGTCGGCACCAAGAAGGATCTGAGAAACAACCCTGAGACCATGAAGCGGCTCAAAGAGCAGAACCAGGCGCCCATCACCACCCAGCAAGGCATCAGCCTCTCCAAGCAGATCCGCGCCGTCAAGTACCTGGAGTGCTCGGCGCTCAACCAGGAGGGCATCAAGGATGTCTTCACCGAGGCGGTGAGGGCCGTGCTCAACCCTGTCCCGGCCAAGCCCAAGAAGCCCTGCGTCCTTTTGTGATGGGGCTGCTGGCGACCAGCGAGAGACGATCCTGCCCCTGCCCTGCTGCCCCCCAAGACACTGCCTGGCACCACCAAAACCCCCTGCCCACCCCGGTGCCTCCCTGAGCCTCGCTGCCCCCCCAGGGATGGTGGGACCGAGGCCGCCAGCCCAAAGCCACCAGCTTTAATAATATAGACCTTGTTTGCACTAACTGGCTGTCTGCCCCAGGGGGCTGCGGGGCTCCCCCAGCCCTGCAGGACCCCCACCCCAGCCCTGGCTGTCAGCGTTCGCTTTTGGGTGACACCTCTCTGGTCCCAGCACAGACCAACATTTCCTGAGAAGGGGATGCTCAGGGTGGCCGAACCTCCCTCCTGCCCTGAGCACCCTATGGGGACCCACCACCCCCATCCCCTGCACCTGCGGGGCTGCGGGGGGGGGCACAAGGGTAGGTCCTCAGCCCCTCTGTGCCAGCCCTGGCGCGCAGTCACCTCTGAGCATCCTGCTGCCCCGGCACTGGAATGGCCCCATCCTGCTGCGGGGTCCCGGCGGCTGTGCCGGGGGTATCCTGGGCCGGTGTTTGGGGTGAGCCCAGCCCGGCACAGCATCGCCGGCTCTCCGGGGCCAGCACCGGGGAAGTCCAGCCCTGGTGAGAGCAGTCGGAGCTGCCGATGGGCTCTGCCGGAGGAGAGCGTTCCTGCACCATG
Organism: Haliaeetus leucocephalus; assembly: GCF_000737465.1. Lineage (NCBI taxonomy): Eukaryota > Metazoa > Chordata > Aves > Accipitriformes > Accipitridae > Haliaeetus > Haliaeetus leucocephalus. The sequence continues at coordinate 7,283,214 of NW_010972972.1, read as the reverse complement.
GGGTGCCGGGGCTCCACGGGGCAGTGGGACTTGCCTGTAACCAGCTGCTCCCCGAGTTGCTTCTCCTGAAATAAAGAGACCTGCCCAGGCTCCCCGTCTCCTGTGCTCTCCCGCGCGCGCCTGCCTTCCCCAAGCACAGGGACACCCCGGGGGGGACGTGGGTGCCCCCACCCCAAGCTGGGCTGGGACCCCTTGCCCTGCCAGGGCCAAGCTGAGGGCATTCACAGCAATGCCGCTGCCTGCCGGGGTTCTCTGGCCAGGGGAAGCTCGGGGTGCCCCTGCCACGGCCAGCCCCGACCCCCAGCTACCCCCATGACTACTCGGGGCCGGCGCTGAACTCAGGCTTGGGGACATTGCAAGGGATAGGAATGGGGACACCGCAGAGGCTGCGCATGGGGACATCGCAGGGGTGGGCGCAGGAGGCTGCAGGAGCGAGGTTCTCTCCCTGGGAGCCCTCCAGCCCCCCCAGCTCCGGCTCTGCCCTGTCCTGCCCCGCTCTGGAGCTGCAGGCAGAGGCCAGATCCCCGCGTCCCCGTGCCTGGGGGCTGGGGTGTCCTGGGGGACCTCGGGTCCCGCAGCCGAGTGCCGAGGCTGATGATGGCGGCAGCGAGGGACCGGCAGCAGCCCCGGCTGCTCGGCCACGCTCGCCACCCGCTTGCCAGCCCCAGCGGGCTGCCGGCACGTGCTGGCCGGCGGCCGGATCCGGCGAGGCCTGGCAGGGCCCCTGCTGCCGCGCTCCTGGGCCCCTTGCCTGGCCCCGGGTCCTTCCTGCAGGAAGGGCAGAGACCCGGCACCCGCCACAAGCCGCCTTTGTTCCCTGCTGCCATTTCCCGGCCAAAGCCAGGGAGCCGGCGTGGGCGACCGTGCCGCGAGGCAGGGTGGCTCTGGCCACATCCCATCCCCGTCCCTGTCCCACGGCCTCCTGGGGGCCGGCGTAAAGCGTGGCCCCCCCCGGGCCCCCAGCCTGGGAAACTGCGACACACACTGGCATGGCCCCGGCTCGTCCCCGGGGGGCTGCATGCCGGTGGGCTTGCAGGTCCCTGCTGCACCGAATCCTGCTCCCTCCGAGGGGGATCCCCATGGCCATGTCCTGCTCCCACTGCATGGTCGCGTGAGGGTTGTATCCTGCTCCCACCACAGCAGCAAGAGCTGACCTTCATTGCTACTATTGTCCGGAGGGGGCTGTTCTGGGGGGGGGGTCCCTCCTTTGGGGCCAGAGCTGCAGGTGGGGTCACCGGCACCCAAGGGGCTGTGCCACCCCACAAGCTCCCACGGGCAGGGTGGACGGCAGAGCCATGGGTGCCACAGTGTGGGGCTGCACAGGGTAGAGCTGGGGGCCCCCCTCCCTCGCCGGGATGCCCTGCACTGTCAGGGGCACCCTCGGTACACCCGAGGTGCCACAGCAGGGATGTCCCTGTGCCCGGGACAGGAGCTGGCCGGAGGTCTCCAGGGCAACCAACACAGACCCCCATCCTCAGGACCGGCAGGGTGCAGGCAGGGGCTGCAGCCCCCGTGGGGGGCGAGGTGCCACCCCGGTGGGATATATGGCAGAGGAGTGGGTGCTGGGACGAGGCGGGGACCCCGGGGTGGGATGCCGAGAGAGGCAGCGGGATGCAGCCCTGCCCTGGCCCCGGAGCGGCGGGATGAGCTCATGGCTGTTCTCCTCCCAGCTGCAATGAGGTCAGGGCCCCGCCATGGCCCCACCACCCCGGCAGGAGCCCCCAGCACAGGGCAGAGGGAAACCGAGGCCCGAGGCAGCTCCCCTGCCCCCTGCTCAGACCCAGCACCGTGCCCCATACACCAGCTGCGTCCGCCCCAGCCCTCCTGGCCCCGGGTTCCGCTCCCCCAGGGTTGCACTGGCCGCTGGCCCCCGCAGCCAACTCAGCGGCCCCCGGGGCTGGGTGGGGAGCAGAGCTGTCAGCTGTGGGGTGGACTCAGCCCGGGAGCACTGTGCCTCCAGCCCGGTTCTCTGGTCGGCTCCCAGCCTCTCCCAGCACCCAGGGTCCATGTCCCACACCCCAGTGATCCATGTCCTGCACCCCAGCCCAGACCCCACCCTGACCTGGGGTCCCAGGAAGGGTCGGGACCCACTGGCCGTGCACTGGCCGGGCTGTGTGGAAGCGGCATAGAGTTTGCCAAGAGCTCACAAAAATACTCAGTGCTTTATTTCAACCTCAAAACCAAGGCGCAGACGCTGGCGGCGGGCAGCACACCACAGGCATGCAGGTAGGGGAGATGGATGGAACCCGGCATGGTGCGGTGGGGACACTCACGGATGGACACGCACAAGGCAGGACCCGCTCGAAGGCCAGCCTGGCCCCAGCTCAGCCAGGGCCACCAGCCAGGGTGCCGCAGCTCCTGCTGGAGAAGGCTCTGCCCAAGCCCCGGGAGCGCAGGGACAGAGCATGGGGACATCCCAGGGGACCGTTGGTGGTGGCTGCATTCACATGAAGGGCGGTTGCAGGAACCCCGTTGGTCCTTCATGGCCAAGCGTAGTGCAGGGTGAGCCCTGGCAAGCACAGAGCTCGCCAAATTCCAGAAGGCTCCTGGTGCCGACAGGCTCAGCCCTCTCCCCCTGCCTGCAATCGCTGCCCATTCCTTTTCCAGAGAGCCTCTAGGAGCGAGCCCTGTGCTACCTCTCCAAGCACAGCACCAGCTTCCCGGTCCCTCCCTGTGCAGGATGTGGCCAAGCCCTCTTGGGTCATAGCCATGGCCCCCGTGAGCCAGAGCAGCAGCAGCCCCCTTCCACCAGTGCTGCCCAGCCCGGCTGTGCACGGGGAAAAGCAGAGGAGCCTGGGGATGCTGCCAGATCCCAGCTCCCACCCAGACGGCACCACCGCCATGTCAGCCCCCTGTGCCCTGGCAGCCAGAGCCCGCAGATGGGGGGTCACCATCAGCACCCTCCTCCCGGGGCAGCAGCAGCACCACTGGACCCCAACAGTTCCCAGCTGAAGCCCTACAGCACAGGGGAAGCCGTGCGGATGTCAGAGCGAGGACCTCCAGCACCAGTCCACTCGCCCTTCCTCCCCAAACTGGGCTTGAACCAGAGCCCAGCATCCCTGCGAGCACCCTTTGCTTGCTGGAGGGGGCTTCTGGGAAAGGCAGAGCAGGAGAGCGTAGATGCTCTCAGCATCTGCTGTGCCCCATGCACCCCTGCACTCGTGCCCTCATGCCTTTCTCCTGTACAGTCTGTGCACAGGCTGGTACATTCGAAGACGCTCCCCTCTCAGCGACACAGGCGTGGATGAGCTGGGACCCTGCCCCAGCCCCGGATGGGAGAGCAGTGCCCGGCGCCAGCCCCCAGCCACGGCTCCCATGCTGACCCCAGGCTCAGGAAGAGCCTGGACCCAGCCCCAAGCACCGCAGCATGGGCCCAGCTCTGCCCCAGCCCCAGCCCTGCAGCAAAGGCTTTCTGAGAAGACAAGGCTGCAGGCTGCTCCGTTTTGGGAGTGCAACCAGAGAGATGCAGGGGCAGAAAGTGCTCCTTCTCCTGAGGCTGCCTTAAGCTTCGAGGCCAAAAAGGCCACCAGCCCTTTTTGAGGACCTTGGCCAAGGACCCCCAGCCTGGAGGAGGAACCATGAGATCACCCACGCAAAGCAGGGGCAGGGCAAGACTCGCCCCCATGCCCTGATGCTGGGAGCAGAATCCTGCTCTGTCCGGAACATCCTCCAAAGAAACAGTCAGCAGGTACCTGCCCCTCTCCTCTGTCCTCCTGCCCATCCCGGTAGGCAGCAGGGAGCTAGGGCAGGGGGTACTGGCCTCGAGGGTCCTCAGCAAGAGCCCCCAGCTACCCTGTAAGAGAGCTCCAGGCACAGCCAGGGACCACGCACAGACACTTGTGGGGTCCAGGACCCCGGGATGATCCTTGCAGCAGCTCCACAGCAAACGCTCCAGCCCCGGCCCTGGGGGCAGCAGGAGAGGGAAGAAGTTCTCTGCCTCCCCCAGGGGATCAGCAGCCCCCACCTGGCACTGGCATCACAGCCAGCACACGGCCGGCTGTGGCACCAGGCCGGCTAGAAATGCTTGTCCTCCAGCAGCGAGCTCACCACCAGCTCCTTGTTGCCAAAGTCCCAGAAGGCAGTCATGTGGAAGGCCATGTTGGAGAGGACAACCAGGTACTCCAGGAAGGCGAAGATGGTGTACACTGCCAGAGGAAACACAGCAGGTGAGGGGAACCTGCAGCCAGGTCTGCCCTGGGAGCTGGGGGATCTCCTGGGGCACCCCTCCAGGGCAGCAGGGCACGCAGCAGGGGGCTCATCCCCTGCTTGAACCCAGGTGGGAGGAGAAGGGCAGCCAGGCACCGTCCCTTGCGAGGGAGCTGTCTTTGTCTCCGTCCAGGATTTGGCAGGCAAGGTGTCACCCCAGCCCCTTCCCCATACACAGCCAACCCATGGGGGAACCACAGCCCTGCCCCAGCCCCCTTACCTCCAGGGCTGCAGTACCAGTTGTGGTGGAAGTAGACGCACACGGCAAATGCAAACGTGATGAAGGTGAAGAAGAAGAACAGCTGCTTCCACTTGTACGACTTGCGCTCCTGGAAGAGGCCAAGAGTTGGGTCACAGCCCCGGCAGGTCCCCGGTGCCTGCCCCATCCCTCTCTCCTGGCACGGCAGGGACCTGCAGAGGCCACGAGCGGCTCAGCCCTTGCCCCTGCAGATGCTGGAGGTGCCAGAGCAGCCACCCCTGTCCCCAGGGAAGCTCTGCCCTGGCCCCACCGCAGCCCTGGGGACACAGGCAGGTACCAGGAGCCCCTTGCACGCTGCCTCCTTGGGCACAGCCATCCAGGTAAGGACCGCATCGGCTGCTTTGGCTGGGCTGCGACCTGGGGGCATGCGGGGGGATCACAGCTACGCGGAGATAAACCGAGCTGCTGCCCGGGCTCCCAGCAGCCCTGAGAGCAAGCTGCCATGGGAGGCTGCAGTATGCCAACACATCCTACCCGGCTCTTCCCCTGGGGACTTGCTGCTGCAGCCAAGTAAGGGGCGATGGGGGCCTCCGGCACAGTCTGACACCAACAAGCCACGCGGCCCCCGGTGAACGTGGGCAACTCCAGCAGGAGGACCACCCGGCCACCCGTGGTGGTGCTGGGATACGCATGGCACACGGGGCCCTCGCAGCTCTCTGAAGATGGGCCAACGGCTCTACCAGATGGTAGATCCTCCGGCTGTGGACAGGGCGGCTGCAGGTGGCCCTAGCTCCCCCGAGTGCTGCCCAACCACCCCGGCACAGGGAATTCACCGGCGTGTGCAGGCGGCGGCAGCCGGCGCTGCACCCCCTTGCTCGCAACTGCACCAGGGAGGAGGAAACCACATGAAGGGGCAGCAGCTGGGGCAGGCGCCATGCTGGAGACGTTGCACAAGCCGCCGTGGCACCAGGGGGGCCCCATCCTGTCCCCCAGCACCACCTCCAACAGTGCAACGGGTGGGAGCAGAGCAGAAGACTGCTGCCAGCAGCCCCCCACGCCCCCAGCAACGCATGGCTTGCTCCTTCTGTGCTAGCAGAGTCCATCCCCCCCCCAGCAAAGGGGGCAGCCCAGGGGGCCAGCCCCCTCCCCTACAATGGGTTCCCCCAACCCAGTGTCCCATCCACAGGCTGCCCAGCACCCCCCGAAGCTGGAGGCTGCGGGTGCAGTGGTCCCCTCCGGGAGCCATGGGGCTGCAGTGGGTACCAGCTCCAGCCCCCTTCCTCTCTTTCTCCCATCAGGCTGAGCATCATGGATAAAGAAACCTAAAGCCCTGGGGTGAGCAGGGAGCCCCCATGGCAGAGGAACCCCAAACCACAGGCAGACACCAAGGAGGGCACAGGGGAGACCCCAGCATCTCCATCCCAGCACAGGGTGGCCAACACGAGGAGCCCTGGGGCAGGGGGGCTGGAAAAAAGGGGGCTGGCCCCATACAAGGGGACCGCGGATGCCACAGATGGCCCAGACACGGGCTGTTATTCCCATTTCTGGGTGGGTGGGGAATTTCCCCCTCGTCTGATGTTTCACGTGAGACAAAAACTCCATTTTCAGGGACTGCTGAGAATAAGGAAAATTTAAATTGCCCCATCACACTTTCCATTACCCCCCGGAAAGCGTGCCGGCAGGCTCAGCCAGCCACCCTACGAGCACAAACGGGTCACAGCAGGGAGGAAAACCCAGAGAGGAAGCACAGCCTCACGGTCGCCTTCGCCATCTGGGGACGTGGGGCCAACGCAGATGCCGCCTCCGCCCCGCAGGGCCCAGGCAGGTCCTTTCCCACTGGGGCTGACAAGGGTCCCTCTCCTAGAGGCCCCCGGGACTCTCCGGAGCAGGGCTTCCCGCAGGCAGGAGCAGGCAGCCCTGCCTGCAGCCCCTGTCCACCTGCCCACCGGGAAAGAGGAGGCGGCCGGTGCTCAGCCGTGAGGGTGCGGGGCCAGCGGCGCGGGGTGGGGTGAGCAGCGGTGCCAACCCGGGAGTTAAATAACAATGAGCGGCCGGGGCTGAGGCGTTATGTAAAGTTTCACACCGGAAAAGCGGGTCACAAAACAGCCTTGTTTTCATCCAGGTCCCACGGCAGCGGAAACGGTTGTGCTACGAAGCGGCGGCAGAGTCCCGCTCGTCGTAGCAAGGTGAGCGGCAGCTCCCCGCTGCGCTCCCCTGCGCAGCACCGCGCCGTCTCATACGGCGCCACGCCGTGCTGCGCTGCATTGCATGGGGCTGCACCCTGGGACGTGGCACTGCATCATACGGCACTGCAGCGTGGTGTGCTGCGCGGCACCGTACAGCTCTGAACCGCGCCGTGCTGCACCACGCCGCTGCACTGTATCCCGCAGCGCCTCACCGCATCACGTTGCACGGCCCCCGAATCCACACCTTGCAGGAGGCTGCTGCTTGCGGTGGATTTAAGGCACCCCCAGATTCCTGGCGGCCAAAGGCTGAGGGGCCACAGGTGAGGGACCACCAGCAAAGCCAGGGCCACAGGAAGCGGTGACAGCAACCAGCGCTGCCCGAGCCATGAGCAGAGCAGCAGGCATAGTCCATGCTGGTGAGCAGACAGGCAGCTCATCTCCATTGGGCACCAGCAACTACCAAAGCTCCCGCCACACTGCCTGAAGTGCAGGCATGCCGGTTCCTGCCTCCTCCTGCACCAGGGCAGGGGGTAATGCTCCAGCTCCCACATCTCCCCCACAGTCCCCATGCTCCTTCCTATTGCATCCAGCTGTCCTGCCTGGGCTGCAGGGACCTTCCCTGAGGAGCAGCGAATGGTGCCAGGTTTCAAGCCAGCGGCTGCTGAGAAACCTCTATTCGGCATCATGGGCATCTGTCACGACATGTGCCAGCTCCCGACCCCTGTGGCAAGCAGGTGTAATCCCCTGGGGCACTGGGCTGAGCTGGACGTGCCCTGGCATTAGGGATTAACACCTAATTATCCACTCACCTCTATAATCCCTGGTCAGGCTGGGCCCAGCCCAGGGACTTGCCCTCCAGGGAGAAGCAGAGGATGAGCAGAGAGGGCACCTCTCCACCCAGGAGGCCCCAGAGGCACAGGGTCAGGGTGCCAACAGCGTGAGCCTGGGGTGGCTGCTCCTATGGGGATATCCTCGGGGTCCTGCAGCAGGACAAGGGGCAGCACAGGGGCAGGAGACCCTCAGGTTAGTGCCCTGGAGGGGAGATGGCAGCTCTAAGCAACCTGGCAGAAGGCTGAAGCCTCCACGCTCCAGCTCCCTGTGATGAAAGAGAGGGATAAGAAAATCCCAAGGACGCGGGACGAGTGACCACAAAATGCTCAGGACACACACTGAGGTGGTGAAGATGGTTTTACAGCCCGGCAAACCCAGAGGGAGAGAGGTGCACCCCTCCTTCTGCTAGAGGGAAGAACCCTGACCCTAACCCAAGCTTGACCCTGACCCTAAGCCTAAACCTGACCCTAAGCTTAAGCCAGCATGGTGCAGTACAGCACCTGCTCCCCTGCAGAGCCGGGGCAGAGGGATGCTGCCGGGGCACTCCCATGCCTGGCACAGGCAGCAGGCATCGGCCACCAATGGATGGGGTGCTCCAAGCTCAGCCAGTTTCAGGCTCTCCCCAGGCTCTTGCTGGGGCTGCTGGGCTGGCGCAGCTGCAGCTGGCAACACTCAGCTGCTAACCCTGTCTTCGCAACTTCCTCCTGCCAAGACAGACCGGGGCACCCGGTGTTCCTTGCAAGCCACTCCGGTTTCACGCAGCCCCTCGCTCTGACCCAGCCCTCCATAGCTGGATGTGTGTCTGGCCCAGAAAACCACAGACAAATTATATTTAGTCCAGCAGCTTGCAGGCTTTGAGCTGAGGCACATTCCCCGTGCACACGAAGGTGAGTCAGGAGCCGGAGGCCAGACAATGCGGGAGAGGAGAAGAGACCAGCTGCACCAACCCAGCCCAGCAGGGCTAGCCCTGCAGCCCCAGCCCGGGACACTGCCCTATGCGGCTCCAAGCCTGCAGAAGGCATCCACCGTCTCCTTTGCGCATCCCGGGGAAGCCCCCAGCCCTGCAAACACAGCTCCAAGGGCTGGAGGATGGCTGCTGTGAGCAGGCAGGTAGGAAACACCAGCAAGGAGGCACAGAGATTCCTACTTCTTCCACTGCCTCTGGAGAGGAAGACGATGGACTCCGCAGAATTCACACCCCAGTTGCTGATGGGGACAGGGAATGCAATGGCAAAGTGACATTAATTCAAAACGCAACAGCTACGCTCTCCTGGGACCTCCCAAGCACCGGCTCTGCTCCTGGAGCTGTCCATTCCTGGGGGACAAGCAGCACCCTCAAGGCTTTGTGCTGCACACTGGTCCCAGCTCCTCCTCTAGCATTTCTGGCTCCTCTGTGGTGAACCCGAAGACAAACTGCCCTGGTACTGAGGGCTCAGTGCTGGGATATTTATAGAGGGCTTGTGTGACCTACCACCACCACCCCCATGGGCTGCTGTCACTAGACTGCTGGCTAGGCGATGGTGTTACCGAGGAGTTGGGCTGAAACCACACGTGTTCACCGACCGCCTTTGTGGTACCCTCTGCACGGCTCCAGCAGCAGCTGGAAACTCAGCTCAGCTGTCCTGCTCAGGCAGCACAAGCAGAAATGGCTTAACCAGCGCCGAGCGGGACAGGAGCGGCAGCAGAGCGAGCAGGGCGCCTGCCAGCCAGGCACCAGTCAGCCCCTCCATGCTCACGTAGCCAGGGTTTGCAGCTGAGCAGCACCTCTACCTTCACACTTGCTGCATGAGATGCTTTCCAGAAGCTGCCAGCCTGGGTCCGGGCTCAGCCTGCACGCCCTGCGGAACAGGCTGATGGCAGCCTGGGCTGCTGTGGGGAAGAGTCCTGGTGCCAGTGGCACAGCGGGACCCAGCTCCGGTGATGGGCCTGAAGCAGCCGGCCCGGTGGCCACCGTGAGGGTGCATGAGCGTCTCCCGGCCAAAACGCAGCCACTAGTGACACCAGCCGCTGGGGCAGGGGGGAAATATGTTTGCAAACAAGAAGTGAAACTGCTCTGCTCTGCTGCACTGCTCATCATCTTTGCTGTGGCAGAGCCAGCTGTGGAAGGAGGGTTTTAAAGGGCACATAGCTGGCCAGGAGCAGAGAATGACTGCAGAGATGCCAGCCAGGGAGGGCGATGCCACGCCAGCCATGGCCAAGCATCAAGGGCTGGATGCGCTACCTGTAGTCCGCTATGATTAGTCCGCAGCTGGCTCCATTTCCCTTTTTCCCCTGAGCTCTCTTCTCCGCTTTGCACCTTCCCCTCCTCCTCTCAGCCTGCTTTTTCTTCCCTTCCGCAGTTTTATTTTCCTTTCTCTCACTATTTGCCACCTTGCAACTGGAAACCATCTGTACTTCCCCATTACAAACAAGTTCCTCAGCACCTTCCTGCCCTTGCAGAAAGGCAGTTGCAACACGAGCCCCGATGAATGCGAGGCTTTTGCAAGACCAATTCCTGTCACTCACACACAGAAACTCCGGCAAACCTGGGGAGCTTCTCCCCCTCCGACAGTGCTAAAAAGCAGTGCAAGACACAGGGCCTGAGAAGGGCTGCGCACAGACCCCCTGCTCCCTCCTCCAGATGGAGCAAGAGGAAGGCTGGGTCCAGCCTTCCAGCTCCTCACATGGAGTTTGCCCTGGAGATGTCCCCAGGTTTGGCCCCGGAGAACCTGAACCTCCCCTGGGGACCCTCGGTGGTTTCCTCTGCTCCCTCAGCTGAAGAGGGAAGGATGGGACACCATGGGACCAGAGTCATCCCCCGCACCCATCCCCTCCTGCCACCACCGGCTCCAGGGCCTGGGGTACCAAAGGTGAACAAAAAGCCCCCACAACCGACACGAACGGAGCCAGAACCCAGCCCCGAGACGCCGTGACCCGCAAGAAGAGATCACTTGTGCCCTGCCCTAAAACAGCCCGGCAAGCCTCCAGCCTGGCCAGCTCAGCAACTGCCCAACTTCTCCCTGCTCCTGCTGAGGCTGGCAGTTCCCGTCGGCTGCTCGGCTCAGGGCGAGGAGGATGTGGCGTCGGCAGCACCGCGCTCGCCGCGGCCTTGCTGCCCCTCCCTTGCCGAGCCAAGCAAGCCGCCGGTGTTGCAAGAGCTGAGCCCTGCTGCCACCAGCCCTGAAAAGCTGACATGGAGCTCGAGGAACTCAAATAGCAGGATAAGCCCGGGGAGACCCTGCCCGGCCTGGAGGAGCCGTGGTCCCGTGGGAGTGATTCACAATGGGAGCCCAACTCACACATCATGGGACACTGATGGAGCGACAAAGCAGATCTGCAGAGCGACGATAAGGGCGAGCGCCCACTTATCAAAGGATGCCACCCGCGGCCACGTGCCCGGCGGCGTGCCAAGCCCTTGGCCCGCTTTGTCCAGACACTTCCAATCTGACGGCTGTGCCACCAGCCTGCAGCGCTTTCCTTTCCAGAGGAACTCGCCTGCCTCCCTCGCTCCCCGGGCGACAGCTCCATCTGCCGACACGTGGCCCCACAGGGAGCCGGTGCAGGGGACGCCACGCTCCCAGGAAGGGGGACAAACCCTGGCTCCAGGTCAGGGCTGGCCCCAAAGGGGTCCTCTCTCCGTGGGGGGACACCATGCAACCCTGCAGGCAGCTCCCCTCCATCAGCAGGGCCTTTCCAAGATGGGAGGAGGAAGCTGTGCCAGGTGGTGGCACTGTGCTGGGGGGTGGCATGTTCAGCCAGGGCATCACTGTGCCCCCCTGCACTTCCACCCAGGGATGTGCCACGGTCGACACGTCCTCAGAGGGGGCAAATGCTCCTTTGCTGGGCTTGGGCACATACACCAGGATGCAGGAGTGCTCCAGCACAGCTTGAGCCCTGCAGCATCAGGGAGAGAGTAAGCAGCCCCCAGCCCAAGTGAGTCCTGCAGGACAGGGGACGGGTTTGCTGTGCCTCTCGCCCCGTGCCCAAAACAAGCCACCCAGCAGCACCGGAGCAGATGCACAGGCTGCTCCAGCGGGTGCACGAGAGCCCAGGTGACAGCATCCAGTGACACCGAGCCCATAGGCTTTGTGGGCATGGGCTGCTCCCCCAGCAGAGCCCCCATCCTGCAGCAGCTTCACAGACCAGCTGTGGACAGGCAGACACACAGGATGGGCTCTGGACAGCCATGCCAGCACCTCCCACCTGCTTTCCTCAGCTCCTCGGGAGCAGGTAATGAACCAGCCCCAGCAGGTGACCTGGCAGAGAAGGGCGACCTGCAGGCAGATGGCAGCAGGGCACACCGGGTCAAAATGCCGGCAGGACTTTGCTCACAGTGTTCCCTAACATGAACTTGGGAGAAACCCACCTGAATTACCGGCAGAGAAAAGCCAGACATTTAGAGGCAGGCTGCTCACCTCCCTGATCCGATCCTCTGGCTCTGATGCTGTGACAGATCAGGGATGCATTACACCAGAGCTCTCTGCCCACAGCCCCTGCTACACACAGCTATGTGCACCCATCACCATCGGGGCATGCAGGCTCAGAGCTCAGCCCCGCGAACGGCCACCATGCCCAGCTCACAGCCAGCATCTGCTTTTTTGCTTCCCACGAGCTGACAGCAGGACTAGCGCTGCTGCTAACACACTGCAACCAAAACTCATGGGCTTGCTGCAATGCTACAGTCTGCAAAGGTGCATCACCTGCAGACAGGCGCTCCCCAGGGGTGACTGCTGCTTGGGGAGATGTTGTCTGAGGTGCAGTGCTGGGGGAAGGGATGCAGGGGCTCGGATTTCTTGCCAAAAAACAAGACAAGCCAAAAAAGATGAAATAAATAAAGGATTCCATGGGAAAGCCACCAAGGAGTGACTGCTGAGCTCTCGTTATCCCCATATCACCAGAGACAACAGACCACTTCCCAGCAAGAGGGGAACCCCAGGATCTCCAAAAGTCCCTTTCATAGGGAATCTTGCAGCCAAACAACTGCTAGAAGCTTCTTTTCCAAGTCTCTGAAATAAGCCAGCAAGGGGATGGGCTCGGTGAATTGCCGGAAAGGGATGATAAACAGCCATGATGGGGCAGGAACCTTAGCAAGGCACTCTCTGTAACTGTCTGAGCAGACCCCACGCACAGCGCTCATCCTGCTCATACATGGGCAGTGTGTCTGAGCAGATCCCACACACAGCACCCACCCTGCTCCGTAAGCAGTCAGCTCACCTGAGCAGACCCTGAGGACAGCACCCATCCTGCCCTGTATCCCTGTACACAATCCCTTCAGAGACGCTTGCTCCCAGTCCTCGCCAGCTTTCTGACCCCAGGATAAGGGCACACACCTCCGACAGTTTCCCCTAAAGGTCTCTGCTTTGCAAAGCAATCACCTTCCTGAGGCAATGCAGTCCAGGGAGCCCTGGGGACCCTTCCCCATTTAGTACTGTGGATGGTGAGGGTTGGACTGGGGATCAGCTGAGCAAGACACATCACTGAGGAGAAAAGGACAGAGAGGTCCAGGGAGCCCAGAGACCCAGACAAAGCTGAGCATACAAGAGGCACACATGCGCAGAAGGAGCTGTCACATACGGAGTTTCAAAGCTGAATGTCCTGCCCTGCCTGCCTGCGGCTCTGCCGGTGCCCACGGTCCAGCACTCATGCCACAAACCAGCACGGCACCAAAGCTGCATCCAGGCAATGGAGCCAGAAGCCCCTGGCTGGATCCTCTGCCTGACCTGCCGCACGACCAGCAAGTCCCCGAGCCCACTGGCCCCCTCACAGAGGAGAAGACCCACAGCCAGCCTGCTCAGTGCACCGATTTCTGGAGGAAAGGGATAACACAACATCTGCTGCCCACTGCTGGCAGCTGTTCCCAGCTTGCAGGACCAGCAGGTTCCCTGTTCCCCAGCACAGAGAAGCCAGTTTCCGCTCAGAAACAGACATCCTCAGGCAAGAAGAAGGGGTCAGCAAACCTGAACCACGGGGACAGTAGTGGGGCAGTTTTCAAATGTCAGCTCTAAGTGAAAACCAGAAAATAGGAAATTAAAAGATTCCTCCCCACCTTGTTTTGGTAAACCATGAATTTTGGTGACCATGTTTCCCAGTTTCACCTGCTGGTGTTAACTCCTTTAGCACCCAGTTACGGTTATTTCACAAGTGAGCGACAGCTGAAGCCCTCCACCGCCAGCCGAGAGCCCCCTCCCCAGCACCCAGCACTGCACGGAGAGAAGAAAGTAAAGTTTCTGTACCTCGGGACTTACTGTGTGTTTCTTAGTCATTCTCCAGAGGATGCACGTCAGAAGCATGTGGCCCAGAGCCGACGTGATAAAGACGATGAAGGCATTTTCATGGATTGCTGAATCAACAAAACAACAGGTTTCCTGTTAAATCTGAGCCAAGAGCACAAGGGGAACGTGGGACAGGCTTTGGGAGGGTGAAAGACTGCTTTCTGCAGGATGTGGTCCTGCTAGGAGTCCCAGCACCCAGCAGATGCTGTGCCCCCAGCATGAGCAGCAGTCCGGGGACCCAGGGTCTTTGCAGGAGACAGGCACAGCACGGCTCCGCACCCCTCGCAGAGAAGGGGAAGGGGGATTTAATAACAAAGCTGCTTGCGCATGCCTCCCTGCCCCCTGTAAGTCTGGGGCTGGAGGGGGATTCGAGTTGCAGGAAGACTTATCCCAAAGGTGCCAGGAGGGTGTTTATGTGCTCTGGCACCCAGTCTGAGAGTCTCCATTGCTTCACACAGCTGTAAACCTCAGGCACCCTTGAGAGCAGATCAGCATCACCACTATTGTTCTAGGCATGGGGAAACTGAGGCACAGGGTGGGGGGGAGTTGCAGAGTGAGCCAGTCCACGATCTAGAAAGGGCCACCTTCTGGCCTCCTGCATTATCTGACTGCCAATTAACAGTTGCCATCAGCCTCATCACCAGCACCAAGGCTGCCTCGTGCGTCACTGAACTAGCCCAGATTTAGGGTCAGGCTGGAAGTGCAGCTGGAGCAACACTAAGCCAGAGCAGCCCACGAAACCCCAAAGCCACACACAAAGCCCATGCAACTTCAGGTAAGTTATTTTCAGATGAGTGTTTCTGTGTAAGAGTTTCCCAGCCTCTTCTCCAGGAACTGAACCATAGGCTGAATTCCCAACCACCTGAACATAAGAAATGATCTTCCCTGCTTCCCCTCTCGACTCCAGGGGAAGGGAAACCACATGAGGAGCAATGGTAAAGGCAGCTATTACAGGTGAAGACGTGAGCCGTGTCCTGCAGAGACGATTAACCTGAGCCCATTCTCATCTCAACACGGCAGCTAAGGTCTGAAACTTTCCCCACAAACCTGAGATCAGTCTGTAATAAGGATCTGAGATAACTGGGTTAGCCTCAGCTCTCAGTGCGGCTTTTGCCCAGCCACTCAGCCACATTTCAGTCCCCTCCTCACAAAGCTATGCACAAGGCAGTCAGAGCCATTCGGGTGATGATGTGCTCTGAGGTATCCAAACCCCAAAAGAGCATCTAAATTTCTTAGGGTGTGCTCCCAGCCCTGACACGTTTGAGAAGCCTTGCCGTCAGGTCAGTCTGCAATCCCCTGCTGTGGTGGGGGCAGCTGGGGACACTGGCAGAGGCAGGCAGGGTGGCAACGCGATGCCTCACCGCAGGGGACAGGGAGTGCCAGCAGGAGACAAGGAAGGTGAGCTGGACAGGAACATCCCCTAGACCACAGACCTCCATCAGCTGGAGGTTCATGTCCAGCCATTCCAGGTCACTGGGCTCCACGACGGATCTCCATCCTCACCCTAAAGGCTGGGGAGGTCCTTGGACTCCGTTCATGACACCGCAGCCCTGAAGCCAGCAGCCTTACTGGTGAAGGCCCAGTGGAAGCCAGTGAGCACCCAAAGCGGGGGAAGCTTCATCAGACGGACAGCCAGTGTGCCTGTGACAGACCCCAGCACAGACTGCTCTGGGCATGGCTCCCGAGCGATGACCAGGTGAGCAGAAAGGCAATAACCACTGCACTGTGAAAGACAGAAGCATCTGTGAGTAGGAAAATAAGCAGCATGAGCAGAGAGCTGTCAGCTGTCTCACCAGCCCGAAGGGTGTTGGGGCTCATGCACTTGTTAGCTGTTTTTCCTGGATAGCCTGTCGTTTTGGCACGCAAGATGCAATGTCTCCAAAGACCTGCTTTGACAGAGAATCAGGACAGCGCCTGCACTGCTCTGCTCTGCGCTTTGAATGTGAAACCTTGCTCCGATGGCAGCAGTGGGGTGGAGGGAGCTTCAGACATCATCCACCTGGTCCTCTGCACTGGGGCTGGACCCATCAACCCCACAGGCATGTTCCCAGCCTTCTTGGAGGGCTCTGGTGGCCATAGCCTGTTTCCAGTTTGCTGCTTTAAGCAGTTACAAGGCTTCCTGATCCCCACCACATCTGCCTTTCGAGAGCTTGTTTTCCTCACCCATTGTGAGTAGGAAGATACTCTCAGTACAGTATCAGCCGCGTTCCCACCTCCCTATCTCACCTCCTTTGCTGCAAGGAGACAAACTCTATTCTGTCAACCTCCCCTCACCAGCACCTCTCCAAACCCTCTGTTCTTGGAGCTCTGGCCTGGCGTCTCTTTGCGAGACTTTGTGACTACATCCTCCAGTGTGTTCCCACAGCCGGATACAATATCCGTCATCATCACCCTCAAACTGTGTGCAGGAACAGCCAACACACGACAATCCTGCTGAGAAGTCCCAGAACTGGGTTTGTTTCCGCTGCAACAGCACCACCTTGCTGGCTTGTGGATTTGAGTCCTGCCAAGTCAATCCCCAGTGCCTTCTCCAGATTTTAGGATTAAACAGTGTCTGGATATCATCACTGGCACTTAAATCCATTTCAGATGAGACCATGTGGGAGAAGGACATTTCCCAGCCTACATTGATTGTATTCTGCACACACTGATTTAACCTAAAAAAAGTCTGATTTTGTTTTCAGGTCAACACAAGAAATTCTACCCAGACAGTTTTGTGGGAGGGTATTTAAAATGCAGCTGGAACAGAGCGTGGGCTGGAAGCCAGCTCAGAGCCAAAGCCAAAGCTCAGCAGTGGAGACAGAGCGGATAGCAGGGACAAGCACTAACCTGCCTTTGCTCAGCTGAGGTGAGACACATTAAGCATGGCCTCGGCACACAAGTGGGAACAAAGCACTAAAGTCTGATCCTAGTCTTGATACAAAAATGCAGCCTACGGTTTCAGCCAGTTATCAGCAACCAAGAATTTTGGGAAGAACACGGCTATTTGCACATAACTTTGCTCTATAAATACTAATTTAAATAGTTTTTTGGTTTTTTTTTTTAAGTTTTTTCCCCTCCAATACTTCCAAAACACTGGCATGAAGCAGAACTCTGCAAAGCCTCGGCAGCCATGAGCTAGACCACCAGCACAACGGTCAGCACAGAGCATGGGAGGAGACACCTACCATAGTTTTCAGATGAGGACACGTACGTCAGAATAAGGAGGGAGAAGTTTTCAAGCAGGTTGAGCAGCAGGTTGAAGTGGCACAAGCGCAGGTAGCGAGGGTGCGAGCAGTGGCAGCTCTGGTAGTGTTTCCAGTAAGCGACTGCCACCAGGAAGCGGGGAGCCGAGTGGAGGCCGATGCAGAGGCGCCAGACGTAACGCTGGGGAGTCTCGCCTCCGATAGCGGCGCTGATGGAGGGGAGGTAGTTAGGGACCTGGAAGAGAAACAGCGGCTCATGGGGAGAGGCGTCAGGAGTGTGTCATATTGTTGTATCTGTAGCCCTCCAAGACTCTAAAACTAGGGGTTTGGGTTTTTTTTTCCCCTAAATAAGTTTAATGCTATTTCAAAAGCCGAGGAACATAATGTGGCAGCAACCCTGGTTCATCCCCAAGGACCACGCAGCCCTCAGCCCTGCCGGGACAGTCCCCAGGTGCTGGGGTGCCCTGCTCATGGTCCCGCTCAGGTTTCTTAAGCTTTATACCTTTGACTTTTATTCCTTCCCTTTACTCAGTCACAGTCCCCCATGTCTTCTGTGCCCCCAGGTTTGGGGAGAGAGGAGAGAAGGGTGCACAGTTTTGTTAGGCCAACTCTAACAGAGAAAACTGATAGCAAGAGCAGGCAAAGACAATGTTCAGGGAGGAACACAAAAGCAGGAACACCATCAATACAGCCCCAGAATAAACTCCCAACCTCCAGAATTTCACAGCTCAGGGACTTCCCAAGCCAGCCACGATTTCTATGCACCAGGTAATCCACTCTTCCATGATCCTGCTCAGTCTCCCCTGAAGCCCACGCAGAACAGTGCATCCCCAGCATCCTGTAGAGGCGTTCCCCAGATCAGCTACTCTCAAGGCATCCAAGAAGGAGCTGGTTCCTCAAGCAGAACCTGCCACCTCCATACAACATCCCCTACTTCTCATACTGGCAGAGGGCGAGCAGTGGATCCCTGCCTACCGTCTCCAGGTCAGCCACAACCTCAGAGGTCTCTGTCTTGCCTCTCCCCACTCTCAGCCCAGAGTTTCTTCCTGTGTGCAGCTGAAGAGCCCTCGCTTCACCACCCCAGGAACAGGAGCTGCGTGACACCGCCCTTGCTGCCCTGCCCCATACACCTAAGTGGTGAGGAGGGGACAGAATCACAGGCTGGGTGTGCACATTACTTATCTCTCCAAATCAAACCACCCTGGTGTTTTGTTGCTCCACCACCCCCCTCAGCAGCCTGCCTCACCCTCCCTGCTCCAGGATCTCAGCATAGCTATCAGCCTGTGTCACTCCACTGCGTACAGGCATGAGGAACAACACAGACCCCATAAAGCCCTGGGGTCATCTCCTGCTGGTGTGAGAATGACTCCTGCCCTGTTCTCAGCTTGTAACCAGCTGCTTATCCGTGCTTGTGCCATGGCTGCTTGAAAGCCCTGGGGAGGAACCTGATCCCATCCCTTTAGGAAATCCAGGCGGTCCTTCTCAACCCCAGCTCCCCAGGCATGTGCCTGTGACTCCTCTGAAGAACTCCAGCAGATATGAGGGGCAGCAATTCCTTTTATTAAAACGGGGCTAACTCTTCCACAAGACAGTATATTTATCTGTAGCTTTACTAGTTTTATTCCTTACCATAATCATCACCAACGTGCCTAGTACAGACATCAGCTTGACCAGTCTGTACTTCCCTAGGTTGCTTTTAAAAAGCTGAAACCTCAGTTGGTAGTCCCCAGGCATCACAAGTACATTAAAATAAAGCAGTTTGTTCAAGATCCTGTAACACTTTTGGTGGGAAAGCCTGGAAGAAGAGAGGACCCCTGCCACCCCACCAGCTGCCCCAGCCAAGCAGCCACAAACTTGAAGAACATTCTGCTGAAGAGAGTCGCTTACCCCGCAATGGGTTGCTGTCGTCTCCTGGAAATGGAACAGCAGAGACCAGATCACACAGAAAAGGAAACCAAAGAGTGGGCAAAACACAGTGCCAACGGCCAGTGTGGTAAAACGGAGCCGGAAGAGGATCCCATCTCGATCCAGGGGCAGCGGTACCTGTAACATCTTGATGGACCTGAAGACAAACAAACAAGCAATGTTTGATGGGGATTCTCTGTAGTCCTGCAAGGTCCAGCTCCAAACAGCCCTGGGCAGGGATGCACGCATACAGCTGGCAGAGATGGCCTCTCACACCCCTGTTTGACAGCAGCACAGCCCTAGTGCAGGCATCAAGGACAGGCAGCCGAAAGCACTGTTCTGGAGACGCAGAAAGCCTGAGACTCCTGTACAACAGGGAGCAGGGCCAGAGCAGTGGCCAGGAAGGAGCGGGCAGCGGGATGTGTGGGCAGCAGGACATGAGGGCAGCGGGACATCCCGCGCTGTGCTGCAGACAGCAAGACCGATTTGGCTGGAAAGGCATGTGAGCTTTTTTCGGCGGGGTATGTCTATCCAGACCGTTCCCGGGCTAAGCTCAGAGCTGCCGCACAGGACAGCGCTGACATAGCGAGGGCACTGGGTGCTGCCTGCCAATGCTGCCGCGAGCTGTAGCTCTTCCACCACGTCCCCAACCACCCATGGCACCGTCCTCACTCCGCTGCCACTGCGCCGCGGCCCCACATCCAGCACCGTTCCAGCCGAGCGCTCAGCACCTTTACAAGCAAGACTCTGGCTGCAGGATCAGGATCTTGCAAGCCCTGCACCTTGCACAACAATAAAGCCATGGTTCATCAGGTCGGGCAAGTTGGGACAAGCAGTTTATCAAGCTCGCAGCCTGCCTCTGGCTCAGGGCTCTCCATCAGCTCAGTCCCAACACTCGCTGGCTGCTCTCTTGCCCTCGGCCACGGCTGTTCATCCTTTAACATTCCCACGCACCCTTGGCCGCAGCCCAGCTGCCCTCAGACCGACGGGGTCAGAGCCACATTAAATCAGTCTCGATCACCACATGCGTCTTCCTTCGAGCTCTCCTCCCTCCACGGCAGGCCCCAACCTCTCCTGTCCCAGCAGGCTCCCCTCTGCCTGGGGACAAGGGCCACCGAGCAGCCCAAACGAGGGGCTGCGACATTCTGCTCCAAGCGAGCAGTTCGGGATCCCTGCCTCTCCTCAAGACACCGTGCGGGCTCCAGAACAAATCCGATTTATAGACAATCCCTCAGAAGCCAGTTACCAGCGAGGACAGGAGTCTGGGCAGCTGCCCCAAGGCAGCGCATCCACCCCCTCTTCCAGCACCATAAGCCCCCCCTCCAGCACCAGGGACCATCCCTGCAAGCGCTGCGCCCACCTCAGCAGCCAAGGGCTATGGAAAACACAGCTCAGCCCCCTCGCCTGGGCTCTGCCGCTGCTTTACAGGCTGCTGCGAGTTGGGGGGAGTGGGTTTATTTACAAGATAAAAGCAAAGCAAAAGGGAAGCTCTACTGTGGCTCTGCTGGAGCCCTTTAGGGTCAGGACTGCAGCAAGCCGGACTGGGGGGAACGGGATCCCATGGCCAGCCCAGGCTCGCCTCTCCAGGATGCTCCCCCCCCCCCGCAGCGACCCCCACCCCAAGGGGACACCCCTGAAGGGCAGAGCTGTCAGAGGCAGCCGTGCTTCCTGCAGAGCAAGGCCCAGGTTGGGGGGACGGGGACCCTCGCACCCTGCGCCCCCCTTGAGGGGACACACGCACACCGCGCAGCGTGTCATGGGGATGTCCGAGGCAGGGGGGTGTCCGTGGGGGACAGCCTCGCGGTGGGGGGGACACGGGGACGACGACACACGGTGACCCTGTTATCCCCAAAAAGGGAGACCCCGCTTAGCCCCCCCACCCCTCTCTTTGCCCAAAGGGGGCAAATAAAAAAAGCAAATCTTTTGTGTCACACGCTGAACAGCCCCGAGCCTGCCCGGCACCCCCCACCCCGTAGAGACACCCCCCTCGGCACACCCCAGCCCCCAGAGACC
>NW_010972972.1:7262071-7262428 GCF_000737465.1 Haliaeetus leucocephalus | reverse complement strand
CACGGACGCCCCCCACCGACCAAACCAGCCCATCGCTTTCGCCCCTTCACGGTCCCTTTAAGGCTCCAGGCCCCGCCCTCTGCGCCGCTCTACGCAAGCGCCCGAGCTCTCTCGGATTGGACCGATGTGGAGAATTCCCGCCCTCAACGCCCCGGATGTTGGGCTGTGCTTGCGGTACGGCGTTCTGGACCCTTCCGCAGCATCGGTTCCGCCCCCTCTGTCGCGCCAGGCCAATCGGCGCTCAGGGCGCGGCGGACGTAAGGCTCTCCTTCACCCAATCCGTGAGAAACGCTCCCCGTTCCCCGAGGGAAGGGGGTGGAGGGGAGGGGGAAGCTGCCTCTCTTTCAAAGGGCGGCG
>NW_010972972.1:7199425-7262061 GCF_000737465.1 Haliaeetus leucocephalus | reverse complement strand
TAGCCAATGGGGCGGGCGGCGGCTGTAGCGCGGGGGCTGCTGGGAGGCGCGCGGAGCGGGCTGTGACGCAGCTTCCCTCCCCCCGTGAGGCGGCGGCGGGGGCGGCACCGCGACGGGAGCGGCGCGGGGGGGGGAGGCCCGGCCCGGGCTCCCTGCCTTCCCCTCCCCTGGGCGCCGGCGGTGAGCACCGAGGGTGGGGGGAAGGAGGGCTCACCTTTCCTGCCCGCCGGGGCGGTGCAACGACCGCCGGGGCGCCTCGCGGCCTTTGTTCCGTAGCGCCGTTCCGGGAACCGGGCCGACCTGGGGCCCTGGGCCCCGTGTGTTTGGCTGGACGGGAGGAGAGGGGAAGGGGACGGCCCGCTCGGAGAGGCCCGGAGGGGGTGGGTGGTTTAGCGGGGGGCGGCTGGGCCTCGCTCCGCCTGCTCCTCTTGCGGGGGTCCCCGCCGGTGCGTGGGGAGCTGCTCCCCCCCTCCCCCCCCCGTGTTTGGGGTGCTTTCGGCTGTTTCGGTTTCCCGTTACGGGGTCTGGCAGGGGTGCTGGGGTGATTACGGTGAGGGCCGGGGAGCCCGGTGTGGGCTGGGTTGATGGCGGTATGGGAGCCGGTAACGCTGGGGATACGGTGAAGGGGAAGCACAGGTGAAGCGGCGTGGTGTGTACGATGGAATCGGGGGGTAACGGCGGGCCTGTCTCCAGGGTCTTAGCTGCGGTGGGCGTCTGGGGATGTAAGCACTAGCTTGGTACCGGGAGAGTTATTTAAAGTTGGGTTAATGAACTAATCGAGCGTCTTTGGATGCGGTTGGGGGTTTATGTAACATTACTGTAAAACTGTAGTTAGAGCCCTTTTCCTCAGGAGTGAGGGGATAGCTCCTGTTCAGCTGGGGATGGTGTCCAGCAAGTGGGAGAGAACCGCTGTGTAAAAAAAACCCGACTTTAATCCTGCTCCAGCTCATCTTCACTTCTGGGCGGCTGCTGGTGTTCATGCAGTCAGGGGCTTCGAGTGTGTTTTCATGGGACAGTTCAGAGCACGTTTGATTAACACAACATGAGCCTGTTGTCCACGTCTGGTTGCCCCCCAACTACTGTCCTGGGTTAAAGGGACCCTGATGTGTCCATGGCATCAGTGACCACATAAAGCCTGAGTTCTGTTTTGGCTGAAGTTGAGCTGCTGAGGGTCGGTAGGTAAGGAAGGGTGGCTGTGAAAGGAAAACGAAGTTCCAAACCCTGTGGGAGGGTGAAATCTTTCAATAACTTGTTTGCATTTTAGAAAATGATGCTTCAGATTTCTTCTGAAATGGAATTTGGCTTTTAACAATCCTCAGTGTACTGATTTTGAAACAGCAGTGCCATAAATAAGGGGGACAGTCAAAGAAGAGGGGTTTTATGAATTGCAAACAAGATTGAACAACCACTGAAAACTGTGTGCACTTTGTACCTGGCCTTCAGTGAGACTTGCTTAGGGGCAAAGTGAGATGACTGAAAACAGCCTATAGAAATAGAGAAGAATGTAGCTGAGGTGGGTGTGCAGAGTTCAAGGAGTGCACTTGCACTGGGTGTCAGGATACAATTTCTCTCACAAGTGTGAAAAAGAATAGGTAGGATTTTTTTAAGGCATCCTAGTGGGTGGTGTAGTGTAAGGCAGACCAAATCGTGAAGTTTGGGGTGTTGGGAGGTGGGGGGTGGATGTTCTTGGAAGCCACATACAGTCGTGCTGGAGCACAAAGGTTGGATTTTGAGGAAGCGAACAGGAGATTGCTCTGCGTTTTGTCCTGCTATCCAAAGCTGGGTTCTGCTGGAAAACAAAAAGCAGCCTTGGCACTGCAACGGCGAGGTGCTTGAGAAAGAGTTGGAGGTGCAGCTGGGGAGGGTACATGGCATGGGCATTGGGGAGCAGGCCCCTGGGGAGAGAGGGGTTGGAGGGGTTGCAATGTGGGATGCAGGGTAACGCTACATCTCACAGCAGGATCCTGTTGTGTGGCAGGCAGCACTCTCTTCCAGGAGTCAGCTCTAGGCTTAGGGTGCTCTGATAGTTTGTGAAATCGGCTTTTTCTTTCTTATACCAGAATCATTTTATTTAAAGCACTCTTAATGTGCGTAAGGAAGTCGGTAAGGACTTGCATGCGTGAGTGGGAAGACTCTTAACACCGCAAAATTGTGATGTACTGCTGTTCTGAATAGTTGAAGATTACACAAAACATCTTTTTCGTTACTCTCTAATGTAAGTGTTGGATGCTGATTTGCTCTTGACTGTTTTAGTCTCCAGTAGTGCTGGGATGGCTGCAGAGGTACAGTGGGTAGCTGTGGTTGCTCAAAACCTGGGTTTGGCTGTTCCCAGAAGGTGGTATGGGTTTTTGGGAAAACAAATGGTTTCATGGATGGGCAGATAGATTTAGTGACTTCACTCTGGAGTGGCCGTGCTCGGCAGTATGCAGAGTACATGTGTGCTTCCTTTTGGTTAGGAGGATGTAAAAGGAGTTGGAATTAGGGAGCTATAGAGAAGCTGTCGAACCCAGGCAGAGGTAAAGGTGTGGATTTTGAGTTTAACTTAAATTGTTGGCGACCAGATGGACAATACTTGATAGGAGTTTATTGCTATCCTGAATGTCGAGCCTCCTGGAAAACCTAAATGGAGTTTAAAAAATGCCGAAAGGCTAAAAGCATGTCGTTGCATAAAACAGTGCTATTCTAATGTGATAGTAAGTACTGCTTTGTAAATATTCTTGGTATGGGCCGTGTCTTACAGTTTTCTAAACTTACTACTTCTCCACTGCTGTGGATTAGCTAATGCTGCCAACAATGGATTTTTTCTGGATAATACTGGCATTTTCAATGTGGAGCTAACAGGTGTTAGCCCCAATACAGAAAAAGACTACAGATTTCTCTGACCGGAGTATGGCTAAGGATCTGTCATGATTTTGTTTTAACTTGGTTGGTTTTGTTGAGAAAAGCTGTAACATTGTGTTTGTACTGAGAGAAGAGATTGGAGTGAGGCAGTGTTACTAGATGTATCTGTAAATAAAATGATGGGTGTTGTAAAGGTGAAATCAGCCCCTGCATAAATGGGGTAAAACTCCCCTGAACATGTATTTTAAAACAACATCTTTTAGAAAGTTGAGAAAATCCCAGTGCAGCCCTGTGAGCAATAAATGGGAAGAAGATGGGAGGTGTGTTCCTGTAATTCTTGTGCAGTGCACTTCCACTTGTCTTGTTTGAAGTAGTTGGCAAATAGGGTTTAACAGAAAATCAATCATGGAAAATCCTGGGAGTGTCACAGAAACAGCTGTAGCATGGTGCAAATCCCTGTGTGTGTTCTTAGAGAAGCATTCCCGTGGGGTGGTCTTTCAGGTGTTGAGATGGCTGAGCAAAAAGGATTTTATGTTGCCTGATGTGGCTCAAACGTAGTAGAAACAGATGTGGGAAGTACTGTGAGGGTTAGATGTTCTAGAGGATTTTGTTGACAACACGTAGGTCGGGGGGAATAGTTTAATTTATTAGATTTTTTTTTTTCCAGTCTGAAAGATGTACAGAAAATCTAGCCATAATTAAGGGTGGAAGACGGCTTACTTGTGATGTCACTGAAGTATTAGTGTTCTTGTCCCTTTCCAGGTTCTGACAGTGTTCTAAATTGCTTAGTGTGACTTAACATGCTGTCATGCATTTTATGGCTTAAGTACTCAAATTAGATTGCTTACATCAACAATGAGGTAGATGAAAAATGAGTTTTCAAGATAAGCTTTAAATAAAAGCTGAATTCTTTCCAGATTTAGGGGGAAAACCTGATACATCCTGAAAATGTTTAACAAATCCTTTGGAACTCCTTTTGGAGGCAGCACTGGTTTTGGGACAACTTCAACTTTTGGGCAAAGTAAGTAATGTGTCCAAACTAACTTTTCAGTACTTAATGTATTTTTTCCTAGGGGTGCAGCTAGAGGGTCAGGCAGGGGTGGTGATTTTTTGTGTGATGGAATTGGAGTGCTGCTGGGCTGTCCAGCTCGCTTGCTTTGTAGTGAATCAGGTTCAGGAGCCCGAGGCTTCTCCACTAACCAAGCTTTTAATTTGGGTAGATACTGGGATTCCATGTATAGGCGTTGAAAATTCCTTTTATAAAAGGAGTGGAAACTCAAATGCTTAGATGAAGGCCATCTTGATGGGGTGGGTGGGAAGATTCTTTCAATCAGACCTGGAATATGTTGGGAAGACTTGGAAAGAAAAAGCATGTAATCTGAGGAGTGTCTTCTGGACATATACATTGTAAATACCATGAGTGAGCTTTTAGCCATTAAAGCAGACCATAAACTGGTGTGTATGCCCTGTTTGTTTGGAAGGAAACATAATAATTATGTTTATATTGCTCCTAAACCAAGGTACGAGAAGAGCAACTTCCAGGCACCATAGAAGTGTTAGAGGTCTTGCAGAGGAGGGTCTCTCCATTCTGTAGAAGTGGCCGACTCAAATATTATAGCCTTTTGCTTCAAGAGCTCTGTAGAATTATTAATTGTACCACTTCACATGTCCCACACACTGATGTATAGGTAGTTGTGCACAAACTACTTTTGGAAAGTTAAAAAGGCAGTGACAGCATTTAGTTTCTAGTACACACGTTAAGAATTTGGTTTCATCTGAACTATAATGTTGTTTTTCAGATGCTGGCTTTGGTACTACAAGTGGAGGAGCGTTTGGAACATCAGCCTTTGGGTCGAACAATAATACTGGAGGCCTCTTCGGGAGTACTCAGACAAAACCAGGTATTGTTGTGTTACGGTTGTAGTGGAATGCAATCCCTGAAAGAAGGATTTTATTGAAGTGTGTGGGGGGAACAAACCCAAGCAACCATCAAGAAAAGCAACAACAAAAAAACACCCTGAAAAACCCAAGCACTTGATGATTGCAAAAGATTAATAGTCTGTTTCTGTCTTCAGGAGGATTATTTGGTTCGACTACATTTAATCAGCCAGCCACCTCCTCCACAAGCACTGGCTTTGGGTTTGGAACATCAACTGGGACGTCAAATAGCCTGTTTGGAACTACCAGCACTGGCGGAGGCCTCTTCTCATCCCAAAATAATGCCTTTGCACAGAATAAGCCAGCTGGGTTTGGAAGTGAGTAAAACTGCTGCATCTCCCTTGAGCATTGCTTATTTTCTTTAATTGAAGGGCACAGAACGCTGGATGTACGTGTGGATCTGGTACAAGTGTTAATGTAGGGTTTTCGTGGTTTTTTCTCCTGAAGGATATAGTGACATTATTGTGGTCCACAGTAGCCAAGAGTGAGCCTGATAGGCTACAAAATCTGTAGCTGTGATTCTAGCCATGAGTTTTGAAATAAGTTGAAAAAGGTGGTTGGCTGGCATTTTCTATTCTTGAATATCTTTTGTTGCTGCTTGATTTTAGCTTTTTATTCTGCTGTTGTAGAGCAGTTATAGTTGGTTTTGCTTCTGGCACTAGAATGCTTGAAATGCCTCTTAAACTCTATTGTAATTCCCCAAAGCAGAAGCAACTGCTTGCAGACCCTTATGAGAAGAGACAAGAAACCTCATTGATTCCCTTTATACATGTTATTTTCTTAGCATTGTCAGGACTAGAATGAAACTGGCTGCTGTGGTTATTTTAGTGTTTCCTGGGGTGGTGAGTTAGGGGCAGTCTTCTACAGCAGAACATTGCATTATCAGACTATTGGTTGTCCAGCTCTGCTGTAAAAAAAAAAATTCCTAGCAGTTTCTTCTATTTCTAAACTATTTTGTAATTTGAATAAAATATTTGGTTTAAGTTTTAAAATTCAGGTTTGTTTTAGTACTGATCTTTTTTTTTATTTATTTATTTTAAGACTTTGGAACTAGTACCAGCAGTGGAGGTCTCTTTGGAACCACTAACACTACTTCCAATCCTTTTGGGAGTACATCTGGCTCTCTTTTTGGCCCAACTAGTTTTACCGCTGCTCCAACTGGCACGACTATTAAGTTTAATGTAAGTTCTGTTTTTCCTTCTTAATCAAGCCTGTTTACTGTAGGAAGCATTACATTTTGTAGTTACTTGGTAAAGTACTGTCTTGGTCACTGAGCTGAAAAAAAAAATGAGTAGTTCATATGGAAGTATGTAGTGTTTGGAAATTATTTGAAAACACCCCCTTTCATGGAACTGTTGCAGTGGAAGTAGGATGTATAATTAAATCCAAAGAACTAGCATTTTTTTAATTCTGAATTTGACAGACTTCTCAAACACGGTGGAGTAATGCCCTATCTAGACTTGCTAGGTTTACAGCTGTGTGAAAGCTGAAGAGGTAAAGCAGCTCTTAAAATTGAGCCTTCTCAGGAAGGTAGGAAGTGCCACAGAATGCTGGGTGATCAATGCTAAATGCTAACAGCAATACGGGTTAAAGATGTCTTGGAATGGGTCAAAATAAATTCAATTCTCTTACAAGTCAGCATGGCTTTGGAAATGTAAAATGAAATGTGAAGACTGATCCCTTGTGTTTTCTGGGTGAGTTCCCTTTAAGAAAGGGTTGAATAACATCTTGAAAGTTCTGTGGCAGTTGAAAATAGCGGGTGGTTCAGAAAAGAAGCCATCATGGAAATGGGGTAACTGATATCTGCTGGAAGGAGGTATTCTTTTTCCCAAATAATTGTTCAGGCAAATCTCAGCTCTCTTCGTTTCTAGATTGAGCTGATTTAACAGACTGAGACTTTGTTATTTTGGGACATAGACAGAACTGTGATGATAACTTGGGCAGTCTGAGTGCCGTTGATGTGTATTTTCATAGTGCAGTTAAAAAAAAAAAAGTGGGATAATGAAATCCATGCATAGCTAGAGGATTTGTATCACAAATTTAGGTAAACTACTTCTAAAGTGAAACCAAAAAAGGAATTGCACTGCAGGTTTTTTGAGTGTTACTAGGGTAATTTCCACTACTGATTGCCACTAAACATGCCTCATCACTGGGTGAGGCCACAGCTGTACAGGTAACAGTAATAACACTGCTTCAGGTCCTGTGCTAAAGTTAGGTTTTAACGGCATCTGCCGAGAGAGTGCTAACTGTGTTAACAAAAGTCTATCTGGATTTTAAATTTGATGTCTTAACCTCTTCTCTTGCAGCCACCAACCGGTACAGATACTATGGTGAAATCTGGAGTTAGCACTAACATCAATACCAAGCACCAATGTATTACTGCTATGAAAGAATATGAAAGCAAATCTCTTGAGGTTAGTCAGTGAGCATTCAAACATGCTTATCTTGTTTGGCTGTTGTTAGTGTTGGTTTAATACACCTTTTTTTGACTGTAGTAAGTATCTTCTATGCTCATTGATATGAGTACAACCCTCAATATCTGCATCACTCACAGAAGAGAGCTATCATCAAGTAAAACACTTAATGCAATTAATATGGCGATGCATTTGTTTTTAAGTGCTCAATGCTGCAGTTTTTGAAGAGCTGAAATTCCATCTCACCATATACCAGGAGGGTGAGAGATCCTGTTGGGAGCAATCCTGCACTGCTGAGATAATGGCAGAATCTCAGACAGAACTCAGAGTTCTTTAATACAAACTAGTGTTCCCAGGGATTTAACCTGAAGCCTTTCTGTTTAAGTTGACTTATTTGATACTTCAAAACAGGTCTTCTACTCAAAACATCTGAAAAAGCTCTGGGAAGTAAAATTGAAGCCCAAACATGAATCTAAGTTTAGGTCTTGTTTATGGCATCCTTCTTTTTAAAAATGTAGGTGTTACAGCTTTTCTTGATACCCTCATCTTGGTGTAGGCTTGAATGCTGTGTAAACATGCTAATGACACTGTTCTAACCTCACCCTATGTAAAAAGAATGTGTAAAGAGAACTGGGTTTTCATTTACTAGGAACTTCGTTTAGAAGACTACCAGGCAAATAGGAAGGGGCCGTCAAATCCTGTAGGAGCAGGAGCAGCTGCAGGCTTGTTCGGGTCTTCTACTGCTACATCAAGTACAGCTACAGGACTTTTTGGCTCTTCTACTACTAACACAGGCTTTTCATATGGACAGAATAAAACTGCTTTTGGAACCAGTGAGTACTGCCTGTCCCCTGTCATTGCTGTGACTGGATACGCAAGTATTCTGTTAAGCTATTTAAAATTCTGTAATGAAAAGAAGATGAGGAAACATTGGTGCAAGCTCAGACTTTTACTCGTTGTATTATCAACATTCAATAATCAGGTTCTTTGCCATAGAAATCTCTATTTACTTACTCTTCAGGGATTGCAAACTTCCTCTGCATCTCCCAAGTTTTGCTGGAAGGCAGTTCATTGGAGCATCTGGCTAGTCAGCTAGTTCACATGAGCGAGTAAAACAATTTGAAGTAAAACCACCAGGAAACTGCTAATGATCAGTAGGGTAATGGCATCAGCTGGTTGATGGTGAAGTCCAGATTTTACTTCTGCTAATGAGCAAACATAAATTCCCTGGAAATGGTCAAGTTAATTTATAGTAGCCTCACTAGAATTTGCCAGGAGCTTTTCTTCACAGTAGATCAGGGTTAGGATGTGGACCTGTTGCATGTCCTGCCATCCTGGTTTCACGCTATCCATTTTGGCATCCTTGGTCAAAAAGTAAAAGCCAGGTATGAAGTAACTAATTTACATAAGTGTTTGTATGTCTGGTAGTTGCAGGTCAGTTGGGCTAACTGGTTAGTGGACCTTTTTGAATTTAGCATAAAGCAAATAGTGCTGAAAAGTTCAAACACAAATTCTATTTTTACTAGTTTCTGCTGCAAACTTAAAAGTAAGTAGATATTTGTATATGTGGCATTAAGACTATAAACAGAAGATCAAAATCCTACGGTCTGTAGTAACGGAAGCGATTATCTGCTGTAAGAAAGGCTGTAGTGTCTTGGGTTAGAATTGTGCCTGTCCTTAGTGACGGGTACTGCTGGCCTTAATCTCTGGGCTTGTTTAAGGCCTGTGGGGGTTGATCTGAGCTGCTATCCTTGAGAAAGATCAACATACAGGTGGCCATATTCCTGTCCACCCTGCAAAGGTATGGTTCATTAAAATACAGGGACTGCCCAACCTGACAGCTTTGCTGGGCTTCGTGTATTTCTTGTGGAGCCAACTCCAAAGAAAGCACCTAGTTCTGCAGAGATAGCAATGGCAATTGTGAGAAGGAGCAAGAGCTCTTGTCTGTGCATATACCATTTTCACCACATGTAAACAGCCCTTTTCCTTTGAGGAGAAAAAGGGAGATGATATTTGAAGTTCAGGTAGAAGTTTCTGTAGTAGTAATTGTGTGGGTTATAAAACAGAACTGCTGTGCAGGGCATTGGCTGCCTGCCTCTTGCCCAGTGAGCCCTTTTCAGGTGCTCATGGTACCATTTTCTTTGTACGGTGAAGAACAAACTGATCATATAAAAGCTGGTATCTTTTTGGTCAGATCTATCTGCGAGGTAAACAGGCTGGTAATTCCTCGGTGTTATGCTCACACTGACTTTAGGACAAGGAGAACCTGATGAATTACCTAATACAAACTACTTCCATCTGAACGCAGGTGCTGCGCTGTGTTGATGACACGGGGTGTTTTGCTTTTCCATTGAGTTGAAGCATCTTTTCTCCTGTTTGAATGTGCCAGGTGTGGAAATGTAGTGGGTTTGGATAAATCCTTGAGGAGTTTTTAACCAATGTGTTTATATGTCGTAGGTACAACTGGTTTTGGAACAGGAACGACAGGGGGTCTTTTTGGTCAGCAATCTCAAACTACAAGTCTGTTTAACAAACCATTTGGTCAAGCCACAACAACGCAGAACACTGGGTTTTCTTTTGGCAATACCACTCTAGGACAGCCGAACACGAACACAATGGTAAGACAAATTGTTTGAACCCTTAAAGGTGTAAGTTGTGGTATAACTACTCCAGCTAGATGCAAGAGGCTGCGGTACAGTGATTTAGATCTTCCTCAAATTGTACAGCTTCATAAAACTAGGATGCAAAGCTTCGAACGCTGCTCTCTGAGCTAGCAGCTTCTTGCCAGTCAGAATTTTTCATTCGTGATAATTGGACAGCAATACAGCTTGTAACAAATAACTTTTCCCATTCCCTTCTTGAAGCAGTCTGCTCTCTCTATCAGTTCAAGTATTTCTGATCATGTTCACGTGGATAATATAATTCCATTATTAACATTTTGTGGGAATTCATTAACAATTCTGTACTTTCTGGCAACTAATGACCAGCAGTCATGAGTTCTTTTGATAGAAGTATGCTACATAGCTGTAACTTGTTGCATAGCTAGGGAATTTGGCTCCAAATATACTATATTCTTTCTGAATATGTTGTGACTTCTCCCAGAACACCCTGTGAAATATTTCTTATCCATCTCCCTCACTCAATGATGAAGAAATTCCAATATCCTTTTCAGCTTGGAGCATAAATTCTTTGATTTTTTTTTTTTATTTCCTTTTTGTAACTAATTTTTTTGAGAATGACTAAAGCTTCTGAAATGCTTTTCACCCACCTTCTTCCCCCAGCAAAAATGGTAGTATTGTAGCATCATTTTATTAACTGACTTTGTGTGTTAGCTCTGTTATCATCAGTGCTAGACTTGAAAAGCGTTGCAGCAGTATCTTAACCTAGTTCCTGTTTATAGGGTCTCTTTGGGGTAACCCAGCCCTCACAACCTGGAGGCCTTTTTGGAACAGCTGCCAATACAAATGCTGGTACTGGATTTGGAACCGGAACTGGTCTTTTTGGACAAGCTAACACAGGATTTGGTGTTGGCGGTTCGGTATGTCTGTACCTTAACAATAAAAAAAATAAAGGAAAATAAAAACAGATGGCTTAGAGTCCTGTTCCTGGGTTTCGACCTCATGAAACTTGCATTGTCTTAAGAGTTAAGATGCCTGAGATGCAAAAATCATGTGGTTTTGTGTAAACTGAAGGATACGGTATAAGCATGTGTAATAGAACTAGTGTTGCAGAAACAATTTTTTTAACAAATAATGTCTTGACTGATAGAAGACAGCAAGAGACTCTGAACTGGTATATGCACAGACACTGCCTATAGATTGCGATAACACACCACTATTGGGAGTCTGGGTTGTGTGGTCTCAGTTGTGCTTGGTGTTAGTTCTGCTTTCTTGCCTACAGTGAAACACTTAATGCAATTCTTTTAATATCAGTCTGTCAGGTTTCCAAATTCATGTTTTCTTCCTTTCAGACCCTGTTTGGTAACAAGCCTGCTGGATTTGGAACCACCACGACCAGTGCTCCCTCGTTTGGTACAACCACAGGCGGCGGGCTCTTTGGTAACAAACCAACCCTGACTTTAGGAACCAATACAAACACTTCCAATTTTGGTACATATAAAAAAAAGTGGGATTTCAATCACTTAAAACTATACTGCGTATACCACACACCTGGCTGCTGAATATCATATGCTAAATGATAATGAATGTTAAAATTCTCAGGTAAGCCATGCTTCTGATGCATGTTGCTGCAGGGAAACGTCTTTGATGCTGTTTTATATCTTTCCTCTTGGTGGTACTCCCTGACTCAAGAAGGTAGATATTTAAGTAAAAGTACCATTCTTCCAGTGAGTGCTTAAGAGAAGGTGTAACCTGTAACTGAAAACTCTTGAACAAATCAAAGAATTCATACAACACAGAGGTTTGTTAAGAGGCTGTAAATACACTATGGTTGCAAAGGAGTGCTGAAGGAAATAGGGTAAAACCAGTGATACTTGTGGCTTGATGGCAGGGATAAGGAGATCTTGCACTGGAGTGAGGGTAAAATGAAACAGTCGGTTCCAGTTTAACTGGTAGCTGTTGTCTTTCATGACGTGAAGAATCAAAGTCCTGAAGAACTGCATCTTGTGTTAATGTTGGCCTCTGACACTAATGTTAGAGAACTGGTGTTGAATGAGTGTGTGATTGAGCAGGAGAAATGTGTAGCGGTAGTCTAAGTAAATGATAGTCTTCCTTCACAGGACTTCTCTTGAAGTCTGTTTTGGTTTTTTTTTTTTTCCTTCTTAATCTGAGAGCAAGAAAACTGTATTCCTGAAAGTGAGCAGGAATGGTTTTAGATCCTCACATCTGTCCTTTTTTATTTTAATATTTTAATATCAGCAATAAAGTCTAAAATACAATTAGCCTGCCGTAGCAGCCTGCCAGAATAGACAGAGGGAAGAAATTGTCAAGCTCTCAGACTGCCAGGGCAGCACCTTAGCAAGCACAGTTTCATTGTGGTGACCAGCCTTGGGCAAACTGTTACCATGGTATTTGTGAAAGTTGCTTCCAAGTCCCTTGTTCTGCGGTTCTCTAAGAGCTTCATAGCCACCTTAGTGTGTTGACAGTGTTTGGTAGTGAACAATACTGATTGTAGTATGTTTTTAATTTGCCTGCATTGCTCGCAGTGGTACAGTTTATAGGAAAAATGGAGTTTGGTTCTAAGGTGTTTCTGATGTTGGTCCATGACTGCAGTTTTCTAGTTTAATTCTTTCTTTGCATACTAACCAACCATAGGATGATTTCACAGTCTTCAGTTTAAGAACTAATCTGTCTAATGTTAGATTTGGATTGTACTCAGTTAGAATTAGAGATGTGTCTTTGAACTGTGTGCTTGTATGAATCTGAGTTGTGACCTGTTTTGTCAGTAAGAATCAGAGAAGTACGTGTGTGGTATAAATAGTATAAAACGGGATTTTTTTCCTTCCAAGCAGTTGAAGAAACTTAATACATTTTATTGTGTTACCAGATACAACATCATGATGTCCATTCTGGCTTTCAGTAAAACTTTGAAAGTTTGTAACAAATTGAAAAGCTTAAGAAGGCAAACCAGTATTTTTCTCTACTGATGTTTTCAGTATTATGTTCATAACTCAAATACATTTTTTTTTACCATTGAAGTCCCTTCTTGCTGCTTGTCAATTTAACTTGCATTGTTGGAAACAGCGTGTGAAATTTGACCTTAACTGTGGCAGGGCTGTCTTTGAGCCGGTGATGCTTATTTATTTAAATCGATGGTTTTAATTTAATCTCTAATAGTGTTAGATTAACGAGCTACTGCTTCTATTCTTGAAGGTTTTGGTGCCAACACTGCTGGAAATAGTTTGTTTGGAAATAAGCCTGCAACTGGGACTCTGGGAACTGGACTTGGAACAGGGTTTGGAACAGGTAAACAGTTTACTAGCTTATTTCATGTCAGCCTAAGCATAGTCCTCAAACTTCAGTGATACTATAGCATTGGTATTACTTGCTAACTCCAATGCAGTAAAGGCTGTAGATGTTTTAGCTTGAAGCCATGAATCTGTATCATATCAGAACCAAGTAGAGCTTGCTAACACCGTGCTAAGCAACCTTTTAGAAATTGTAGGCAGCATTGCTTACAGTGGTGGCTAATGGCTCAGAAAACTGGTGGTGTCCTCTGTGTTTGAAGCCTCTGGTCTGATTGCATGAGTCTTGAGTGTCTGTAGCATTCGTGGACATGTTGAATGTTTCTTGCAGTTTAATAAATAATTGATTCTTTGTTGTGGGATAAATTGGCTTATTAGTTTGTCACAGTCTTGTAGTAAATGACAGTCATCTCTCCTGCTACAGCTCTTGGGGCAGGACAGACTTCTTTATTTGGAAACACCCAGCCTAAACTTGGTGGAACGCTAGGAACAGGAGCATTTGGAGCACCAGGATTCAATACATCAACAGCTACTCTGGGCTTTGGAGCCCCTCAGCCTGCTGTCGGTAAGTGTACATTAACCCGAGTTTAATTGCTGCTTCCTCCCTTGTTTCAGATATGCCTAAACATAGGAGCACATCCCACCCAAATGCTTTGGAGGGGGGAAAAATGTTTTAGCATCCATCTGAGGCGATTTCTGTTCTTGGTAGCAGTGGAGACCACGTTACTAACATTGTTTTGTGCTAATTATTTATATATATTTTTTTAAGTAATTCAAAGTTGCTTAACATTGCTAATAATTGCAGCTGTTTTAGAACTTTGTCTTTGAGATTACTAACGTATTTCCCATTGTTGAATTTGGCACAGCAACAGTAGGTGCTTACAAAAAAAAAGGGGGGGAAATGTAGCATTAGCTTCTTCAGTAATTCCAGGTAGGAGAGCTAGAGGGACTTACTTAGCAGGTATGCTGTGCCACTGGTGAAATAAATGGTCTTTAGATTCGGACACTTGTGCTACCATTTTGTAAGTTAAAATGTCTACCACTTCCAGCAGCGTTCACCCTGTTTGGCAGATCTGAGCACTTTAGATGAATGGCATACATAACTGATGCTCTAGCCCCCTGAGGCTGCCATTTCAGGAAAATTATTTTAAACTTGGGGCGGGGGAACAACACCACACACATGGCACATGACACTATGTGGGAAGATGGGCCCAAGAACGCTGGTTGATATTTGGGGATCACCTCCTCTAAGCTCAGGAAATTTCCATCCCAGTGAGCAGGAAGTCAGGCAAAATGACAGAAGGCCTGTGTGGATGAATGAGGAGCTCCCAGTAAAGCTCAAACACAAAAAGGAAGCATACAGGAGGTGGAAGCAGGGGCAGGTAATCTGGGAAGAATACAGAGACATTGTCCAAGTGTGTGGGGATGGGTTTAGGAATGCCAAAGCCCAACTGGAACTGAATCTGCCCAGGGATGTCAAAGGCAACAAGGAGCACTTCTGTTAAGTGTACAGGTGACAAAAGGAAGAGTAGGGGTGGCTGATTTGCCTGAGGGTCATGCAGCCATCCTGATGGATCTTGGCGAGCTGGAGGAAGAGGCTGGCAGGAATCTCATGAAGTTCAACAAAGAGAATTGCACAGGCCTGGCCCTAGAGAGGAACAACCCCAGGCACCAGTACAGGCTGGGGGCCACCTGGCTGGGAAGAAGCTTTGCAGAGAAGGCTGGGGGTGGTCCTGGTGAACACCAAGTTCACCACGAGCCAGCAATGTGCCCTCGTGGCAAAGGTGGCCAATGGTGTCCTGTGTTGCATTAGGAGGAGGGAGGTGATCCTTCCCCTGTGCTCAGCACTGCTGAGGCTCCCCTGGAGTGCTGTGTCCAGTGCTGGGCTGCCCAGCATGAGACACAAGGGCCACAAAGAGGCTGGAGCTTCTCTGCTATGAGGAAAGGCTGAGGGAGCTGGGGTTGTTCAGCCTGGAGAAGAGAAGGTTCCAGGGACACCTTATAGCGGCCTTAGTAGTACCTAGTACCTAGAGTACCTAGAAAGCTGGAGAGGGGACTTTTTACAAGGGTGTAGTGATAGGACATGGGGTAATGGCTTTAAACTGAAAGAGGACAGATTTAGATCAGATGTAAGGGGGTTCTTCACTGTGAGGGTGGTGAGGCACTGGCACAGGTTGCACAGAGAGGCTGTGGATGCCCCATCCCTGGAAGTGTTCAAGGCCAGGTTGGATGGGACTTTGAGCAATCTGGTCTAGTGGAAGGTGTCCCTGCTCATGGCAGGGGGGTTGGAATGAGATGATCTTCAAGGTCCCTTCCAACCCAAACTATTTTGTGATTCTATGATGATTTGATGAAAAAGATGACCTTCAGATGTACCTCCAGCCTTGCTGGTCTGTGATCCTGTGAACACCCCTCAAAGTAACTTCATATACTAGTTACGACAGGCAAAATGTGGTTGAGGGGAGCTACGTTCTTATCATGATGAAATACTCTCATCAGTGTGTTGCAGTCATTTGTCTTGCTTCCATCATACTTCTATATTTGTTATGCTTGGCCCTCTCTTGATGTAACTCTACAGATGATTCAAGTATTGGCTTTTTAGGCAATGCCTGCAGTGGGGCAGCATAAGGAGGGGTCTTGCTGGTTAAGGTCTGCTCAGTTAAACCAGCTTTTGATCTGGGAAGAACCAGTTGTCTCAAACTCTACTCTTGACTTCCTTGTAGACTTTGTCTGACAGTAAGCCTTTGTTTCTCAGAGCAATTTTGTTCTTCTTTGGGAAGGCATAGGTTCAATCTGGTTTTCTTGGAAGTAGAATTAAGCTGCTTTAGGTTGCGCAAAACACTTCATAGTGTGAACACTTAGAGTATTTTAATGGGAATTAAAATTAGATGCTAGAAGGTGGAGAGATAAAACTGAGGCCTTCGTTGCAGAGAGGACTCTAGACCTGTAAGTTTGATTGCTGTAGCAAGAATATCAAAACTTTGCATCACAGGGGTTTTTTTTGGGGGGGGGTTGGTTGGTTGGTTGTTTTCTTCTTAAAAGATGATTCAGAAGTCAAACATATTAGTTAAAGGTTTTGGCAGGCCAGGCTCATTCTACTGATATGTAGCTTTCCATGCCCTCAGCTTGTCACTAATAAAAACTTGTTGAATGTGGTTGCAAATTCTAATGGAGGAACAGAATCTGATTTCTGCCATCAGACTGCTGCAGAAATGGTGACTAAAGAGCGGGGGAAAGGAATGCTGAAGTTTGTATAGAAATTTGAATTCCTGTGAGGGGATCCTCTGATTGAAAGGATGTCTTTTCTACCTACTTTGGCTTTATTAGTAAAACTGTTTAGATGCTAAAAATTTGTCTTTTTATAGCACTGACAGACCCAAATGCATCAGCTGCCCAGCAAGCCGTCCTTCAGCAGCATCTCAATAGCTTGACTTACTCACCCTTTGGAGATTCTCCACTCTTCAGAAACCCCATGTCAGACCCGAAGAAGAAAGAAGAGGTAAGTGCACATAAACATTTCACTTGCTTTCTGGGTAAGATTTGAAATGACTTTATATTTTGTGCTCACTATCTTCCTTGAAGTATGCAGTGAGCAGCAAATAAGTTGCCATCTGTATACTCATATCGGTGCAGTGGCTTTTTATGCTCTCCAGGATGCAAACTGCTTTTACTGTGGCTTTCTTTACTGCTTTTGAGCACATCGGAGCCTTGGCTTTGGAGTTCTTCTTATGCTCAGTGCTGCTAGTTGAGAATAAAGATGGGTAATTGTCTATGCTTGGAATATTTTTAGTGCTTAGCTTAAGCTTTGCTTATGACTTCTTTTATGACAGTCTCTGACAAACCATACCCTGTTGGTTTGTTTTAAAAGACAACAAAAGAAATACTTTTCAGTCTTTTTAAGTGTTAAGGGAGGTTTCTAAATGGCTGCTGCCCATGGGTGGATTCCAGGGGCTAGAGATTACTCCTGCCCAACTGCTGGAGCCCAGCAGTGTATGCCCAGAGACCCAGGGGGTCTCCTTCCCAGGCTGATGGATGTGGCTCTTGCTTTCCCATTTGCAGGCACAATCAGTTGTGAAGCTCAGTACGTATCCCAGACGCACACACACAGAGTACACTGACACAGCTGGCTGCGCAGCCACAGACAAGGCACTGCCTTCAGCAGCACCCATGTGTAACACTACCAGGACTCCTGTAAAACATAAGCATATACAGCCATGTCCCCTTCCTTCTCCTTGGTTGATAACAGTTGAAGTTCCCAAGTGAAAGCACATGTGGTCACACTCTCTAGACTCATCCACACATTCATGGATCCCTCAAGCATTAGCATGGTCCCTCTGTCCATCTGATAGCCCTGCCCAGAACTTGAGCCCTATTACCTGCTCCAAAGAGCAGGCTAGTCCAGCTTGTTGCTTGCTGCAATAAGATGCACGCACTTGCATGCTCATTTCCTGGGCACCCTGTGCTCACGGATCCCTTGATACCAGCACAAGTCCTCTGCCTCTTCGATAGTCCCTGCCAGGACCCAGGGCCTCCTACTTATGGGCAAGTCCAACTTGAAGCTTGCTAGTGAATTACACACGGAAATCCCCACGCGCATGAGGTTTGGGGATGATGCAGGTGCTCTGCCTGTCCCTTACTGCCAGCAGCTGTCACCCAGGCACATGGGCCAGAGAGCTGTGGTCTTGTTCCAGTAGATGTTGCTGAGACCTTCACTCACCCTAGTCGTCCCCAGTAGCTACACCTGGTCCCATCCCAGAGGCTGGAGCAGAGACCTTCTTCTGCTCCAGCCCCTGGGGCTTCCTCTTGCTGCTGGTGCCACTGGCCCAGGGTGCCCACATGCCTGACCGTAGCTGTCCCCACATTCACTCAGCCTGGACAGGAGGTCCAGGCTGGCCCTCTCCAAAGCTGTGCCTGTAGTTTCTTAATAGCCCATCAGTGAGTGACTGGAGACTTTTGGTCTTTGGCATTGTTTCCGTTACCTGTTGTACACCAGCTTTGTGTCTCTGGTTTTGTTTATTGCTTCCCCCTTTACTTATTATCTCCTTTACATTTAAAACGTCCTTGACTGGATAGCCTTAACAAAGCAGGCACTCTCACTGTCCACAAACCCTTACAATAAGTGGTATGAAAATTCTAATTCTACATCTTTTTGTTTCAGAGGCTGAAACCAACTAACCCAGCAGCTCAGAAGGCCTTAACAACACCCACCCACTACAAACTGACTCCGCGTCCAGCGACCAGAGTGCGACCAAAAGCTTTGCAGTCAGCTGGCTCTGCTAAATCTCATCTCTTTGATGGTCTTGATGATGACGAGCCATCCCTATCCAATGGTGCATTCATGCCAAAGTTAGTTTTTCTTTTGTGTATGTTGCAGGGAGTAGGTGGTGCAAGAATCTTCTGATCAGATTAAGTAAACTCCTGTATAGTATCCTGAATTCCATGACTGTTTTGTGACCTGGTTCAAATATGAATGGCAATAACAGGTTTTGTGTAAAATTTGAATAGAAATGTTTTCTGTAGAGGAGATGAAAATGGTCAGTTTAAACTGTTAAAGTCAAATAAGCTGTAAAATGAGGTCATCCCATGGTTGGAGCAAAGCTTGTATAAAGTCAATTAGGAATATTACAAGGAAAGCTTGTACAGCATAATATTTTCTGCTTCAGAAGTGGAAGTGTCATTAGGTTTGCTAATGCACTCAATATGAAGGCAGATTTCTGACATTTCCATAGCCTAGCACTGGTCCTATACACA
The DNA here is from genome assembly GCF_000737465.1 of Haliaeetus leucocephalus. NCBI lineage: Eukaryota > Metazoa > Chordata > Aves > Accipitriformes > Accipitridae > Haliaeetus > Haliaeetus leucocephalus. The sequence continues at coordinate 7,243,194 of NW_010972972.1, read as the reverse complement.
GATGTTTCTGTGAGAAATTAATAATGATGTTGTGGATCTACCCTACTGAAGCTTTTGGTTTCAGTCTTTGAGAGCACCAGTGGCATTCAATTGAAAAGGGTTTTGGAAAGTTTTGGTTTTTTAGTTAAAAAACAACAAAAAACAACCTTTGGAGAAAGATGCATCAATCATTGGAAGTACTTCTGAGCATAGGCTTTTTAAAAACATTTTGTAACTTTTGTGAACTTGGTTTGTCTTTAATTTAGCCTGAACCATCTGTTCACTTTCCAGGGAGAGAGCAGAGTATGGAATTACTCAGTGTTTTACTGAAAACCACCAAATGAACAAAAGATCAGAGCAAAGGGATACTTAGACTGCTTTGAGTGTAACTGGCATAGATGTTCAGTGATCTTCAGACCGCAGGCAGTGAACCCTGGTCTGGCCATTGATTTGTTCCTAAAGTGACCCTGTAGTAAAGAATCACCTGCATCTGTGGGCCAGACGTTCTCTGTGGGGTTCTGTGCTTCTGCTGGAAAAGTACTGTTTTGTAAAACAGATAATACTGTGGTTTACTGACCTTGGGTTTTGAAGCTTTCAATGAGTTGTGCTTTTTATGTTTACTCATAAACCAAAGCCTTGAATGAAATTCCAAAAAGAGTTTTAGTATCTCAGCTACTGCAGTGCACTTACAGAAGACTTCAGATGTCCTGAGCGTGAGATCAGGTGTTATACAGCTGGTTCCTGGTCCCTGGAGCACGTGAACTAAGCATGAAATATATATTTATGCAGTGGATATATCCAAATTTCTCTTTGGTGCTTTGTTTAGGAAGAGCATCAAAAAGTTGGTTTTGAAGAATCTCAACAGTAGCAATCTGTTCTCGCCTGTTAATCGTGAAAATGAAGACCTGGCTTCTCCATCGGAGTATCCAGAGAATGGAGATCGGTATGTTGATTCATCATGCAGGTGTTTATACTTACGAGGAATGCAAACTGGTTATGCCTGTCTCTAAATTATTATTAATAGAATAATTGGTAGTTATTTTCAGGGATGTCGTCTTAGCTGTTCATTGGAAGCAGGTTGACCTGTTGTGAGATTCATTTCCTCTTAAACTAGCTGTATATTTTTCCTGTGTGGTCACATACCGATTCATTCCATCCAAAATGAGGGGTTCAAAGAGGAATGACTTCTTTTCTGGATATGTCTCTCTGCATTCCCTGTAGCGAGAAACTAGGCCATTTCTTGAGGAAGGTGATAAACCTGACCCTGAGGTTAGAAGAACTTCTGCTTAGTTGTTCTCAGTAATGTGGGAATTGCAAGGAAGCTCCACTGATCCAAATGTCGCATAATAGTAATGTATTTTCTACATATTAAAAAGAGGAGTCTCTAAGGCCCTCTCTTCCCCTCAGATGCCTGAATACCTACTTCCTCAAAAAAAATCTGTGGCTGTATTTCAGATTAACTCTTTTTTTTTTTTTTTTTTTTTTTTTTTAAATCGGAGGCTGGAAAAATTCTTGAGCAGCTCAACTTTTTGATTTTATTTAAAGCTACTAGAAGTATGAACTGATTATGGGAATGGGGAACCTTGTTTCTGATCACCTAAGTCCTGACCTGAGCAGTTCATAATGGGGCAGAGGCATTTGTTAGCTGTGTTGCCAGTAGGCAGGTGCAACAGGCAGCTCTCTGAAGCTGGTGTTTTGGAGTGACTGTCACAACAATGTTCTCAATTTTGATTTTGATCATGGTGCCTGCAAGACTTAATCATCCCGTTCTAAAACTGTGTGTAGTTTGGGCACAAAAGCCCACAGCAGCCTGCTTCATGAATCATTGAATCATTCAGTTGGAAGTGACCTTGGGAGGGGTCTGTTGCACAAGCAGTCTCAACACTGAATTCAGACGTGGTCATTGCAGACCTTGTCCAGTTGGGTCTCTCAAACCTCTGTGGATAGAGATTTTGCAGCCTCTCTGTGTCGCTTTTCCAACCCTTGACTGTCCTCATGGATTTCCCTGTTTTAATTTGACTGTTGTTTCTCATCCGTCTGCCATGCATATCTGAAGAGTCTAACTTTTGTCTTTGGTGTTAGAAGGTTGCTATTGCACCCTCCTGTAAGCCTTTTCTCCAGACTGAGCAATTGCATTTCCCTCAAGCTCTCCTCACAGGGCATGTGCTTTAGTCCCCTGACCATCGTGGTACCCCTCCCCTAGTCTTATCATTGTCTTTCTTGTAGGGAGAGCCTCAGATTAGATGCAGAATGTCAGAGGTGGTCTAACAAGTGCAGAGCGAAGGGGAATAATGGCTTCCCTCAGTCTGCTTACCCTGCCATTTTTATATGAAAGGACACCAGAATTTTAACATTGACATAAGTCCCTTAGAACTAAATAATTCAACTTTATTCTTCATTTCTTCAGGTTCTTTTTGTCAGTACCTCCTGATGAAAACCACAGACAAGATGGTGAGCGAGAGGAGGAGGAGGATCATCATGAAGTGACTAGGTTTTACACTAACCCCATTGCCAAGCCCATCCCACAGACCCCAGAGAACACTGTGCACAAACACCAGAACAGTGTGGATGATACTATTGTGGCTCTGAATATGCGGGTGGCCTTAAGAAATGGTCTGGAAGGCAGCAGTGAAGATGCCTCATTTCATGATGACTCCCTTCAGGATGAGCGTGAAGAGGAGCCTGAAACAGTGCATCATCTGCATCCTGCAGGTTAGATTGGGGGGAGAGGGGGGCAGTAGATGTGTAGTTCCTGACAGCGCTTCATGCATGCTTCATGGAAGTTCTCTTTTGGTGTTTTAGACCCTCAGCTTTTCCTTTTCCTTTCCCTCCTCTTTTTTTCAGAATACAAATCTTGCTTTTCAGTCTCTTACCTAGTGCAGAAATTTTTTATGAGTCAATGAGCAATTAAATTTCATCACCCAATTTTATATTAGATTGAGGTAGTGAGATGTGTGAGAGGGAGGAGGAGGACCCGATCTATAATTGTTCTGCAGTAGTAGGCTGAGTTGACTATCGTTCAGGAGCAGTATCTTAGAGTTAGAAATCTAATGTTTGGGGGAGTTACCAACGTGCAAACTGCATTGTAGAGTTTGCCAGGAAAGGAATGGACCACAGAACATGGTTGTGTCTCTCTAGACCCATTGTGTGTGTGTTTTCAGTACTCTCAATTCTGGTCTCAGGGTTTAGTAAAACTGAAAAAGAGAAGTGTGAAAATATTATGAGAGGTCTTGAGTACCTTTCCCTTAACTAAGACTTTGTAGCTGGTGAAGAGGTAAGGGCATGTGTTAGGTTTTTCTTTTTAACTCATGAGTGATCTGGAGAAGGTGAAGAGGAAAAGATCTTTTCAGGTAATATGTGGCTTCTGATTAAATTAGCAGGTGACATGTTCAAAAGAAGCATCTACAGAAACCCTAATGGATTTCAAAGATCACTAGACAAATCAGTAGATGAAAAAGCATTGGAGACTGTTAAATGTAAAAGATGCTGCATCTTGGCCAGCAGGTGCCTGAGCCCCCAGATTATCAAAGCTTGGGGAGTGTTTCTGTCAAGTGTTGCTGTATGTGTTTGCATTTTTCTTTTTACCTATGCATCTGCTATTGATCTCTGATGTCAGGTTGCTAGGCTGGAAGAACCTGGCACAGCAGTTGTCTTAAATTTGCTATGAAGGCTGTGGAATTAAGGTGGTTTGATTCCTCTGTTTGCCTTTGTTGCACTGATTCTTGGTTTGTTTGGGACCTTCAGTTGTCCAGGCTTGCAAAAGAAATGGAATGAAACTCTTGAAATGCTAAAGCTGGGAATTTGCTGCCAGCCCAGTTCTCAAAGAATTTTCTGTTGTAGGAATTGTTCTAACAAGAGCTGGCTATTACACCATCCCGTCCATGGAGGAGCTAGCTAGATTTACCAATGACAGAAATGAATGTATTGTGACAGACTTCACCATAGGCCGCAAAGGTGAGCACATACAGCTCTTCTAGTTGCTTAAAGTTGAACCAGGTATTTCAAAGCTATGGAACCTGAATCCGAGTTCCATGCCCTCAGTATGATTATGAATAGTGCCCTTGCATTGCGAACAACTTGTATCAAAGGCTTGTAATATTTCAGATTGGTAGTGCTAACAACCCGTGTTATGAGATGACTTGAGAAGCTTGAATATGAAAAGAACAAAAGCACCCGCAGCTTTTAAGATGCTTGCTGTCCTTAAACATAAAAGTTGTAAAATCCAAACTTGCTGGAGCATTGATGCAAACCTGATTGTCGTTGCTTCCATCTTAGTTGCTGCCTACACTGGAGCTGACTAAGCCTTCAGCCCAAATTGTATTCTTCACTGCTTTTACTTAAAAAAAAAAAAAAAAAAAAAAAAAAAATCATATGGTATATACTATTTTTTAAAACACTTTTTCACAATATGCTATAGAGCTGAGGGTATGCTTAGTATTTGTGTTGGCAATATGAATAGCCAAGTGATAACAAAAAGCTTTCTGTGCAAAGGAATTGGCTATTAAAAAGTTGATAATGAATCCTTGGTATTGTCATGCTGGGAAGGAGGAGTTGTTTGAGACATGACAGAGCTAGATGGTAAGGTGAGGAAAGGAGGAGTATAGCAGGAACAGAGGCTCTTTGCCATGAGATTTTTCATGGACAAATTGTGATGTTTTGGTTTGTTTTGCAGGTTATGGATCAATTTACTTTGAAGGAGAAGTAAATCTAACTAACTTAAATCTGGATGACATTGTACATATCCGTAGAAAAGAAGTTATTGTTTACCCTGATGATGAAAGAAAACCACCTATTGGTGAAGGTTTGAATAGGTAATTTTTAAGTATGTTCTGTGTGGGGACAGTGGCTAGTAAGGATGTTTTTTATAATACAACCTACTGGGTTTGCAGGCAGCTATCAAGAAATTCAAATGTGAGGTGTGCATTCAGATTGCAGCATTATACAGTTACTAGATGCTTGCAAGTTTCTGAACCAGAAATTGGATTTAAAAGCTGGTTTGAGCCCACGTTTCAATTCTCAGCTCCTGTATGTGTACCTTAATAGCGTTGCCTCAAAACCTTGTAGTCTCTTACGCTTCTGTCTGTCTTTAACAGACGAGCTGAAGTTACCTTAGATGGAGTCTGGCCTACAGATAAAACATCTCGTTGCCTGATAAAAAGCCCTGAACGACTGGCAGAGATGAATTATGAAGGTAGACTGGAGTCTGTATCTCGGAAGCAGGGCGCTCGATTCAAGGAATACCGCCCAGAGACCGGATCTTGGGTGTTTAAGGTAATGTTTTTGTTCTAGTTGTAAAGTCACTTACAAGAATATTGGAAGTACTCTGAAGTAGGTTCTCAGGAGATTCTAACAATTCAAAAACTTTGCTAAACTTCTGTAAACTCTCTCAAGTCTGGCAGCTGTAGTGCAAAGTGTCCTCGCCAAACTGATCAAAATCAAAACTTCTTTGACTGAAGACCTGCATACAGATGTTCTTGGTCTGTGCAAAAGCTGATTGTGTTCCAGGAGTCACAACTGCTGTGTAAGGTGGACAGTTAATGCCAGCTCATTGTTCAGGCCTTTCAGAAATGGGTGCCTGAAATCTCTCTTCCAAGGTGTGACATATTTGCCCTTCTCATTACACAGGTGGCACACTTTTCCAAGTATGGCTTGCAAGATTCAGATGAGGAAGAGGAAGAGCATCCTTCAAAAGTGGACACAAAGAAGTTAAAAACTACACCTGTGCCACCCCCAGGGCATCTGCCACCCCAGCAAATGACCCTAAATGGCAAGCCAACACCTCCATCTCAGGTAGAAGGAGGACAGTGACTAAAAGGGAATTCATAAAATGAAATTTGAAGAATAGCTGGTCCCTAGGGAGGGGTTGTTGGAGTAACAAGTAGCCTGGAAACTGAAGAGCAAAACCTTACACAAACTTGCACAAACTCAGTAGCTCTTCTGACCTCTTGATGAATGTTTGCATGTTCTTTTTCGTTAAGATACTTGACATTTCATACTGAGGGTGTGTAGGGAAGGGAATGCTTTAAACCCTTGTTTCTTTTTTAAATTCTGGTCTCAATTGAGTTTGGCATATTTGCACCACTTATGGAAGAAAACTTGTTTTTGTGAATATTGAATATATGCTATATAATTATAACGCCTTGTGCTGCCTGCCTTGAGAATGATATTGTGCATTAATTTGACTTGACCATCATTTAGTATGCAAGACTGTATGCTTTATATTTTAAGAATGTGCTCTATTTTTATTAAAAATTACTTTTTTAAGGCTGGTTATATCCTGGATTTTTAAGTGTATTTGCATTGGATGTGACTGCTTCTAAAGCTTTGTAAAACATCCTCAGTGGTATGCCTCTGACTTGCATAGGGAAGGTAGCATTTTATCCAGTGCATTGGTAACCCCTTAAGGTCTAATGTTAATTTGATTTTGTTTTTAAAAATCCTTTTACGTGGGTTTAAAGGTTAGTCTAATTGCAGCTGATACACTTGCGTTTTCCAAATATAATTAATATGGATATCGTCAAGCTGAATTAGGAGCTGCTTCATTGTGGGTGAAAAAGCAGCCTATTTGGAAGGCATCCTGGCATTGATGGGATAGAATATGCTCTTTATGCCGGGTGTTAATGGTAAACATTTGTGAGCTACCTATAGCTTTTTGAAGTAACTTGTCATAAAAAATCTGCTCTCTGCACTTGCTTTCTCTTTTTTCCAAAACTGTGTTCTCGATTGCCTAGTTGTGAAAGTAAACTTTCAGCAGTTAGGGCGTGCAGGAGGGCTGAGCAGATGGTATTTCACAGCTGGATGGGATGTGCTGAGAGGTTTTTGTTGCTGTGCATAAGCAGGCTTTCTGTTTTACCCTTCAGTAATCCGTGACTGCGGTGAAAGGCGATCTCGGAGCTTGCAGCTCCCTGAGGCATAGATCATGTGCCAAGGCACTGCTTGGCATGTGGCCGGTGTTCATGATGTGTCATAGCATGGGGAAGCGGAGGAGGAGAGTTTTATTTCTGCATCTCTGAAGTCAAAGCATGAAAAACAGCTTAAGAGGCAGTACTGTCAAATAGGTTGAACACTTTTTTCTTTTGGGGCTTTTTGGTTTTTTTTCTTTATTGTGCTGGATCTAGTCCTTTTGAAACCAGGAGACATTGTAGCAGTATTTCTCTTTGTTGGCCAATGGCTTTGGGTAATCTAGAGCCATTCTGGACAAGGGTCTCTGTTGGTAGTGTCAGGTGATACAACAAATCACACTTCGTCACTGCTTGTGCAAAAGAACCATTTTGTTACTTTTGTGGTAGGAAAACATTAAATCAACGTGGAGTTGTTTTTAATCTTACATAGTCTGTGATCTAGTTATAACCTTTGTAGAAATGCCTGAGCCATTCCACTCTGCCGCTTTAGGTCTCCGTGCAGGTTAGAGGGGCCCAAAATAAAGGTCTGTCAGCAGCAGTTCACCTGAACACCTTTCAGTACAGCCAGCGCTGGTGCGTTTCAGGATCCCAGTAGTAGGAGTCCTGATCACCGTACAAGCAGAGAGCCAGTAACAGTGCAGTCCGCTCTTTGAGCAGAACATACTACTGTAGTGACAGATGAGGTGAGCTGCCACCTCTTCTATGGATTCTGCTTTGGAGAATCCCAAAGTAGTGTACAGCTGCTGCTTTATTGCTCCTCCTGGCTCACTGGCTAATTAAAACCTGCTAGTTCATCCTGCTCTCATAAAATACATTCCTTAAGCATTTGCATGTTATTTGAGATTAACACATGGCTGTCTGTAACAGACTTGCCTGTGTGTACCACCTTTCAGTTTTCCTTCTTGCTTCTTGTTCAGATTAATGGGAACCAGAGCTGATGTTTTAAGCAGTCAAAAATACTGGGAATACGTGTGACTTATTCAGGCCTGTCTTATAGATTGAAATGTACTTAGCAAAAACTTGTCCAGGTTAATTAACCTCTTTGATTTGCATAGCATTAATTAAGGTTTTCATTTCTGAAAATAGGAAAAACATCTAGCTTAATTTCCGAAACCTCTGAGAAACTCATACCATGGTTTAAAAGCTTGTCAAGCTCTTGTTGTGTAAAGCATCTGAAAATATTATTCTTTGGTTTGTAAGAAGCATTTAGGATCTAGACTTGTTTTGGGGTTTGGGTTTTTTTCTTCCTTCACTAACTTGAATATTAATGAATTTATTAATGTTGCAAGGTCCACAGGAAATAGTTACACCAGGGACCTGGCTGCATTAAAGCACAATGAAGGCAATAGTGAAACTTTTGTGTTTGTAACCATATTTTGACTTGTAAATCTGTTCCGCATACTGTAGGCATACTCAGATACCACTAGCTAAGGCTCTTTCTGTGTCTGCCATTAAGTTCTATCTTTACAGACCCCTTAGTCTAATTTTATCTGCCTCATCTGATAACCTTCATTGCATTTCTTGGTGGATTCTAATGAGCTAAGAAGCAGCCATTTGAATATGCTCTTAAATTCCTTAGCATGATTTCCAGTGTACTGTCTGCCACGGTTTCTTTGCTTATATATATGCATTGCTCCAGAGCATTGCTTCAGCAGTCTGTACTTTGTTGCTTCTGGAAACTAAGTAAGCTGTAGGCATGAATCTTTCACAGGACACTCCTGTCTAAGCAGCAGGAGTGGTTAGACTAGAGCAAAACCAGTGCGCTGCAGCCCAGGTTTGGGATTAGAGCCCATGAGGAACCAAAGGGTCACCTGGTTAGAACCTGAAGGCCATTCAGTTAAAGTGGACACATGCTAATTACTCCTGGGCCAGGTGCTTCTTTCAGGGTGGCCTGTTAGCTGCACAATACCAGCAGTGAATGGCATTCTCCAGGGGTTTTTGTCCTGTCAAACAGTTCCTGGTAGCAGAGCTGACAAATAGCTGAATGGCTTGCAGTGCGCTGTCACGCTCTGTAGTTTGGTACCAGCTCAGGGGGGCTCGATGCAATGTGCTGTCAGGAGACCCTGCTGTCACCACAGTCAGCATGCTGGGCAGAACCAGAGGCAATGACAGTGGTAAGAGTTAATTCAGATACCTGCTCGTTGTTTGTACTGGCTGAACGTTTTCTGGCCCTGCTTGGAGTGTGAGTACAAGTTGTCTTAAGTGATTGGAGGTGTGTAGAGGTCACCTTAGGCTCATCACAAAGGTGATGCCATGCAGTTGCCTTCAGGAAAAAAATCATAAAATCAATTCTTCCTCTTGCCTTGGACTAGCAGTAGAGTTGAGAAATTTAGCTGCAGATTGGTAGAAGACAACTACTATATTTAACTTTCTAACTGCTGATGTGCTACTGATAAGCAGAATATCGTTGGAAAAACCCCACAACTTTCCAGTCCAATGACAGTTGTGTCCTGGTTTAAAATTAACAAAAAAAAAAAAAACAGAACTTTACACATACATGTGTGCACACACCCACTCTGTGGCCCAGCCTTACATGATCTTGAAAGGGCTCGCGTCCACTTAAAACTTCTGTTAAGTTCTTTGTGGAATATAGACTCAGTTTTTAATTTTTACTACGTCACAGCTGGGGAAAAAAAAGCAGATATTACAGTGACTCATCTGCTCATCAGCCACCAGTGGTATCACACATTAATACTGGAGAATCGCTGCTTTTAAACCGGTTGCTCAGTCATCTGAGATGTCCCAGGCTGAACATAGGTACAGGAAGCTTTTCTTTGTGTGATTTTTGAGGGAGAAGGGGAGGAAGGCAGGATACACAAAACTCTCTTTCTTTCTGTTGGTCACATGAAAAATGGAAAGCTGAAGAATAGTTTCTTAAACTGAATGGCAGAACTTGGGAAACTTCAGGAGGGCATCACTAAACCATGACTTCTCCTTCACTTTAACTTGCGCTGTTATGTTACAACTCTGAAGAAAATGGGAATAGGTTATAAATATTCATCTCTAAACTTAATGTGGAGTCTTGACACAAGCAAGGGAGTACTCCTCTTCATTTGCAGGTGATTGTTGAAACTATTAAATACTCTTTCTCGGCAAGCTGTTGCAATCTGCTGTTGTCTGATGTGGCCTCTGCATGTGTCTGCAGACCCCAGAAGTGGAGCAGCTGGGCAGGGTTGTGGAACTGGACAGTGATATGGCAGACATCACCCAGGAGCCTCCCCAGGAGTCCACTGTAGCAGATAACATGATAGAAGAGCAGGAAGCAGTGCCTGCTTCAACTCACATCGCATCAACCCTGGGTATTAACCCACATGTCTTGCAGGTTAGTGTCTTGCAACTTCCTTTGTCTGAAAGAGAGTACTTGGTAATACTTCTCACTAACTTCTCATTTTGCCTCCCCAAGTGTACTTACATACCAACTTGTAATAAACTATACATCACACCTATAGTACAATTAAAACTTACACGTTAGACTTGTGTTTCTGTGGTAAACCTTTTTAGGCATGAAAAGTTTAATGCAGAAATGAAAATTGTCTTAAGGCTAGAATTCAGATTTCCAAATTCTGAAGTGTGGGCAATGTGATAAGCTAAACTAATATCTAGGCACAACTGCCTTGGGACCAATTTGTGGAAAACAAGGTAATAGGATAACTGGTCTTGATTTGGGTTTTGGTGTGTGTGATTGGTTGGTGAAAGGATAGTACCTGGAACACTTGTGGGCTTCTACCTGTGTTTTTAATTTATAAACATAAGGAAAGCATAGTGGAGTTATTACGTAAGCTGAAAAACAAGTAAATAGAGCTAAGATCTAAGAAAACATGATTATTTTAGGACTTCACACCTATCCTAACAAGTACTGTGACACTGATGTAACTACTAGTTTGTAAAAGGTTAGCATCAATTGGCAAGCTTGCTGTCAGTTCTCCTGAACTGTGTGCCTTCACTGTTACTTGAAATATTTGTGGCTTGAGTGTTTGGTCATGTGCAGCACATAGAAGTTATCTTGGTTGGGAAAGGAGCTGATTAGATCAGTTAGCTTCTGCTGTGAGAATGATTGCTAATGTGCAGGCTTGACTTATCACCTTTTTTAGATTATGAAAGCTTCCTTGCTTGCTGATGAAGATGACCTAGACTTGATCCTGGATCATTATCCTGGGAAGCAACCTGTAAAAATGGATACTTCTCAAGAGATCTGTTCTCCGAGGCTCCCTATTTCAAAATCACAAGGACAGAAAAGATACTCGGGTATTGTGAGAAACCACATGCTGCTTGAAGAAAGAGTCTAATTCTAATACTAAGAGGCAAAATCCTATGACTGGCTGAACATATGGTAGAACAGTTGTGTGCTGTGGTGGGTTAGCTTTGGCCAGCAGCCAGGTGCTCGCCCAGCTGCTCTCTCACTCCCCCTCCTCAACAGGACAGAGGGAGAAAACTGGATGAAAAAAGGGTTAAGATAAAAACAGGGAGATTGTTTTGCTTGTGACAGTAACTGGTAAGCAGGCTTGACTTGAGTAAAATGAATTTATTGCCAGTTAAAATAGGTTTGGGTAGTGAGAAACAAAGACAAATTAAAACAACACTTTCCTACCCTGCCCCTGCTTTCCCAGGCTCAACTTCCCTCCTTCATTCCTGACTCCTTTATTTCCTGCCCACTCTAGGGGGTCAGCGGGGATGGGAATGAGGGATTGCAGTCAGTCCAGAGCAGTTCCTCTTTACCACTCCTTCTTCCTCACACTTTCCCCCTACTCCAGTGTGAGTTGTCTTCTGAGGGCTGCTGGGAAAATACCTGCTCTGGTGCCGGAGCATCTCTTCCCCTCCTCTTTCTCTTGACCTCATGTTCCCACTGCAGTTTTCACTTTTCTTTTTCTGCCTCTGTGGCATTTTTTGCCCTTTTTTAAGTTCTCACAAAGGCACCACCAACTTTGCTGATCGGTTCAGAGGTGCCACAAACTCCCCGGATGGGCCCATCTGTGTCCAACACAGGGTGGCCCCTGGCCTCTTCTCATAGAGACCACCCCTGCAGCACCCCTGCTACCAAAACCTTGCTGTTTACACTCAATACAGCCACAAACTGGTGATTTCAATAGGAATAATACCTCTAGTAACAAGCATGGAGTTGCTTCCTGAATTAAATGGGCAGACATGAGATGTTTTTGTGGGGACAGTTTCAGCCCTGTTCCTGTTAATAGCAATCAGTGTTTAATCTCTCTATGAGATGCTTCTGTTCTAATGGTCCGACTATGACAATACCCGTTAAATTAGTGACTTCTTTGGAAACTGTGAATTTTGGAGTGAGACTGGCTGTGTACTGTTCTTAGTGTAATACCGTGTACTTTAGTTTGGATAATGCAAAGCAGGCTGTGCGTGGTGGGTTTTGCAGTTCTCAGTACTGCAGATAATCACACTTAGCTATGTGTTCCCATCACAAACCATGGCAAATGTTTTCACTGGCTGCCTAAGTACTAAAATACCTTTAAAATACCAGAAATATACTGCCTGAAAAGGGAGTACCCCATTCACTTAAACGTTCTTCCTGCTTCTTCCCTCTAGTTGGTGGGCTGCTGCAATCCAAATTTGCTAATGTAATTTTCCAATCACCGAATGCTGCTCTGCAAGACTTCAAGGGACCAAGGACTTCAAGCAGTCCCCCTTCTGTTGCCCTTTGGTCGGCGACTTCTCCATTAGCATCTACATTCTCCGTACCACCATCAGTCCCTGAGGTACAGATGAAAACAGTTGGTGTCCGCAGGCAGCAGGGGCTTGTACCTCTGGAAAAGTCCATCACCTATGGAAAAGGGAAACTACTGATGGATATGGCACTCTTCATGGGGCGCTCATTTCGTGTTGGTTGGGGACCCAACTGGACACTTGTCAATTGTGGAGATAAGTTGAGTGGATCAAGTGAAATGGAAGATCTTCAGTGTGAGACCGTGGAGTATGGATTCCTGCCAACTCCTGTTGCTCCAAAATCGTGAGTAGTAGTTTCCTTCAGGATGGTTCTGACATACTCCCTCTTCATGTTTGAAAGAATCTTGATTGTAGCTTGATACTTTTTTGAAATTCAGCTTAATATTCATTTTGATATGCAGAAGTGGTGCAAAATCATGTTAGCCATGGAGATTTCCTTCAGGTTGCTACTTTACAAAACACTGTATCTCAAAGGCCTGGAATGGTGTAATAAGAGTTGTTACTTTTTTAACAAGTATATAGCACCATCATCCAGCAAAAGGTTAAAGAGGGAAAGTTCAAAATTGTTGTTCAGGAAGCTTCTAATCTGCTGTTGATCTTCCCTGAGGATATCTGCCCTACCTAAAAAATTTCTTGTTTAGCTTCTGAATTCAGATGCCTTCAATTCTGCTTGTATATAAAGCAGTATACAGACCTTTCCTGGGCTACGTAACTCCATACCTAAACTTGACTGGAATATAGCTTAGATGTTCTACCATTTAAGTCTTCCAAAAAGCTTGTTCAGTTGATGTTCTCCAGCATATCTGATTTGCTGGCAGAATGAGGTGCTCTCACAAAATGCAGTGGGGTATGGCAAGGTGTGCTAATGGCCTTTTAAGAGCTGGAAGCACCCAGTTCAATAATGTTTATTTGCCAAATTCTGGTTCTGAATCCCAGACTGTAAGCAGGTTCTTCATACCTAGCTGTTGACCTTGGTCATCTGTCTTACTGTCTTTAAGTTGAAATTAGGACAAGCTGCACAATGCAGCTGCTCTGTGATGGGTGCAGCTTGCTTGCAGGGAGAACAATTCAGAACATTGCTACCTGGTTTTATCTTCTTTTTCTCCAGACTCTCAGAATCTTCTTTCAAGGTTCATGTGGAGAAGCTGAGCTTAGAACAACGGAAGATGGACAGAGGCAAACAGCTGTATCTCATCCCTCTGGAGATAAAGCTGAAGCATAGCACTGTCCATATGGATGAGCACTGTCCTCTTCTAGAGCCCAACCCAGGAGTTTCTGCTATTCACGACTATGCTGACTGGGTTAGGAAGGCATCTGAGGATCCTGCTGTGACAGAAGGCGAGTATGGAATAATTCTTTTCATGATGATAGTGAATCTGGAAAACTGTCCCATTCAGGTTAATTTCAGGTTGCATCAGAGCAGTGAAATGTGAATAAAACAGAAAAATTGACTGTACCTCAGCATTCTTTCTGAAAGCATAAGCATGGTGGTTGGCATTGGGGAGCTAGCTGACTTCCTGCGTTGACTTGTAACAGTAGGATATCCTTCAAGATATCCTACAAGGTTATGCTTATAATCTTATATGAGTCCTCTAAATATTCTTCTGTATGTTTTCACTCCTGATGACTGAGTAACTCTGTCCTGACAGCTGTTGTGAAGCACTGGTGCTTGGCGTGGACTTTATGTGAAGCGATTTGGGGGAACCTGAGAGAGTTAGAGGCCAGCTTGGAGGAACCTAGTGAATACATCCTGGCCCTGGAGCGTAGGAAAGCCTTCTCTCGCTGGCTCTCAGAGACTGCTGCAGGACGAATTGAGGAGGAAGTTTCTTTGTCCCGACACAGTAATCACATAGAGGCTGTGTTCAGCTGCCTTACTGGAAAGAGAATTGGTGAAGCTTGCAGGCTGGCACAGCAGTCAGGTAAGATGCTTAAATCTCTCTGTTTTTTGCGGGGAGGAGGAAGGGAGACACATAAAGAGAATTTAAACTTTGAGAGCTGATAGTAACTGGCCACTCTGAGTATGGAGTTTTCCCTTGTCAGACAGTGATTAAGGTCGGGGCTGGCTTGTCTACTTGCTGCTTGAGTACCTGGTCACGTTTACACTGGCTTACTTGTCTGCTCCTCTAGAGTGAGGAAGTGATGCTGTATTGCATTTGGAACTGTTTTTTTTGCATAGTATCTCCTTTGAATGTTTTTTTAATTACTGTTATTTTTAATTGCACTTCTGTTAAGCCACTTTACATTTGTTTTAAAAACGTATATTTTCAGAGCCTAATGGCTAGTTTCATCTTGGTCTTTTATGTTGGCTCACATCTTAAAACTTCTGTTCACTTGTTTCCTTTGGGGAATCTGTCCTTCCCATTCCTTTGTCTTCTCCCCCACCCCCATTCTAGTAGGTGTTTGCAGAGTGGTTTATTTGATGAGAAATTGTGCACAAAAAACAATCGTGCAGCTATAGGCTGATCAGAGTGCCCCACAACTCGGAAACAGATAGCTGTGGCACAGGTAGGCAGGAGGATTTAGCTCATGTGCTGTTGTCTTCTGTTCCAGGTGATCACAGGCTTGCTCTGCTCCTCTCCCAGCTGGCAGGTAGCCAGCCCATTCGGGACCTCCTCACCATGCAGCTGGTGGACTGGCACAGGCTGCAGGCAGACTGCTTCATCCAGGAAGAGAGACTGCGGATCTTTGCCCTGCTTGCAGGAAAGCCTGTAAGTTCTGTTACTTGGCTGTTTTGTCATTGGCTTGACTTCCCCTTCTTGACAACGGTACGACAGTACGTTTAAGCTGTGACACTCAACCACAGCACATGGTACATGGCAGGAAGGAGTACAAGGTGTTGACCTGTTGTTTTTTTTTTTTACTAACGTAACCTTGTGGTCTTGCATGCCTGGTATGTACTGACCATTGTGCAGTAAGTTTGACTAAACTTAGTCATTTGTTTCTTTAGGTGTGGCAGTTATCAGAGAGAATAAGTATCAATGTATGCTCACTGCTGGACTGGAAGCGTTGCATGGCTGTCCACCTCTGGTACCTGCTTCCTCCAACAGCTTCTATTTCCAAGGCACTTGCCATGTATGAGTCAGCGTTTCAGGTAGGTCAGTCATGCATGGCTAAAAGGAGTTGTCTGTCTGATGCTGCACTGAGACTTCTGCAAGCAGTCAGTTGTTGCTGCGGAGGTGCTGAGTATGGAATTGCGTATGGGTTCATTATTTCAGTTGTCACAGCATTGGATTCCTTCACCTGCTTTAACGATGAGTTTTTGCAGCAGTTCACTTTGATGGGAATGTTCCTTCCCCCACTGGCATGGGAATAAAGCACTGGGGTTGAATCTGTTGGTAATTCTAGTCACTTGAGAAGCTTAGGACCTGCTCTTTAGGGCGTTCTGGTAGTGACTTATTTGAAGCCTATCTCCCACTGGCTAAGTGTTTTCAGATGTTTGATAGCTAGACAAAATTAGGAAGATGGATAGTGGCCAGCAGCAGGAAGGCCATTTGAGCTAGGTAGCCAGTCAGCTTTCCCAGTGTGATGATTAATACCCAGCTGCCTGACTTCCAAAATAGCCTTTGCCAAACCATACTCCCTGTTTGTTCCACTTGCTGTTTCTACAGCAAATGTGGAAGCTATCCTACAGACAGTGCATAGCTGCATGCATTATGCAAAGCCTTGTTTGTTGCTGTAGAGCTGTCAGCCTCTGTATACAAAAAGACAAAGGGTTCTGTTGAAAAAAATGTTTAATCATTTAACTAAAGATAATTCACCCCTTGATCTGTATGCCTAAAGATAGCCCAAGTGCAGCATCAAGTCTAGTAACTTCTAATTGATGCGTGCTTAATGCCACAGGAATATTCAGTGTTATCTTTGTACGTGCTATGTCAGTATAATGTGTTCATCACTTCAAAACACCAAGCTTTAGTTTTATCATGACTTGAACTTAAGATGCTACTAGGTTAGAACATGGGTGTGGTCTCGCTGCAGCCCAATGATGTGGAGGAAAAGTGGATACAGCTCGTTTCCAGGACTTCATGTAAGAGGGCTAATAACTGGAAACCAGCAGGACATGGAGCGCTCTTCCAAATGCAGGTCTAGTGTTCTTGCCAGCAGTGAAAACATCAAGAGGATTTTGGTGACCCAGAGTGGTTAGATGGTATGGAAGACAACAGTTCTGCAGTTCAGTGCAGTGTAAAACGGTTCTTGTTGACTCAGTGTGTTTCGTGCTGCTGGCTTAGCTGTCCAGATTCTATCTTTAAACTTACTGTTA
Source organism: Haliaeetus leucocephalus (assembly GCF_000737465.1). Classification (NCBI taxonomy): domain Eukaryota; kingdom Metazoa; phylum Chordata; class Aves; order Accipitriformes; family Accipitridae; genus Haliaeetus; species Haliaeetus leucocephalus. Next base: position 7,226,367 of record NW_010972972.1, on the reverse strand, counting down.
CAACTATTTCTTTAGAACACACCGGAGTGTGAAAAATACGCATGCTGTCCCCTGCCTCCTTACCTAGAAGGTTCTGGTTGTGTAATTGAAGAAGATGATAATGCAGGAAGACCTTTGAGAGATGTCTGTTTCCATTTGTTAAAGCTCTACAGTGACAGGTGAAAAACTATTTTTCTAAATCTTGATCAGTCAGTGACTTCTTGAACTCCCAGTCCAGGGCTATGAAATCAGCTTCAGTGTTTACTGAACCACTGACAAAAATCTGCCTTGCATGTACACACTTACAGAATGTGGTGACACTGCTGGTGATAGCATAGATGATGAAACTTAAGCTTTGGAGCATAACTGTGGGTTGGTTTTTTTCCTTAAGTGTTTTCTGAGTCTGAAGAGTGCAGTAATCTTGCTTTACCATAGTTGCCTTTGAGATTGAGGCCTTGAGAAATCTACAGGAAGAGCACATACAAAAGAAAAGGCTGTGACAGTCTGGATGCAGACTTAAAAGAAGAGCAAAAGGATTTTAACAGTTGGTCCAATCTCTTTTTTTTTTTTTTTTTTTTCTCCCCCCCCCAAGTAAAACAAAAACCCCAAAACCCACACCCACATAAATCACATATATAGAATAATTGGAGGTTGGTGGAGGGAAGGCACTAAGTAGCACCAGTTTCTGATTTTATTATGTGGATACAGTTAGCTATTTTATGTTGCAAATATTTTTCCCTACAGGCACTATGATCTTGACCAGCTGCTTGATCCCAGGAGTGTGACATCTGACCCTCTGGACTATCGTCTCAGTTGGCACCTGTGGGAAGTGCTCAGAGCCCTGAATTATACCCATCTATTCAAGCAGAGTCAAGGAGTGCTGAATGCTAGCTATGCTGCCCAGCTTGAAAGTGAAGGGCTTTGGGAATGGGCTGTTTTTATACTGCTGCATGAACCTGATAAGCAGTGAGTAAAAAAATTTTTTTTACTATTTTTTTTTTTTCCTTGAAAATAATGTGTTCTCTGTTTTATAGACCTGATATGTATACTGTAATTATCGTGGCTTCTCTCACATTAAACTGGAACTGCACAGCTGGAGAACTTCATGCCACTTGTAATCCCAGCACACAGTTTTTACAAGTGGCATGAATAATTCTGCTTAGTTAAATGTCTTGTTAGATGTTAAATAGTATTGTGTTGTAATGACTGTAACTGCTGAACGGTGCTATAGAAGTAGATCTCATAGTCATTTTGATATCCTGTGGCTCTGTATCTTGTCTCTGGCTCAGCAAGCTTATGATGTTCAAGAACTTGTCATGAAAATGTCATTAATGCAAAATACTAGAACTGTTCCCATTGGAGCTGAAGAGAAGCACGTGTGTTTGAAAGGAAAGCTTGGGAATAACCAAAATGCATGTTTTGCTTCTGTTGTGAAATACAGACTTGACAAAAAATTGTCTTAAATTTGTAAATAATACATCTTTTGTGGAAAGGTGTTTTTTGCTGTTAATGTTACCATTTGTTACCAACAGCTACCATTAATACATTGCAGTAGAATTTTTTTCCAACCGATAACTTCAAATAGGGCCTGTATATTCCTTTTAGGGGCCTGGATCATACTTAAATGTTCTTAAGCTTACAACATTTGAGATGTTACAAAACACTAGCGATTACTTCGTTCTTAGTGGTTAACCTGTACTGAAGGAATTCACCTGATTTTAGAACTTTTCTTAATATCCTGCAGTAAGACTGTTCAAGGCCCAGCAAGGCTGGCTTTTGCTATCTGTTACGCCTCTGCCGGCGCCAATAGGTATAACGCAGCTCTCTGCTGCCTTGTTCAGTCCTCGGCTGCTTGTATTGAACTGTATCTTCTGATGGAGAGATACAAAGGATTGCTTGTTGGAATAACACCTTGTCCTCCCTTCCCCCAGCATACGGGAGAAGGCAGTGCGGGAACTCCTAAACCGGCATTGCGTTCTCTCTGAGACACCAGAGTCTTGGGCCAAGGAGACTTTTCTGACACAGAGGCTCTGCGTTCCCCCAGAGTGGATTCACGAAGCAAAGGCAGTTCGAGCAAGGATGGAGGGTGACAAGCATAAAGAAGCCCTCTTCTTGTTCAAGGCTGGGCACTGGAACCAGTGTCACAAGCTGGTTGTCAGGCACTTAGCCTCAGGTGAGTCTGCTCTCTGAATTTTTTTCAGTCTGTCTTTCGAACAGCACACAAACAGTAGGAACAGAAGTCGTTGGGCGTTAATAGTACGAAGGGGTAGGGCTGTGTTCCTAGCAACAGGGTTAGTAGAGAGTGGCTGGCTGTTTCAAAATAGTTCTCGCTTGATATCTGGCGTGATGATTCTTCACTGCAAACACATGAAAAGGGCAGTGCTTAACCTTCTGTGCATCCACCTTCCTGTGCCAGAGGTGCCTCAGGGAACAAGGGCAGTGGTAGCATTCCTGGAGCCCTGATCCTGTGGGCGTCCCTGCTCTAGGAGGTGGGATGGCCTGACTTGCCTTTTGTAGGTCATAAATCAAGTATGCGTTTCTGGCTGTGACTGATACTGTCAAGGAATTACAAAACTGACTGACAGTACAGTCCATTAGTTGCTTTTTTTTTTTAACAGTGGATGACTTCTAAGAGACCCTTTTACTCTCTTACTGACGTGCTTGTTCTCTTTAGATGCTATTATTAATGAAAACTACAAGTACCTGAAAGGATTCCTGGAAGATCTTGCCCCTCCAGAGCGTAGTGCACTCATCCAGGACTGGGAGATGGCAGGGCTGGTCTACCTAGATTACATCCGTGTTATTGAGATGCTTGATAGGATTCAACAGGTAACAGACTAAAACAATCGTATTTTTCTTCCTATAGTTTGGAAGCTCATACACGTTCTTGCTTTTAGAGTAACCTTTTACTCACTGTTCAGTGCTGACGTTAGTGTTTCCCTTTTGGAGACACTAGCAAACAGAATATGGTGCATCTCTGAAAATGCAGAGAGATTTGGTCGATGCTGTCAAAATAAGATGTGGGCTCTGCCCTGCAAACATGCTGTATGGAGCATGACAGTGAGGTAAGTGAAGAAGGAACAAAACTAGCAGTTAGCTGGTTAGTGGGGAGTCTGCATGTCAGTCCCCTCTAATACAGCTTCAGACTTCCCATTTCCACCACTTCAGGTGTTAACTTCAAGCAGGTTTTAGTGTAGACTGTCTTCTGTTGGATAGATTTGGCTTAGAGTGCACTCGGGCAGTCTGTGAGCAGTTCTGCTGAAAGGCTTTGGGTGACTTGGAGGCTGACTCTCTTGTTTGCTTTCAGCTGGATTGTTCCACCTACGAGCTGGAGCGGTTGCATACCAAAGTGACGTCCCTGTGCAACAGGATAGAGCAGATCCAGTGCCACAGTGCGAAGGACCGCCTGGCTCAGTCAGGTATGGTGACATCAATATCTAGCAGCCCGCTGGGAGAGCCAGCTAGTACTGGCTGTCACCTGGGCTGCCAGTCTATCTGTCCCTTTGCCTGTGCTGAGAAGGAAGGCTGCGGTTGGTGAGGCGAGCCATGTGTTGCTCCAGTAGTTACCGTACCCGCAGCTATTGGTCATTTCAGGCAGGTTTTTTTGGCTGGTTGATGCAGCATCCAGTGTCTGGACTCTTACAACTGTCTGTTGATAAGCAGTAAAATGTCTTGTACATAGTTAGTTTTACAGTGCCAGACAAACTATGAGTGTGCTTGCAGAAAATGGTCTGGTCTAAGGAATAAGGCCAAATTTTTATTATACTCGTGGAGGAAGTCTGTATGGGGAGAGGAGATGCACTGCTGGAGCTGAGAAAAGGCCAGGTCACACTAGGGCATGGTTCCACCAACCCAGCCTTTGCTCCAAAATTTCCCATTGAATCGCTGCTCAAGTTCACCCCTCCGCAGGGTGAGCTTGTAAGCGCTCACGTGCTAGCTCCCACTCCGGAGCGTGGTGTGGAGCATGAAGAAACATTCCTCTTCCTTCTCTTTCCAGATATGGCCAAGCGTGTTGCTAACCTGCTGCGGGTGGTCCTCAGCCTGCAGCACACCCCAGAGCCCATCTCCGACTCCACGCCTGACCTGCAGCGCGTCCCTCTTCGCCTGCTCGCTCCCCACATCGGAAGGCTGCCTATGCCGGAGGACTATGCCTTGGAGGAGCTCCGCAGCCTCACCCAGTCTTACCTACGGGAGCTGACAGTGGTGACTCATTGAGGAAGAATCCCTTCCACCGATGGACAGTTTTTACCATTTGTTAACCCTTATCCTTGTTTTGAGGGCGAACAACCTCTAGCCACGCAGGTTTTTCCATAGGGGTGTAAAACAGCTTTAGTATGTGGGCTAACGCAGGAGTTTTTGTAACCTGTGGGAGCATTGAGACTGGTTGGACCTTGCTGGCTGGCACCCTCAACCAAACAACGTTTTCCTAGAATCAATAAAACACCTCTTGCCGAACCTGTCTGCAGGCGAGACTGTACCTGTGGAGGGGGGCACGGTGTGGGCTTCGGCTCCTGGCAGATCCTTTTCACTCCTTTCGTTGCGGCACAGAGGATGGTGAAGCAAGTGCTGGGACAGTTTTCCGTGGGCAGACTCCCACTTTGGTGGGGCTGCACTTGGTAAACCGATGAACCTTTGGCACCTGAACTGACCGCGGATAAGCTTTAACTGGGGCTTTATGTTAAAAGTTTGCTCTGTGGGTGGGGGAGGGAGAAGAAACTTAAGTTCAGAATTGTCTTTTCCTGCATTCTCTTGCTAAGTTGGAGACCTGTGAATGTGTTTTTTCTCTCGTTTCTCCATCCTCTGTCTCCAAAAGCAAAGCAAGCTACTTCCCTGCCTCAGGAGAAAGGGAGGTGACACCTGTGTGTGTGCCTTATGGCGTGCTCTGCGCCGTGCAGGCCTCCAAGGACGGACGTCTCCTGGGTCCTGCATGCAGTAAAACACAGGAGCTTGTCCTAATAGTTGCCGTGTTCCAGGACTCCAGGCTTCTGATGGGAGGGGGCAAATTCTGCGCCAAAAGCAAAACTGCCAAAAGAGGTCACCTGCCCAAGGAGCAGAGCAGCCTGGCTGCCCAGGCGCTTCGGACTTGCCTCTTTGCTGCCGGACAGCTGCCCGTGTAGGTAAGGGGTACACGCAGCCGCACTGCCACGTGCAGGAGTGCCCGGCACACGCTGTCGTCTCTGTGTTTGCCATGTCGCTGGGTGACATCGAGTGGAGCCACTCTCCAGCCTAAGAACATCCTGCACGTGAACAGCTGACTGTGTCAATGTGCTCTGGTGTGTACAGTCTTTACTCTTACTGTGTTTAGAAACTGACTATTTTTGAAAGAAGGAAACAAACAAAAAAAAAAAAAAGCTGTCTATTGCTCTGCTCTGATTTCAGGGTTGCTGCAGTGGCACCTCCTGCCACAGCCGGCCAGCCAGTGCTGGCAGTGGCCAGCAGCTTCCAGCCTGCCTGGTGCTGCTTTGCATTGGCCCACTGAAGGTCTTTATGCATGAGGATTATGTAAAGGTTTTTATTAAAAAAAAACAAAAAATATAAATAAATGATCTAGATTATTTTCCTGTCTTTTTGAAAACAATAAATAAAATGTTTATAGTATTCCCACAGTTTCCTTTGCTTTTTAAGTAAGATTTTGGGTTCATAGGCACGTGTCCCTTGGCTTGTCCCGCTTGGGTGGCTTGGGCTGACTCGGGTGGTGGCACAGCTCACAGGACCAGAGGGGGCAGGGGAAAGCTGCACCCTCCTGGAGCTGAATCTGTTGAGGGATGTGAGGAGCAACAGGGAAGGCGTTTTCAGGTACGCTTGGTGTGGAACAGGAATGGGGACCTGGTCACAAAGGACGTGGAAAAGGTACTGGATGTCATCTTCATCTTGGTCTTTACTGGTAGGACTGGTCTGAGACTGGTGGGAAGGGTTGGAGCGAAGAAGACTTGCCTTGATAGAGAGCGGTGAGGCTAGGGAGCACTTAGACCGGGCGTCCCAGGTCTCTGGGACCTGGCAGGGTATACCTGTAAGGGCTGAGGGAGCTGCAAGGCCGCTCCAGTACATTTGAAAGGTCGTGGTGATTGGGGGAGGTTCCTTCGGAGCCTTGGAAGCAAGCAGGAACAGCTGGAATAAAAAAAGTCACCCCTGTCTTGTGGAGGAGGATGGGGGGAGCTATGGGCTGGTGAACCTCACCTCGGTCCCTGCTGGGGTGATGGAGCTCGTCCTGGGAACCATTTGCAGAGATGGGAAGGAGAGGGGGGCTGGAGGAGGCTGGGGTGGTGCTGAGGGGGGGAAATGTCATTTCTTGGAAGGGGGATTTCTGCAAGGAGGTGAGGGACGGGCCAGGTTACAGCCTCATGGCAAATGGAGGGAAGCGCTTTTCTGTGCAGCACAGAACAGGTTTGTTCAGGCTGAAAACTGTCTGTGTGGGTGTTCAAAAAGGGGTTACATAAACCACAGATAAATATCCTCAGCTGGGTGCAAATCCAGACCTCTGCTTCCTGAGGCGGGGCAATGCTGGGTGCCTGGTGGTCTCTCCTCCTAGACTTGGGGCTGGGGGGGACCCATTGCCTGGTGCCAGCTCTTGGGCACGGAACACCATAAAAGCAGCAGCGATTAGCGTGTCCTTGCCCACACAGGGTGGCTGTCCTGCCATGCTGGCATTGCTGCATGTTAAACGTGACACCAGTTTGCTCCAGCTTCATCTCTTTCCATTATCGTAATTGCCTGTCTGCAACCCCAGCTGCTGCCCTGGGTGGAGGAGCAGCAGGGCCAGGACACGGGGCTGGCTGTGAATAATTCACTGCCTGGAAACAAAACCTCCAGCCTTAAAACTGATCAGCGCACTGCTTGGCATCTGCTGCTGGGGATCAGCGTGGGAAAGGTGCCAGGGAGGGGCTGGGGGAGCAGGAGTTGTTGGCCTCCTGCATGGCCGGAGCTGGGGAGATGCTCCAGCATCCCTGCAGCAGGGACTTCTCTGCCACTTTCCTGCTTTGTCTCCTGGGTCATGTCCCTTAACCTCCTGGGATTCTGTTCTCACCAAATGGGAATAATCTTCCTTTTCCCTGTCCTCGCTTTTTCACTGAGACCAGAGAATGGGATGTCCCTTGCTGTGCACAGCACTCCCTCCACGCCGGGGTCTGCAGCATCTGCCCTCAGCTCTTCCCACCACCCACTGCCACAGCCTCGGTGGGCTTCAGTGCCCTGACAGTCTCCCTTTCAGCCCTGGGGTTCCCTTTTCCAGCTTGCTCTGGGCCAGGATTGTGGGGAGCAACCCCCTCTGCCCCCAGCCCCCCAGGCCAGAGCCTGCCGGCAGCTCCAGACAACACAGCTAAGAGCAACCTCGTCCCTGCCCGCTCCAGCCTGCCATATGGTCCTTGTCACTGTGGTCCTGGCCCCGAGCTGCCTGGAGCAGGCAGAGAAGGAGCTGCCTGCCACCAGCGTGGCCAGGAGGGTCTCGTGGGAGTGATGGTTCAGGGGGCTGGTGGGCAAAGCCTTCCCTGGGCTTGGGGAGCTGGTGGGCAGCCAGCAGGCAGCGTGTCAGCACCCAGACCTGTCCCAAAGGGGCTCAGCTGCACCCCAACCCTGTCCCAGCCAGGAACCCTCTGGGGTCGCTCTCCATTACCCCCCTGCCACAGGGCTCGCCGCACAGAGACTATCGGTCCCTGGGGGGGGCCATGCCCCCCCTGCCCTGCCCCAGCCTTGACGTCACCCCAGCGCTTGCAGGCAGCACGTCCCCCCCCGCCGTGTCCCCCGGGACCTGCGCACGTCGGGATGGAGCCCGGATCTCGCCCGCTGCTCGCCCTCTGCCTCGCCAGCTGCCTCCTGGCCCCAGGTAAGCGGCAGAGGGGGCGGCGAGGGGCACTGACCCCCACCCAGCCCTGGGCGCGGGGAGAGGGTCCCTGGCCCCTGCGAGCAGCAGCATCCCCATGCATCGGGCATCCCTGGGTGGGGGCCGGGGCTGGTGGGCTGGGGGGCTTGGGCTGGTGGTGAGGAGGGGTGGGTGTCCCCGCATGCTTCTCCACCTCGCTCAGCTGCCAGTGGCTCCCCACAGCCGGGTCCTGGGGGTCCCTTGGGAGGGGTCCGGCTGCATTCGCTGCCGCGGCCCCTCCAGCCCCGGTCTGGGTCCCCTCGGGCTGCCGGGGGGCGCAGGGCAGGTTCGCCTACAAGCTGCTCCACGACCTCTTCGCCAACTATTCCAGTGCCCTGCGCCCCGTGGAGGACACGGACCGGGCGCTCAACGTCACCCTCCAGATCACCCTCTCCCAGATTATTGACATGGTGAGTGGCCGGGCACAGCACCGGCACCAGCAGCCCAGCCCAGCTAAAACGGGACCTTCCCTGTCACGCTCCTGGTCACCGCTTAGCCGGGCTCTGCTCTCCCCCACCGGGTCCTGCTTGACCCAGAGCTGATGCTCATCCCTCAAAACCAGCCCAAACCTTTCAAAACCAGCCCAGCTGGCCCCAAATCAGCTCAGACCCCAAAAAAACAGCACTGCCCCCACCCCCCAAAAGGAGCTTGGACCACCTGAAACCAGCTCAGACCTCTCCAACCCCCCCAAAACCAGTACAGTCCCCTTGAAAGCATCTCAGGCCCTTGGGACCCTTACAGAAGCTGCCGAGCTGGATGGTCGAGGGGGGTTGCTGGTGGCACTGGTGTCTGTCCCCCCACGCCCACCCTCTCCCCTCGGCAGGACGAGAGGAACCAGGTCCTCACCTCCTACCTGTGGGTCCGCCAGGCCTGGCTGGACGCCCACCTCACCTGGGACAAGGATGCCTATGATGGCATCGACAGCATCCGCATCCCCAGCAGCTACGTCTGGCGGCCGGACATCATCCTCTACAACAAGTGGGTTGTGCTCGGGACACCCCGTGCGCTGCTCTCGGACCTGGGGGGGGGGCTGCACGTGGTATTGCCAACCTTGGGGCTGCGTGGCTGCACGTGGGGTGGGAGCAGAGGCGTCCTGGTGTGGGTGATGCAGGGAGGTGGTCACCCCAACTGGGCGACAAGTTGGGGGCAGGGGGGGCTGGCACCAGCCTGGTGTGCCTGGCACCGACCTGCCAGCTGGGACATGTCACTGCGGGGGCAGTCAGCGGCACTGAGCCCCCTCTTTGGCGGGCAGGGTGAGACGGGGAAGGGACACGGTGCTGGGGGCAGGCGCTCGGCCCCAGCCCCGCAGACACTTGCCCCACCTGGGGCTCGGGGCCATCCCAGCCCCACAGCCGTCCCTCCCCCAGTGCCGACGACCACTTTGGCGGCTCGATGGAGACCAACGTGGTGCTGCGCTCTGATGGGCACATCATGTGGGACTCGCCCGCCATCACCAAGAGTTCCTGCAAGGTGGACGTCTCCTACTTCCCCTTCGACGGGCAGCGGTGCCACCTCACCTTCGGCTCCTGGACCTACAACGGGAACCAGATCGACCTCCGCAACCGGCTGGATACCGGGGACCTGACGGACTTTGTGGAGAACGTGGAGTGGGAAGTGCTGGGCATGCCGGCCACGAGGAACGTCATCACCTATGGCTGCTGCTCCGAGCCCTACCCTGACGTCACCTACACCCTGCTCCTCCGCCGCCGCGCCTCCTTCTACATCTTCAACCTGCTCCTGCCCTGCATCATGGTCTCCTTCCTGGCGCCTCTTGGCTTCTACCTGCCGGCCGACTCAGGGGAGAAGGTCTCACTGGGGGTGACGGTGCTGCTGGCCCTCACCGTCTTCCAGCTGCTGGTGGCAGAGAGCATGCCCCCCTCGGAGAGCGTCCCGCTCATCGGTGAGCCTCCACGGTGCCCAGGACGCTCCCATGGGACCAGAGCATCCGCACCGGGGTGATGGGCAGCATCCATGCCGGGGTGGCTGTGGTGCGGGGGGGGGGGAGCCTCTACCCCCTCTGCCGCAGCATCGCCGCTCATTGCCCACGCAGGGAAGTACTACATCGCCACCATGACCATGATCACGGCCTCCACCGCACTGACCATCTTCATCATGAATGTCCACCACTGCGGTCCGGGGGCCCGACCCGTGCCCCCCTGGGCCAGGCGGCTCATCCTCCACCACATGGCCCGGCTCTGCTGCGTCTACGAGGTGGGCGAGAGCTGCAAGAGCCCTCCGCGGGAGCTGGGCGGGCGGGCGGGCAGGGGGGACGCTGGGGGGCCAGGGGAGAGCCCCGGGGAGGTGGAGGTGGGCACCGAGGCAGGGGGCTGCCCCCGGGACCACTGCCTGTGCCACCACGACGGCTTGCTGAGGAACATCGGCTACATCGCCGGCTGCTTCCGGCGCCACCGAGCTGCCCAGCGCCGGACCAGCGAGTGGAAGAAGGTGGCCAAGGTGATGGACCGATTCTTCATGTGGGTCTTCTTCCTCATGGTCTTCCTCATGAGCGTGCTGGTCCTGGGCAAAGCTGCCTGACAGCCCCATGCACCCACCCCCCCCCGATGCACCCCCTGCCCATGACCGCCCCCGGGGATGGTGGTGGCCCCAGGTGCCCCATGAAGGTGGCTCGTCCCAAGCACCCCCTGGCCACCCATGGAGCTGCGGGTGGGAGGTCCACCAGAATCAGGGGAGAGGAGCCCCACAGCGGGACCCCCATCCCGGCCGGGGCCACCCCAGCTGCAGGGCTGAGGGGTCCCAGCCCCCCAGGTGGCTGCGCCAGGGCATGCACCCGCATCCTCCCATTGCACCCTGCACCCAAAAAATCCAATACAGTGGAAATAAACCCTGGAGCGTGTGTCTTCCCTCCCCTGCCTGGTGTCTGCGGGGGGGTCCCGGGGCCTCAATGCCCCAGGGAGGGCTGCAGCACCAGCTGGTGTGGGCTGGGGCTGTGCATGGAGTGGGCAGCAAAGAGGTGTGGGACCCTCGGGGACCCTTCTCTCCACGGGGCCATGCCTGGTCCTCACAGCCTCATCCCAAGCTCCACAGCGGAGGGAGGGCTGGGCAGAGCCTTTCCCTGCATGGATGTGTATGTATAGATAGATAAACAGACATAAAGTTGTATACAGACACACATACATACCCCTACATTGGCATCGCTGCCTGGCAGGGCCCTGGTCCCCAGGCCACCCCAGTCCCCCAGTTCCTGGTGCTGCTCAGGGGTCTCGCATCATCCCAAAACCACCCACGAAACCCCACAGTGCCCTGAGCTGCGGCCACCGCTCCCAGCCATGCCGGCCACCTCCCACCCCCTCCCACGTGCCCACCAGCGCCTGCCACCCTGCCCAGCCAGGGCTGGGTCCACCACAGCCCCCCGAGATGTCGCTCCAGCCTCCGGCAGCCCCGGTGAGGGTCCTGAGGGAGCGGGGAAGCCCCTGCCCCATCCCCTCTGGGCTCTGGCTGGCGCAAGGATGGTGCCTGGGAGGGATGGAAGGATCTGGCCGTCGACACCTTCGATGACAAACTCACGGGGCTCCCCGTGGGAAGGGGTGCAGTGCCCAGCAGGAGCTCTGGAGCTGCTGCCCACCCCAGGCAGGGCAGGTCGGTCCCGGGGTCCATCGGTGTCCGCTCAGCCCAGCCCATGCTGGCCAACATCCCACGGTGGAGACCCTGCAGTGTTGTCCCTCCCCAGGGACCCCTGCAGCAGCATGGCACGGCACGGCACGCTTTCAAGTTCAGAGCCAAAGCGGGTAGGACCATGGGGCCAACGCAGCAGCTGGTGGCACCAGCCCGCAGACAGGCCCCCAGCCTCGCTGCCGAGCAGAAGTGAAACCCCAAAAAATCATCACAGCGCTGCAGGATCCCAAGCCAGGCAGGTACAGCACCCGCTCCCACCCTGAGCAGCACCGGTGCTGCCGTTCCCCTGGCAGCCTTCGCTCCCCGGCTGCTCCTTGGAGGACCCAGGGGGTCTGGGGGGGGAGCACGCTCCGTGAGCAGGGACCCCTCTTGAGGCTGAGAGACCCCGTACCTGACACCAGGCACCGACGGCTTGGTACATGGCGTTGTTTGCATGCAGGTGACATTTAAGATACGTGTAGGAAGTTTACGCGATGAGCTTTGTATCCCGCCCTAACGTTGAGTAGAGCACTGACCACCGATCCATCTGTGCTTATTAAATATTTTACATCCCTACACTGACTGATTAGAACTCGATCAACTAACGACTAGATGAGCTCCGGCCGAGTGACCTGTGACTCTTCTCCTGACCGAGACCCTGTGCCGGGGGGCCGGACCCCGGCCCCTGCCGCTGCTGCCACGCGCGCCACATAGCGGCCGTCGGGGCTGGCCTGGGTGGCACCGAGGTCTCTCCCGGCTCCGTTACAGCCAGCGTCACCTCACCCGGGATGCCCGGCCATCCGGCACAGGGACGAAGCGACCGCTCTGTCCCTGCAGCCCTCCCTCGGGGACCTGGGAGGGAACACCCCCAGGGGGCAAAATCCCGGGGGGGGTGCAGACCCCCAAATCCCAGCAGGAGCCCAGGGCCATGCCTGGCCCCAGCAGGGAGTGGAGAAGCTGGGGGCAGGTGGGACGCGGCATCTAAACCCGGGGCAGCCACGGCACCCCAGGTTCTCCTCCATGGGGGGGTCCTGCTGCCTCTCCTGTGCCCCCCACCAGCGGGCTGGGGGGCACGGCTGACCCCAGCTGGCCGAGGGGACGCTGCAGCCTGCCTGGCATCGCACTGCCGCTCAGATCAGGGGGGGCTTTTCCCACGCAGCCATCGGTCGGGCCCTGGCTGAGCATCACCCGGCTGGGCTGCTGGCACCGACCACTCGGGCACCTCTTGGCGATTTGGTGCTTTATTTCCCTTCGCTAATTAAACCGACTTTGTCCCTAGCCAGAGTTTCCGCTACTCCTTGCATTTGCCCTCCCGATTGTCCCCCCATCCTGCTGGGGGGGGAGCGAGCGGCTGGGGGGGTCGGCTGCTGGCTGGGGTCAAGCAGCCAGGGCCTGGGCTCAGCACCCAGGGAATTCTCTTTAATTTCTCCTCCTTCCCCTTCCCCTTTCCCTTCTCATTCTCCTTCCCCTTCCCCTTCTTCTCCTTCTCCTTCTCCCTCCCCTCTGAAGCCCCCACAGGGTCCCCTTTCCTGCAGACTGTGGACTTCCCCCAGCTGCCACCCCTGATTTCCAGGGGGACATCCCAGCCCCTCCTGAGCCCCTTGCATCTGCCCATACCAGGCTGGGGAGGGCGCGGGGGGCTGCCAGGTGTCACAAAAGGGGGGTCTGCCTGTCCTGCGATGTCACAAATGGGGGGGTCTGCCTGTTGCCGTACTGTAAAAGTGGGGTGCGGAGCCCTGCGGGAGCAGGCAGTGGGTACCGCAGTCTGCCGTCATCTTGGCAGACTGCAGCCTCCGCCTCTGCCACACCAGCAGCAGCGTTGGGCGCCCATCACTGGGAACCCATGCAGTCACTGGGGATCCGCACCGCGGACCCACACCGGTGACTCGGAGCGCCGTGGCCACACCAGAGCCGGTGCCATGGAGCGCTCCAACAACCTCACCCTGGCTGAGCTGTTCCAGCTCCTCATGCTGGTGGTGCAGCTCAGCCTGGTCTCTGCTGTCCTGCAGGTCAAGCGGCTCTGGGTAGGTGGCCATTGTGCCGCACGGCACTATGGCGTGCCGTGGCGTTGCGCGGCGTGGCATGGGGTATGGCGTTGTGTGGAGTGGCGTGGGGGGCTGCGGCGTGGGGCCGGGAGCTGCTCCGGTCTCACCCAGCTCCTGGGGAATCCTACAGAGTTTGTGGAAGGAGTTGAAGAGTCAGATGAAAGCGGCGAGAGCCCATACGGAGAAGCAGAGCGGTGAGCGGCCCCGGCACCGAGCACCCCACCATCGGCCGAACCCCACGGCAGCCCTGACCCTGGGGCTGTGCCGGGGGCTGCTGGCCGCTCACTGTATCCCCTCCCTCAGCAGCTTCTCTGCAGCAGACACATAGAGATGTGGAGAAGGTCACACAGACCCTGGAGATGTGAGTGCTGGGGGAAACCCCCCCAGATCTTGCCCCAGACCCTCGCCTGCCTGTCAAGGAGGGGGTGCTGCCCTCGGGTCCCGCTGGAGGGGCCGGGGTGCAGCCGGGTCTCTTCCCTCTCCTCTCTGCAGGGCCATCATGCAGGCGTCGAGCCAGGAGTGCCTGTCCCCGGGGGCCCCGCTGGTCTCCCTGTCCTCCATCCTGGGGAGCAGCTCCTCTTCCCTGTGTTCCCTCTACTCCTTCCCGGAGCCCTGGCCCGGTGCGATGGCGGAGCTGGCGGCACTCGCTGGCTCGGGACCCCCCCAGACCCCCAAGGCTGTGAAGAGGTCGATGGACAGACTGCTGGAGTTGCCAGTGGGGGCCAAGCAAGAGCGGGTCCCTGGGGATGGTGGGGACAGGGCGCAAAGCGCCGTGGACGAGGAGTCACCCCCCAGCAGCCCCCCAGCTGTGGCCACGGACGAGGGGGAGCTCGTCCTCCAGCTCATTAGTACCATTCAGGCCGCCCAAGCAGTGACCGAGCAGCAAAGTGAGCTGCTGCAGACGGTGCTGGCCCAGCGGCAAGGGACGGCAGCGGGCTGCGGTGGGACCCCACCCAGGGACCCCCCCCTCCCCTCCGCCAAGATGGAGGTGCAGGTGCAACTGGGGTTGCTGGGGGACAGAGTCTGGCCCCAGCGCTTTGGGGCTGAGCTGCCAGCGGCAGACGCGGACGTGGACAAGGCTGCGGGTGGGGACACGGATGCGGGAAAAGAGCGAAGCAGCCTCATGGAGTGGGAAAGGAGCATCCCCGTGGAGTTGGGCAGGAGCAGCCCAGTGGAACTGGACAGGAGCAGCCCTGTGGAACTGGACAGGAGCAGCCCCATGGATGTGAAGAGGAGCAGCCCTGTGGAACTGGACAGGAGCAGCCCGGTGGACGTGAAGAGGAGCAGCCCTGTGGAACTGGACAGGAGCAGCCCGGTGGACGTGAAGAGGAGCAGCCCTGTGGAACTGGACAGGAGCAGCCCTGTGGAACTGGACAGGAGCAGCCCCATGGACGTGAAGAGGAGCAGCCCTGTGGAACTGGACAGGAGCAGCCCTGTGGAACTGGACAGGAGCAGCCCCATGGATGTGAAGAGGAGCAGCCCTGTGGAACTGGACAGGAGCAGCCCCATAGAGCCGGAAAGAAGCAGCTCCATGGGCTTGTGCAGCACCATCCCCGCTGCTGCGGGCACGAGCATCCCAGCAGAGCCTGGTCCCCGGCAGCGGGTGCCCGTGGGCAGGACACGTGGCCGGATGGCCCCGGGTCCGTGCAGGGCTGGACGGTGCCTGCGGGAGAGCTGTGCCCGCCTCTGGCGCTGCCTGAAGTCCTGGTGGAGACGCCACTGGCAGCCCTGCCGCATCCGCTTCCGCAAGCCCCCGTGCTGGCAGCGCTGGTCCCAGAAGAAAAATGGGTTCCCCTACTACTGAGCTGCTGGGGAGCGTGGGGCTGGGGATGCTCGGGGCGCTCCCCCTTCTGAAATGTCAAAAAAATTAAATGTTGTCTTGTCTGCATCCCTGGTGTCGTGGTTCGTCCCTCCCTCCCGTGGCTGGGGGTGCAACTCCCCCAGTGCCCGACTCAACGGCGACAGGCTGGCAGCGCCGGCACCCACAAAACTGGGGTTGGAGGTGGCTGGTCCCCCAGTGGGTGTGCTGGTGTCTGGGGACCCGGGTGGGCTGGAGAAATGGGCCAGAAGGAACCTCATCAAGTCCAACAAGGTGGCCAAAGGGTGTCCGGGGCTACGTCAGGAGGAGCGTGGCCAGCGGGTTCAGGGAGGGGATGCTCAACTGGGATGGCTGGGGGTGTTCAGCCCGGAGAAGAGACGGCGCGGGGGGATCTCGTCCATGTACATCAATACCTGCAGGGAGGGTGCCAAGGGTGGGGTGGGGCTGGAGGTGGGGGGCACCGACGTGAGCACTGGCAGCATTTTGGGGCACTGCTGGGTTTCATGCATGGTTTGGGGTGGCGTGAGACCCCCGAAGGGGAAATTCTGGTTGTGACTGCTCAGAGGTGGTAATTTGAGACCAAGGAATGAGCTGGCATGAAGGGCCTGGAGGTCTGTTGGGGAGGCTCACACAATCAAATCCAGCAGGTGTTAAAAGTCAGATTTATTCTTCGGTAAAAAGTTAGTTAGAACTCCGATAACATTAGTGAGCCACAGGCTCAATGATGTAAGGGGAATTGGTACTACACAGCCGCCTTAAGAATCCTTAAGATTTAAAAGCGATGACTCAAAATGCGCGTATCACTCACCTAAAAGATGAGGGCTCTCAACCTCGAGGAGTTACCTGGGGCGGCATCCTGACCCAAGGAGAGAGTCCCGGACTGCAGACCCGCTGCTCCGAGGAGGACTGACTCAGGGTGTCCTCCGGCGGGACCCCCTTTATACCCTTGTCGAGTCTGACAGAGAGCTGGTCCTTATTTTTCCCCCTTCCCAGACTGTTGTTCCCCCCTGGGGCTGGATGCTGGATCCCGGTGGGGGCTGGATGCTGGACCCCATGCGGCGTGGCCATCCGTGCACGCCCGTCGTTCACGCGTGTCCGTGCGAGTGTCTGCTGGGACTGTGTGCGCAGCCTGGCTCCTGCTTGGTCCCGGGGTGGGCAACGGTGGCAGCCGGGTGGTGAAGGAACCGGCAACCCCCCCCAGGGAGACATCGACAGGTGGTGCCTGCGGTCGCTCCCACCAGTGGGCTGAGCGTGATGCCCTGTTTCCCCGGTGGCTGCGGCCGAGCCCCAGGTCAGCTCTTGGTGCCAGCCCAGGGAGGCGATGGCCATGTCGCGGTGGGCAGCGGTGACCATGTCACTGTGACGTCACCTCGCGCCTGTGACACGGGTGCCCCGGCGGGTATAAAAGGGGCTGCTCCTGGAGACGGGGGAACATTCCGGGGAGAACCTCGGAGCTGTTGGGCAGGAGTTTAGAGGAGACTCGCAAACGACCTGTCCTTTGTCCACCATGCAGTGGAATGTCTCTGGCGGTGAAGAGGAAGGTGAGGGCAGAGCATCCCCACAGTCCCCACAGCCGGCTGCCGGGCGAGGGGGTCCGTGTGCGGCACCCCCAGCCTCGCTCATATGCCGAGTAGAGGCAGGCGTGCATGAGTGCAGATGCCCTGAGCTTGGGGACCATCCCTGCGAGCATCCGTGCCCCTCACACCCCGCTCGCTCCCGACTCGCAGGTGTAACCACCCAGGCAGAAGCGGTGAAAGAAGACCTCCGCATGGTCCGGGCGCGCCTGGCCCGCTGTTCTGCAGCATCCCAAAGCCACAGGGCGCTGCTGCAGTGTCTGGTAGGTGGGGAGCGGTCCCCTTGTCCCCGGGGACTGGGGCTGCGAGACCGGAGCCCCTGACCCCTCCTTTCACCATGCAGGGGCAGAAGCAGCAGGAGCTGCAGAAGACCTTGGAGCGGCTCACCTCGGAGGTCAGTGTCCCCTCCTGTACCCACGTCCCCCAGCTGCGGCGGCTGGGGCTGTGTCAGGGGCTCAGTGCCTGCGTGCGGCTCCTTTTCCCAGAACTGTCTCGTGGCACGCTGTTTCGAAGAGAGCGGCCAGGAGCTCCAGCAACTGGAGGGGCAGGTGGCCCAGATGAAGGTGAGTTCACAGAACCACGGTCTGGTTGAGGTTGGAAGGGGCCGCTGGAGATGATCTGATCTTGTCCAATGCCCCTGCTTAAGCGGGGTCCCCTAGAGCCAGTTGCTCAGGTCCATGTCCAGATGTGGACCGCGTCCAGAGCTGGGCCTGGGGGGGTCCCTCTGTCCGCCTGCAAGGCTGGGAAGGAGAGAGGACGCAGGGGCAAAGGCAGTGCCCGAGGGGAGCCGGGAAGGGATAATGCGGAGGGGAGGGCGCTTGTGGGAATGTCCAGTGCCCTGATGGCTTCTCCTCCTCCTCTCTCGCAGAAGCGCTTTCAAATAGCAAAGAGCGAGGCAGTCGCAAGCCTGGAAGAGGCACAGAAGGTACAGGGAAGAAGGATGCCCATCCTGGCAGGGTCAGGGAGGGGGTGCCAGTGCTGGGTGCCCGCACCCCAGCATCCACGGGCGGGGTCATTGACTTTGGGATGTGGCATCCGCGATGGAGGGATTGGGCCCCTGCCCCTCCTGCAGATGTTGCCGTTCCCTCTTCTCTCCCAGGCAGACCGCTTTTGGGAAAAGGCAGAGGGAGGCACAGCAGTGCAGGTCCCTGGCGCCTCCCCCCCCCATCTCCTGCCAAGTCCTGGGCTGCCAGCAAGCACAGGCTGAGCCGGGCATGGGGCGAGGGGGCACGCAGGACCGCTGGCCGGGTGCGGGTGTGCAAGTGGCTGATGGGCGCTGAGAGATGGGAAGCAGGGGCAGCGCCGTGTGCGAGGGGGTGTGTGTCTGTGAGAGGGCATCTGATGGTTCCCCATTCCCGCAGGCGGCAAAGGCTGCGGCGACCAGTCGAGGAGCCGGCAGAGATGCTGAGCAGAGCTCCGCGCTGACAGCAAGCAGCAAGGAGCTGCTGCAGCCTATGGTAGGTATGGAGGGGCTCCTGGTCCACAGGGGCTGGGGCTGCAGACCCTGAGCCCCTGCTCTCCTTTCTGCACGCAGAAGGAGAACCATCAGGAGCCACACGATGCCGTACAGCAGCTCAGCACTAAGGTTGGTGTCCTCTCCTCTGCCCCTGACCCAGAGCTGCGTTGGCTGGGGCTGAGAGGTTGGAAGGGACCGCTGGAGGTCATCTTGTCGTCTCCAACCCCCCTGCTCAGAGAGGGTCACCGAGTGCCGGTTGCCCAGCGGCGTGACTAGGGAGGACAATTTTCGCAGGCTATGGGGGGGGTCCATCGCTTCCCCACGCCTGGCCTTGCGAGTCACCCAGTTTCCCAGTAGTGCCCTAGGGCAGCGGGGGAGTGAGTGGGCACAGCCCTGGGGCTGGAGAGGGGCGAGGGTGCCAAGGTCCCAGCCCAGCTGCCCGCACGACGCACCCGTGGTTTTGCAGGAGGAAAAGTTCCGTGCCCTGATAGCATCCTGGCTCAAGGAGGACAAGCAGGAGAATGAGGTAGTGCCGAAGGGGCCGGGGGAAAACGGGCGGGTGCCCACGGTCCCTGGGGCCACAGCAGGCTCAGGGACTCAGACCCTTCCCTCTCCCAGGCGCTGCGTCAGGAAATAAGAAATCTGGAAGAGAGACTGGAGGAGGAAGAGGGCTGGTAAGCGGGGTCCCTCGCCCCACACGGGTGTCCCTGCAGCACCCGGCGCCATGGGGCTGCCAATGCTGGTGCCAGGGGAGCCCCATCCCTGCCTGGGGTGGGGGGGTGTGTGTGGAAGGGGACCCCCGGCGTGGCCACGGAGGTCTGTAATGTGTCCAACCAAGCCCTGTTGCCTGCAGCCAGTATCAGAGGAAGAAGGAGGCAGAGATGCCGGAGACTGTGCTGCCGGAGGTGGTGGAAGCACGGCTGGTAAGGGGGAAGAGCCTGTGGGTCTCCCTGAGGAGAGGGGTCCACGGAGGTGCCAGCCACGCGTGGGCTACGCTCCCGTGCAAGGCAACTCCGTGCAACTCCAGCTGTCCCGGCCGTGCGGCAGTGCTTGACAAGTGTCCTTGCTCTGTGTTGACCTGCAGGAGAGGGACGTGCGGGCGAGGAGACGCGGTTTCAGTTACTGGCTGCAGTGAGTGTCCCCACCGGGTGATGGGCTGGACGCCTGCTCCAGCCGGTGGGGCCCCTCCATCCCTCCTGGGGCTGGGATGCATCCACCCTGCCCTGTCTCCCATACTTCTTCTGCCCCACAGGACACTCCTCCTGCTCTTTGTCGGCCTGGAGCTGGCCATCGTCTTTGCAGTGGCTGCTGCCATGCTTTACGCGTCCTGGTACGACCCCGAGGTCTTCCACCGCCTGCTGCCCGAGGAAGCCTACGCCAACCTGACATGCGTGCTGGAAGCCTACGCCAACCTGGCATGCGTGCTGGGAAAGACCCTCCGAGCAGCCAGTGAGGGGCTGCTGCCTTTTTGACCACCCCTCCCAGTAAAGCCTTATTTAGCATTGTGGACAAGCTGCAAGGATTGCTTGACAGGTTTTCATAGGCACTGGCCAACCCTGGGATTGGCATTCGTAATAAAGATCGGCTTTCCCTGACTGGCCTCGCTTGATACGCAACCATTCAGCTTGTCGGTCCCAATCGTCCTTCTCACTGGTGACCGTCCTGATTTGGGCCAGGCAGTCTACCCGTTGGTTCCATTTCGCAGCTGGGCTTCCATCCCGAGCATGGCCCTTCACCCATCCCACCTTTAAAGGTCAGGACCTCCCTATTGCCGGGGAGATGTTGCCAGTCCTCTGTCCTCCACTCTTTCGCACGACCTACCTCCCACTTTTGTCTGTTCTTTCAATCATAGTGTTATACAGTATGACCCCTACATGGGGTGCATGGCAGCGGTGACGGGGTCTGGCCCCCAGCACAGGGTCTCGGTCAGGAGAAGAGTCACAGGTCACTCGGCCGGAGCTCATCTAGTCATTAGTTGATCGAATTCTTATCAGTCAGTGTAGGGATATAAAATATTTAATAAGCACAGATGGATCGGTGGTCAGTGCTCTACTCCACTTAGCGTTAGGGCAGGATACAAAGCTCATCGCGTAAGCTTC
Organism: Haliaeetus leucocephalus; assembly: GCF_000737465.1. Taxonomy (NCBI): domain Eukaryota; kingdom Metazoa; phylum Chordata; class Aves; order Accipitriformes; family Accipitridae; genus Haliaeetus; species Haliaeetus leucocephalus. The sequence continues at coordinate 7,205,928 of NW_010972972.1, read as the reverse complement.
CTACACGTATCTTAAATGTTACCTGCATGCAAACAACGCCACGTACCAAGCCGCCGGTGCCTGGTGTCAGGTACGGGGTCTCTCAGCCTTGAGAGGGGTCCTTGCTCAGGGGGTGATCCCTGCCCCACAGCCAGCTGCTATGGAGGGGGAGCGCTGGGGACCCCGATGGCTGCAGATACTTACAGCATCAAGGGGCTGACTCAGTCAGGTTTTGTGCCGTGTTCATGCTGTTTCAGCTGCTCATCAGCCCATTCTCCAACCAGAACATGGGGTTTTTTTGGTTTTGATGCTCGGTTCTCACTGACAGCCTCACACCAGAGGATGACCTTCGGTTAGGCTTACTTGCTGAGCACCTGCCCGGACCCAAGTCCCGTTATCTCACACCGGAGGAGCACACCCCTCACAATCCCCTCCACAGCAACCGGCGCTGAACGTGGCGCCTTCCCCTTGTGCAGCTGCAACGGCAGCTTCCCCTTCAAATCCCCCACTTCCACCCGGCGAGAGCCCTGCGGCTGCTGCAGGACCCTGCCAGTCGCCCACGGCCCCCCCGGCATCACAGCATCACCCACCGCCAGCCGCCGGCTCCAGCCCCTCCAGAGCGGATCGCTTCTCCTCCGCGTCCTTCAGCCGGGAGCAGGACCCTGATCCTCAGCATCCGCAGCTGCACCGGGGTCCCCGTCCCAGCCGTCTCCCTCTGCCCGGGGGTGCAGGAGGTGCTGAGCCCTGGCACGGGATACTCGGGGTCTTCCCAGATGGGGGGAGTCACCGCTTCCTCCTGTGAAGCACCGATGGTGATACAAGGAAAGAACACAGTGGCTTTGTTCTACTGACTAGTGGTGGATAAGAAATCCTGTATGTTGCAAAATGTGTAAGAGACCAGAGAAAATTACTTCTGGCCGACCTTGCAAATTCCCTGAGAAGATAAAAACCTTAGGCCCTTTTAGATAACTTAGCTTAGAGTGTCAATATGGTTTGTGACAAAAGAATGTAAGTCGAGAAAAGATAGATAGTAGAGTTACTAATGGACATTCTTTAGGATAAGTTGTATCAAACATGTAAAGTGTCCCACTGCGCAGAATCACTAGAAAAGGGTTAACTAGCAGACAAGTGAGGAAGACTATCAAAGACCACCAGAGGACCCCTGAAGACCACCAAAGATCTCGAGTGCACCTGCAACAAGGACATTTACACACATTAATGATTTCCCAGAATTCAGGTGATTATGTTAATTATTTCCAGGAAAAATCATGAATATGTATTATATACAAAATAATCTCAACTGTTGAAAGTATTGGTATGCACGATAGGTGGAACGATCCCCCAGTGCATCCAGCGCTGCAATAAAGAATGCCTACTTTCTAAAACTCCAAAACTGAGTCTTAGAGAGTTTCTGAAGTGCCGATTTACGGTAACAACGGGACCTGCGGCTGCTTCGACTGTGCCTACCCGGGTCGGGTGCAGGGGGGACCCCCAGGGATGCAGGTGGCCGGGCATCCCAGGGGAGGGCTGCCAATCCAGGGGTGTCCCAGGGCGAACGATGCTGACCCCAGCCCCTCCGCCTGCTTTCCAGACAAGAAGAACCAGGAATGCCGGAACAGCCCAGGTAGGAGCTGTCTTGCCCCCAGGGCCGTGGGAACAGGGTGCTGTCCCTCCAAACCACCATGGGTCCTCCCAACAGCAGCTGGGGAGCGCGCAGTGCCATGCTGACATGGGGGGGGATCCCTGGGGAGGGAAGCTGCTGCTGTGCCTGGGGAGGGCAGCGTCCAGCCGGAGCTGCTCTGGAGGATCCTGCTTGTCTCACCCCGGTTTTCCCCAGGTGGCCTGCCCCCAAGTTAAAGCAAAGGCAATTTATCTCACAGGGGTTTCCTGACCGTCCCCCACAGCCACGTTGCAAGGCAGGAGGGGCAGCGGCTGCACTGGGCGCTCAGGGCAGGGGGACAGTAAAAATAACTGGGAGGACGGAGGTGGGGGCTGGACCTGGGCCCGAGAAATCCCGGCCAGGATCGCTATAAAAAGAAAGAGCATTTGCTTCTGACTTCTCCTGCCGGCAGCGGGTGGGTGCCAAGGGGCTGGGTGCCGTGGGAGCTGGGGAGCAGCACCCCAACCCCGCGCCTGCCGCAGGGTGCAGGTAACGCTTCTTGCTGGGGCTCCTGGGGGGTTTGTTCCCCACGGGTGATGCCGCAGACCTGTGGGCTGCCGGGGCTGTGCTGCCAGGCATCGGGGACGCCCGCCTGCTGGCAGGGTTTAATGCAAGGAATGGGGTCGGGGTCTCGGCCGGTGCTGGGAGGTGTGCTGAGCAGGGTGCCCCTGGCCAGGGATGCAGCTGGGGCTGCTTTCCCCCAGTCTGCCCTGCTTCTCTCCACAACCCCCTCCCAGGCCCTGCTGCCCTCCCCAAGCTGACCCTGCTCTCGCTCCCCCACCTCCCCAGCCGCTTGCGGAGGAACCGGCTGCTTCCCTGTCTGCAGCACTGTGGCAACTGGGGGCTTCCCCCAGGGCAGCTCTGCCCGCCATGGAGCATCTGACGCTGGGCTTGGTGCTGCTGGCCGGGACCCTGGCCGCTGGCACCCCCCCACGCCGACGAGACCTCAACACCGTCAAGGAAGTGGCACTGGACATGGCCCCCACTTCCTTCGACGACCAGTACCAGGGCTGCAGCCGCATGATGGAGGAGCTGCTGGAGGAACTCAACCGCACTGAGTTCGTCAACAACAGCGTCTACGCCAAGACCTGGACCCTCGCCGCTGCCGAATGGCGGAGCCGACAGGGCCGTGTCCCCCGGCTGCCGGCGCTGCGGCCGGAGCAGGCGGTCGCCCTCCTGGCGTACACGCTGCCGGAACCCCTGTACGAGGTGTTCAACAATGCCGTGCGTAAGGCTGGGCGCTCCCGCGAGGAATACCTGGGTGCTTTCCACTTCAAGGCGCTGCATTTCCTCATGATCGAGGCCCTGCGCACCCTGCGGGATGCCCAGCCCCGCCGCTGCCACCGTGTCTACCGGGGCATCCGGGACATCCGCTTCACCGCCCAGCACCACCAGCGTGTCCGCTTCGGCCACTTCACCTCCACCTCCCTCCGGGAAGAGAGCACCCAGCCCTTCGGCCAGGACACCTTATTCTCAGTGGACACCTGCTACGGCGTCTCCATCAGGAACTTCTCCTACATCCCCACAGAGGAGGAGGTCCTCATCCCACCCTTCGAGATCTTCGAGGTCACCAACGTCACCCGCGACAAGCACAGAGCCTTCATCCAGCTCCGCTCCCAGGGCACGCGCAGCACCTACAACTGCGAGTTGGTGAAAGGTGATGTCCCCAACGGACGGTCCCTCCCCGCTCCGGGGTGCAGGGGACGGGGGTGGCCCCGTCCCACCAGATCTGCTGGGAAAGGGGGCTCTCGATCGTGGGGAGGGTGATGCGGGGCGCTTGCTTTCGGGCACACATCTTCGCACGTCTCCCAGCCGCTCTCCCCCGGGGTTTGCAATGGGGGCCCTCGGCAGCAACGCATGGCACAGCACGGAACGGCGTGGCACCGTGCAGGACGGCACGGCGCGGGTGGGTCGGGGCGAGGAGCGGTGCGGTGCGGAGCATGCAGCAGCCACGTAGACAGAGTTGGTTTCTTTGGCAGAGATGAGATGCAAGAGCCAGCCGTGCGTCTTCAGCGCAGGTGAGCTGAGAGCCCCCGCAGCGGCTGGGGAGGGTGGCCCCCGGCTGGGGCCCCCCATGCCCCCCCATCTGCCCCTGACTCCCCCTCTCCGGCACCCCCAGGCAGGAGTGTCCCCAGGGACCCCCCACGCCTCTGGGGGCTCCTCCTGGCAGCCACAACCCTGGCAGTCATCGGGGGCCTCTGAGCCACGACGCCACCGCACCCCAGCAAGGAAAAGGGATCGGGAATGGGAGCCCCCAGCTTCACGGAGATGGCAGGATGGGTCGGAGCAGCAGGAGGGGCTGGGGGCATGGGGACAGCCCCGCTGCAGGGTCCCACATGGCGGCCACCTGTGCCCAGCCCAGCCCTGCCATGGTGCCACCGGCTCTGGGACGCGCCGGCAGCCCCGGGACACCAGCGGAGCCTGGATGAGGACTTTTGCAGAGCCACGGCTGGGGCTTTTGGATACAGCTGAGCGTGGGGTCTGCAAGGGGCTGCCCCAGGGACGGGGGGCTGGTGCTGACAGGGACCGGGGAGACGCAGCAGGGCTGCTTTTGGGGGTTTCCCTGCCCAGCCTGTTGCTCCGCCACTCCCCTTTGCCTGGCTCCCAGAAGAATAAAGACTTGCTGTGGGACCAGGGTGTCTCTGGGGGTTTCCTGCAGCTCCCTGGGCTGCGGGCAGCTCATGGGGGCAGCAGCCGGGGTCTTCTCCAGCACACACCCCCCCCATCACCATCCCTCCTGCATCCAGAGCATCCCACGGAGCAATGACCGTGCCCTGGGTCCTGCTCGAGGGATCCGGGGGGGTTCTCCTGCTGGGGTCTGTCCCCCTGCCTGTCCCCAGCTGCCTGCAGCCCAGGGGGGATCGCAGCCCCCACCAGCACCCGAGGGAGCAGGGAGGGGGCTGGCACCAGCCACCCCAGCCCCAGCGCCCAGAGCCCTGTCAGGAGAAGATGGGTGGGGGGCTGCCCCATGGAGCAGCACGTGGGGCTCAGCAGTGCTGTGCCAAGGGACAGCTCTGAGCCCCGCCGGGTGCAGAGGGGGACATGATGGGCCCAGCTCCCCGGGGGTCCCTGCACCCCTGGGCTCCCCACCCTCCTCCTCCAGGGCAGGGTGCAGCCATGAGGCCAGGCACCCCCAGAGCAGAACCAGGGCTGTCCGTGGTTCTCCAGCCCCTCGCCGGGCAGGGAGGGGGTCAGGGATGGATCCTGCCCTCTGCGGTCACCAGAGCCACCTCCTCTCCTTCCCTCCTCGCCCCATGGGTGCCCTCTGCACCCAGGGGTGGCCCCGTCCCCAGGACATGGGTGACACCAGGCAGCCTTCACGTGCTTTATTAAACCCTGGGGTCCCACAGCTGGCTGTGGGCAGGTCCCAGGGTCGGCCTGGGCAGTGCTCCGGGCTCAGCGAGGGGCGCCGGGAGCCCCACGCACAGCAGGGCCAGCAGACGCGGGGCCGTGCGGACCCCACGGCGGGGCACGGAGACAGACCTCCATGGAGGCGTCACGTCCCCACACAGCAGTGCAGGGCCGTGGGAGCGGGGACCTGCACTGCACGGTGCTCACCCGTCACGAGTTGCTCCCCGGTCTCAGCCCAGTCCCCCGCTCTCAGCAGGGGCCGGGGCTGGTGCCGGGGGCGGCCACCGCACCTCCCTGGTGTCGACGCCGAGGGGACTGAGCACCACGCAGGTGAAGTTAGTGTAGAGGTGCTGGGCACCGAAGGAGCTGAAGTGCAGGTCACGGCGCAGCACTACCCCTGAGCCCTGCGGCTCCTCTCTGCGGACCCAGCGAGACCCATTAGCGCCTGTCCCCGGCTCCATGACACCCACCCTGGGCTGGGGGACCCAGCGTCCCTGCCCCAACGGAGGCTGCCCTCTTTGCCAGCCGCTGCCCCCCCCAGGAGGCCCCGACCCCGTACTCACAGCACCGTTCCCTCGCTCACGACGCCGTCCGGGTGCAGCTTCTCCACGAAGGAGCCGTTCCCCAGCCAGTAGAGCAGCGTGAGCTCGGGGAGGCAGCTCACCGCCTCGCATGAGACCATCACTCTCTTGCCTGGAGCCAGAGGGGACGCAGGGTCAGAGGGGCTGCGAGGGTCCCCGGTGGCCCCCGGGCCAGTTTGCCCCTGACCACAGGTGCAGCCTGCCCCCCCCCAAAGGGAAATATCCCCTCACCTCACCAGCACCCCAAAATTTTGGCACCTCCTGTGTCTGCTGGGGCTGGTGCAGGGGCTGACCCCCCCTGTGCCTCCTCCCGGCTGGGGGTCTCACTGCAGCCCCCTGTCCCCAGGCCACCACTGCTATGGCCCTGGGGGTCACTCACCTGGGTGGGGGGGCTCTGCCGGCATCCGCAGGCCGGTGATGCTGGGGGGCTTCAGGGCCATGGCACCTGGGGGAGCAGAGCTGGGTGAGGCGGGAGCACAAGAGCTGCCCCCCCCCCGAGACCCCACATCCCTGGGGTGGGTGGGAGCACAGGGTCCCGCAGAGAAAAACGGGAGCACGGCTCAGCCCCAGCCCCCCGCACAGGCCCCCTGGGGGGTCACAGAGCCCAGAATTGGCCCTGTCCACCCCCTCCCCATAGCAGCCCCCACTTACCCGTGCAGCGGGCGGCCAGTGCGCAGCAGAGCAGGGGCAGAAGCAGCCGGGCAGGGGGTCCCGACATCCCTGCGGGCAGAGACGGGGCTCAGCACCGGGCACACCGGGATGCTCCCCCCGAGCCCCGGAACGGTTCCCCCCCAGCATCCCCCAAACCCCGGGACGGTCCCGGTGTCCCGTCCCCCCCCGCCAGGCATCGGTCTGGTTCCCCCTCCCAGGGTTGGGGGGGGTCCCGGCTGGTGTGTCCCCCCCCCGCCTCCGCGGCGGCCGTACCGGCAGGT
>NW_010972972.1:7180954-7199325 GCF_000737465.1 Haliaeetus leucocephalus | reverse complement strand
CCTTTGCCCCACTCGGGGACAGTCCCCCCGGGCTGACGGCAGCACCGTGCCCGCAGCCCCACGCCGTGCCTCGACCGTGGCGGCGAGCCGGGCCACGCCACGGCCGGCATTTCCCACGGCAAGGGCCGGTTTGCCTCCCCGCGCCCCCACGTTTCGAGGCCAGTCGGGGAGGGGGGGCTGGGGGCAAGGCAGGGTCTGGGCAGAGCTGCACAGGGGGAGAAGGAGGTGGGCGAAGCCCCCCAGGGAATGAGCACCCATGCTGGGCGGGGGGAGACCTGGGTGCTCAGGGGTGGCCCTGGCATGTCCCAGCTGGGGCAGGACCGCAGCTCAGCACCGGGCGCCCAGCTCCAGGGGGTGAAGGAGAGAAGCCCCCAGGGACCCACCGAGGGCTTTGCTCCGGCGCTCGACCGCAGGGGAGCCAGCACTCAGCCAGCCCCGGGGCCCGGCGAGGAGCCTGAGCCAGGGCAGCGGGACCCTGGGCCAGGAGCTGGCCCCTCTCTGCCTTCCCATGGCAGAGCCCTCCTGGAGCCAGCCCAGGGCGGCGGGGGCCCAGCAGGAAAGCAGCAGACATCAGGATTTCAGTAACTCGCTGAGATCAGGCTGCTAAACCAGGGGAAGCCCTTGGGCCTCCTCCTTCCCCAGCACGGCCAAGGCAGGGAGCCAGCACAGGCACGGCCACGGGGCAGGAGCAGCCGCCCCAGCCCTCACACCCTGGCAGCTCCTGCGGCGTAGGCACAGCACCAACGCACCGCATGGAAAAAAGCCCCTAAAACCCCGGTGAGTTTCCCGGCAATCGTTATCGGCAGTTCCCAGAAGGGCAGGACCGCAACTGGCAGAGGGGTTATCTTGGAGACCTCTCCGAGCCTGCCAAGTGCAACACGTCCCCTTCCTCCGGCCGGGATGAGGACAGTGGCCGTGGGCACTGTGGCTGGGGCTGCGACAAGCGCTGGCCCAGGGGTCCCGTGGGCAGCGAGGGGCCGGAGGCTGCTACGGCGGGAGGATGGCCCAGCACCCTCCACTCCTCCACCACGTCCCTGCTCCCCACAAAAGCCCAACACAGCTGAGCTCAGGGTACCACGAGGTGAAATACGTGGGCAGGGGCCATGGAAAGAGTGCTTCATCCCCAGCACCTCGTGGCATCCAGCCCCCCTCTCCCCCGGGAGAGCATGAAGGCAGGAGGAGGAACCATGGCCTCACCCCGGGGCAGGGAAGACGATCAAGAAAAACCCTGGACTACATCTCCATTTCCAGGACTCTATTTGTGTTTGGCACAACATTGCAACGTGGTTTCACCCGAAAGAAAACCAAAAAGGACTCAGTGGGGCACGTGGTGCAGCCACGCCAGGTCTCACCCGGGTGACGCAGCCCATGCTACAGCTGCATCCCAGCCGCCGCTGCGGCCACTTCCCAAATCGCCTGCGTGACGTGGTGCAGCCCCTCGCACCAGGAGTGGGGGTGATGTTGCCTCGTGTCCCCTCAGTGCCCCCCTGCCAGACCCCAGTCCCCTCAGGGGACATGGCTCGAGCCCCCATACTGCTGGGAGAGCCAACTCTCTGCCAAGCCCCAAAATGCCCTGGCTCCCCCCCCTGCCCCAAGTGCCGGCTGGCCCCAGGGCCAGGGACCTTGCCCTGGCACTCTGCTGTCACGGGCCGTACCCACCCGTTCCAAAAAATGAGCTTGCAGACCCTTGCGCAAGACGGCACGTGCACTGGCACGGCGAGGAGCGGAACAATGCAAAGGCAGGAAAACACTGTCACCAGCCCAGCCCAGCCTGTGCCCTTTGCTCCATCCCTTTTATTACAGTGCCAAAAAAACCAAACCCCAGTGAGGCATCCCCTGAGCCCTGGGGCAAGGGCAACCCGCTCTCGGGCCACTCTCAATGTACCGTTACTGTCACAGAAAGGGGTGCCAGGGAGAGAAATGGCACGGCACTGCTCCGTGCACCTGGCTGGCCCCCAAGCCACAGCAGCTGGGCACTGCCGCCAGCCCCCGGGGAGGAACATAGAAAAGACAGGAGTGTACAAAAGGGTTACCCGAGGCAGAGCACGGGCAAAGCGCACCGTCACAGCACAGGAGAGCGGCTCTGTTCCTTCCTCGTGCGCCCACGGCACCAGGAAAGGGGACCTAGCAGCCAAGAGTCCGGCCCGCGGCACTCGGTGCCGGGGCAGCCAAGCGTCCCTCTGTCCCCTCTTCCAGGGTGCTGGGCTCCAGCCGCCCCAGGCAGCCTCTCCCTCGCAGCCCCACGCAGCAGAGGGGCCCAACCCTGACCCTGCTTCCCTGTGTCCCATCCTCGCTGCTGGCAGGGCTGCTCCAGGGAGCTGGCGTCGGAGCCGGCAAAGCCTTGGCCCTCTCCCCGTCACCTACCCCGGCAGAGCAGCAGGAGAGGGAGATGGAGAACAAGCCCCCGGCCAAAAGCTCAGCAGGCCAGCGCCGTGCGAAGGGCCAGAGAGGGGCTGGGGGAGGGAAATGGGACAAGCGTCTCTTCGTCTGCAATAGAAAGTTTTAAATATGCTCATTAAAATAATTGCTTTTAAAAAAACAGACTCCCCCAGCCCTAGCGGGAGGGGCCCCAGGGCAGAGTCCTCCCTCAGCCCCCGACGCCGCGGTCCTCAGGGACGGCCGAGGTCCTGAGAGGTGACGGAGGAAAGCCAGCGTCCCCGGCCGGCTGCTGTCCCCTGCCCTGGGCACGCGTCCTCTCGTGGCTCCACGGCTCCCCACCGCCTGCCCTTACTCCAGCCCCAGGATGTAGTTGATGCCTTGGACCAGTCCGATGATCACCGGCTGCCAGGCCACCAGGTAGCGCAGCCAGTCCAGCAGCTGCCCGTACATGACGTGAGGCCTCTCCCAGCTGGGCAGGAAGGAGTTAAAGAGCCACGGGGAGAGAGGAGCGCAGCCCACCGAAGAGACACCCAAACCTGCCATGCAGGGACCAGGGGACACAGCCCCAACCCTCTGCAGCGGTGGGTGCTGGGGGAGGGATGGCTCTGGCCAGGGTCACCTCGGCCGTGCCTTGACAAGGAGGGTCTGGGGTGTCCCGTGGGATGAGGCGGGGGCCAGCTTCACCATCTCCTCTTCCTGCGGGATGGACAGGACCTGCCGTTGAGCCGGGGCACCCATGTGATGTGCAGGCAGCAAACCCAGCAGCTGACTCTGTGGGGACTTGTGCTCCTTATGGGAGCATCCAGAGGTAGAAAAGCAAAACCTGAGGCACGAGTCATCCCCTGCAGTGGTGCAGAGAGGGGGACGGCGGGGGGGGCAGCACAGGAGTGGCTGAGCACTCCCACCAGCGGGCAGGGACTGTGGGAGTCAGCCATGAAGGGCTTCGTGAACATTTTCATCTCACCCAAGAGCCTCAGTGGCATCCGCAGCCTTCCAGCTCCCCCGACGTGCCTGCTGCTCTGTGCCAGGTGACGTGCCCAGCTCAGGGACATATTTTGCGGGGGTCTCTGCCACTGCTGTGGGCTGGCAGCAACCTTCCTGGGGTGCCAGGCAAGCCCAAATGAGCAGCCAGCAGCTCCCGGACACAGCCCTGAGCCCCTCATACGCTCTACCCACTGCTCCCCTTCACAAGGCGCTGGGTCTCATAAGGAGAAAGGATACGGGTTACTGAACATTCTCTTGAGATCCACCTTCTCTTTGCAGTATGGACACGTCTGCTTCTTCCCGACGATGCACCAGCCACGGATGCAGAACTCATGAAACCTGGAGAGCGGCACGTTAAGGGGAACTGCCTCGGACTGGAGGAGGGGGGGACATGACCGAGCACGGACGAAACCCATCGAGCTTAAAAAAAATTCAGCCGCATGCTGCTGTGCAGATGATGGGAAACATCCATGCTATGTAAGGGTGGCTGCGTCACACAACTGCAGCCCTTTCCTAGAAGGCGCAGCACCTTCCAGGCACAGAGGAAAGGGCTCACAGGGCAGTGGGTCAGGGCTATAACCAATGTATCAGGCACAGATGAGACACAAATCCTTCACTGACGGTGCCCAGCACACATGTTGCCCAGCACACGCTCACACTGGGACTGGGTTAGACCGACATGGGCGGTCAGGGCAGAGGCTGCAGGGAAGCTCCTCAATACGAGGATGAGAGCCGGCAGCAGAGGACTGGCAGGGATGTGTCTGGCTGTGAAATGCTGGGGCTTCAAGCACCGGGAAGGTTTGTACAGCCCAGGAGAGCTCTGCAAACTTGACTGCGTGCGTTACACAAAGCTCCTGCAAAGGCTTCTTGAGGATTAACAACGTATTTAGGGAATTTCTCCCAGGGTCTGACTTCCAGGTGCCAGCTATGCTCTGTCACGGCAGACGGGTAATGAGGATTCACCCAACCTGAGCACAACCTGGAGAGGTTACAGGGAAACTTGAGGTAGCGGCAGCCGGGGCCCTGCGGCACAGCCCTGGGGTGAGGCGAGGCTGCTCGCTGTGACAGGGGATTCTGCCACGCAGGAGGGTGTCACTGAGCAAACAGAAACTCCCCTAGGTAATGCCTCTGCTTCTGAAACCAAGGGTTAATGCCAGAGAGCAGCAGCAAGAGCAGCTCCCTCCTCTGCACTGGAGCAGAGGGCTGCCGGTGCCAATGATCCAGGGCTGCCAGCCAGCCTTCGCCCCTGGGGACCACCACGAGCACCGACTCCTCCGACAGCCACAGACCCCCCCGAGCTGCTGCAGGGTGAGTGACGTGCAGGCCCAGGCCCCACGCGGGGTCGGTTGCCAGGGCCATGCCAGTGTAAACCTCGCCAAACAGTTTATAGCGGTTAAATTTAGGCAGCGAGTTTCGCCGGCGTGACCTTTCCTCAAGCTCGGCTTGGAAACCACCTTGCAGCCAGAAACGCAAGTGGTGCCAGAGGACATCCCATCTCCACCGCTGAGTCACCGCTGGAAAAACCCCAGATCCGTCCCCAGCTGGGGCTGAGCAATGACCAGGACTTCCAGTTTCAAAACCGACTGCACCTCAATCAGCTGACAGGGAGGGCTGAGTGATTCCAGGGTGCTGGAAACCCCATGCACAGCTGGAGTCACCGTAGGAGTTTTGCGGAAGAAGGAATCTGCCGGGCTGTGGCTGGAGCAGACAGGGCGGGCAGTGACTGGCAGCACTAGAGCAGGGGGGCTGTTTTCTGAGGGATGCCGTGCAGGGCAGGCAGTGTTTTCCCCCCTGACTCTTCCCTTCAGAGCCTCTCAGCCAGGACCCACAGCGCTGGCTTTCCAACAAGGGGCCAGCATGATGCAGGCAGCCCAGCTCGTCTAGATTGGGGATACTTCACGCCCCTACCTCACACCGCTGGAGCTGGCACAGCGGCAAGCGCCAGGCAGACAGGTTCCAGCAGATTTGGCAAAGGCAGCTGGAAAGCAAGGTGCAGCTCCACGGCAGCACCGCCAGAGCCGGGGGAGCTGAGGAGGGGAAAGAGGAAACAACTACTTGTAACATACACAGAGGCATCGAGGAAGCGATTTCAGGGACACACAGGACTTCGCCACTTTCCATGCCAAGTCAGCTATGACAGACGCATGGATCATGTGCAAAATCAGCAGAATGGCCCTGCGTCTCAAGACAGGCGTTTCTTCACCCCAGGTCGGGGAAGCCGGGGGCAGGAGCATTCTGCTGCCAGCCCCGGTGGGGAGCCAGCAAGGCAAGGGGCTAGCTCCTGAGGAGAAGGATACACGTGGTTGCAGGAGAGGCGGTAGGTGTTCTCAATGATCCCTTCCTCGTTGACATCCACGAAGATCTGCTGACCACAGACGGCGCAGACGCTGTCGGAGAGGTGCTTGGTGGGCATCCCCGAGGCGCTGTAGAACTGAGCGAGGGCAGAGCAGAGGGAGAGCGGTGACAGTGGGAGGGCACGCATCCCACACCCGTGTCGGCACGGCTAAGCTTTAAGGAGGGCTGGGGTCAGCACCCGAGGAGTCCAGCCTCGGCCTTTTGGCCTTAAAAACCTTGTTACAGGTCCAGCTGCGGGAAACAACTACAACAGGACAGGGAGCTGCTCAGTGACATGGCGGCCCATCACACCCCAGCCCCACAAGCCCCTTCCCCATGCCAGGGACCACCCCACTTAGCTCCCCGACGGCCGTGTGAGTTGTCAGCTGCCTGCCAGGGCTGGTGCACCCGCGCTGGGGCATGAGGGCAGAGGCTGGATGTGACAGCAGGACAAGCTGGAGGTCACAGCTTTGACCCAAGATGACAACTTTGGGCTGGCAGTCAAATACGGCCCGAGCCATCGAATACAGCCCGAGCCTCCAGCCCTGCAGGACCCCAAAGCTCGGACGGCCAAGGAGTTAAGCTCAGAGCAGCCACCCCCCACCATTTCCAAGCCTGTTGGCTCAGCATCAGCCTGACACAGCACGCAGGAGGGTGCAGGCACACAACCGCGTCTCCCCGTGCGCAGCTCTGGATCCACAAGCTCCTGGGACAGCTGCAAGCCCCAGGTCACTCATGCCGCGTCCCAGCTCCCACAGCCAGGCCGGGAGACACAGAATCATAGAATATCTCAAGTTGGAAGGGACCCATAAGGATCACCAAGTCCAACTCCCTGCTCCTTGCAGGACTACCTAACACTAAACTATATGGCTAAGAGCGTCGTCCAGACACTCCTTGAACTCTGACAGGCTTGGTGCCGTGACCACTTCCCTGAGTAACCTGTTCTGGGGACTGACCGCCCTCTCAGTGAAGAACCTTTTCCTAATGTCCAATCTGAATTTCCCCTGACACAGCTTCATTCCATTTCCTTGTGTCCTATCACTGGTCATGAGGGAGGAGATCAGCACCCCCCCCTCCGCTGCCCCCTTGAGGAAGGTGTAGACTGTGATGAGGTCACCCCTCAGTGATGAGGTCACCCCTCAGCCTTCTCTTGTCTGAGCTGAACAAACCAAGTGACCTCAGCTGCCCCTCATACACCTTGCCCTCGAGGCCTTTCACCATCTTGGACACTCTGATAGTGTGATGTCCTTCTTATATTGAGGCACCCAAAACTGCATGCAGTACTTGAGGTGGGGCTGCACCAGGGCAGTGCACAGTGGGACAATCACCTCCCTCGACCAGCTAGCGATGCTGTACTTGATACACCCCAGGACACAGTTGGCCCTTTGGGCTGCCAGGGCACATTGTTGACTCATGTTCAACTTCCCATCAACCCAAAACCCCAGATCTCTTTCTGCAGGGCTGGTCTCCAGCCTCTCATCCCCCGATTTGTACGTATTACCAGGATTACCCCATCCCAGGTAGAGAATCTGGGACTTGCTCTTGTAAAATTCCATACAGTAGTGATTGCCCAGCTCTCTAGTCTATCCAGATCTCTCTGTAAGGCCTCTCTACCTTTGAAGGAGCCCACAGCTCCTCCTAGTTTAGTATCATTGGCAAAACACGACTCCAGCAGAGACCTGGCACAGCTTCGCTCCAAGTATCCCATGGAGCCCTTGGGCTGCAGTGCCAGCGTCTTCCCAGCAGCCCTGGAGCCAGGCCAGACCCTCGAGAAGCGCCCAGGCTGCTGCAGGCCTGTCCTGGGCACCCACCGCCTATGTGGGGGGAAACCCAAGCTCTGTCAAGGTGTCCCAGTGCGAGTGGAAGGCGGCTGGTGAGGGTCTGGGGCTCCCCAGTCCTGCCAGGCAGAACCTCCAAGGAGCAGCAACAGAAGGCTTAGAGAGGAGGAGGAAACACAAAATCCAAGACCCTAAAGAGCTGCTGCAAAGAAGCAACATGACCTACTCCACCAGTGTCTTAGGTCATGTATTTTTTGGTGGAGTCAGCTTTTTTGGTAACAGGTGAGTGGGCTACAGATTTTAGGCCACCACTGCAGACATGCAGGAACATGCCCTCTGTCCCCAGGGACAGCACAGGCTGCAGTGGGTGCCAGCAGCAGAAGGAAGCCCATGGTGTGAATCCTTCCCTGATGGCTGCAGGTCATGAGTTAATGTACCCACAGTGTGGTCCCAGAAACAGGAGTGCTCTTTGGCACTGGAGATTTTAAAGGCCCAGGTAGAGAAATATTTGTCAGAAGTTTAGAGGGGCTGAACAGATCCTTCCACTCCCTCATTTCTTGTGCTTCTGAGGATGAGAAGACACCCACAGAGGCTTTCCTCTTAAGGAAGGATCTCAGAGCCACTCTGTTACATCAAAAACCTCCCAACGCAGACACCGTGGTAGTGGGCCCAGAGAGAGCACAGCGAGAATGGCAGTAGCCTCAGGGAGCCCTTCCTCAAGGGGGGAGCTTGATGCACTTTCCCATTTAGGGGACGCAAAAAGCTACTGCTGCAACTGACCATTTCAGGCCCCCCCCATAACGGGGAGGACTCTCGCCTGGGGGACAGCACGGCATTAACTCACCCCGATCGTTGAGGCCATGTAATCTGCACACATCTCGGCAAAGTCCCGCTCCAACACCCCGTAGTAAAGACCGTAGAAGAGGAGGGAAATGCCAAAGTCCATCGCGTCTTCTGGCTTGATTCTACAACAGAAGAGCCCAAATGACATCAAGAGCTTTTTTGGGGGGCTGCAGGGGTGCAAAAGCCAGCATGCTGACACAGCCCACAGCACTAACTCCATTGCAAAAGTGGTCCACCAAGGCAGTGGACACACATCACTGGGAAGCATCACCCATAAAGGTCTTCTAGGCACCTGCCCAGCACAACCCCGGTCCCTGCTTCTGGGACACTTCACCTTGGTTGTCAACAAGCAGCATTTGAATGGAGATGTGGGTGTGACAACCCAGCTTTCTAATACCTGGTGCCCATCGCCCTCACCAGCCTCTGGAATGAGCCACTGCAGTAATCTCCAGCTATCTCATGCACCAGATCAGCACCCAGTAAGCACCCAGTTAACACTTTCATGTTTCTGCAGGCAGTTGCCAGGTCTGCTCATATTCCAGAGAAGGAATCAACCTCTCTAAACATGAAGCTGGCTTGGGCTAAGGTCCTCTACTACCACACCTGGGCTGGCTGCTTGTTGCAGGTACCTCTTTATCACGGTAGCAAAGAAAATCCCACTGCTGCCCCCAGGCTGGACATGCGCAGAGCTGGAGGAGCTGCTCACACAGCTGAACTGGAAGCAAAGCAGGGCTCTCCAATAACCTTGACCAGTTCAGGTACCAGCATCTCACCTGTGATCCTCCCAGCAGGGAGAAGACACCCCAAGAGTCTCTTTGGCCCCATTAATCAGACTGCTAAGACAACTATTTTTCCAGAGTTACATCCCCCGCCCCAGCAGTAGGACCCAAAAGATTCACTCACCTGAATAATAAGTTAAGACCAAAAAGTGTAAACATCACAGCCATGTACCCTACGATTCCAGTGGCATAGCTGATCTTGTATATTAGTAGAAACCATTTATAAACCAGCCTGTAAAGAATTAAAACAAGAATTTAACTACCTCATTTTTTCTGAAAGAAACTGCACCAAGCACCTAAAGAGTTTTACTTTTTAAACCTGGATGATGTTGTTTTCAGACACTTCACCTACCCACACACATGGGCAACAGAGCTTTAAATTTCTAATTCAAGCTACAGATCCGCCACTGCCATGGGCCGCTCACGGTCTTGACTTCCAAACTAGAAACCTCGGGATCTCCAAAGGCTGTAAGCAAGTGTGCTTCACACTGGGAATGCCCTCAGTGAGGCTGCCAGCCCACGCGGTATCTGCCTTACCAACACCCACTCGGGTACCAGGTGCATTGGGCTGGCTGCCAGCAGCCGGTTAGTGCTTCACACCGACCCACACGGGCAGCACAGGCAGGGGTTGCACACCTCCGGGGTGCAAAGTTTAAGACAATGATCTGTGGCAGCAAAACTGGAAAGAGCTGCTTGTAATGGTTACCCTGGGGCTGAGGAGTTTTCCCAGGAACATGTGTACTAACCTGGGCGTTGTCTGTACCAGAGGTTTTCGAGTTGCCCTGAAGGTGACAAAAGCTGTGACTGCTGAGAAGAGCACCCAGATTACCAGGAACCGCCACCAGTACAGCTTGATCGTGAAATACAGAGGCACTACCCACATCTGGAAGAGGGTCACCATCTGCAGGAACAGAGGAAAGGCATTTTGAGCTGGCTCTCTGCTCATCCGACATCAGCAACACCCTGCCAGTCCTGGCAGCTGTTCTCCTGCCTGCATCAAAGGGCCCTGAACAGCACCAGGAAACGCAGGAGGTTCGGTCTGTGGCACCCAGCACCCAGAGAACATGCTCAGAGCCTAACTGAGGGAGTTGGACGCAGCAGCCAGGCGATCTTTGGTAGCAAAGGACTAGAGCTGGAGGGAAAACACACAGGACACATCTCCAGAGGAAGGTACAGGAGATGATCCACCTAAGTAGTTGTTGTAAGGTGGCTATGTAAACCTTCGCCTCTCCAGGGTCCTGAACACTGCAACCACAGACACCTCAGGCAAGTATTAAAAAAGGAGACAGGCACAGCGGAAGGTTTCAGACTTGTCTCTGCCCTACAGCCTATTCCCAAAAGGGATCTATGGCCATGCAGCTGAGCTCCTCTAGTGCTGCTGGAGGGGAAGAGGCAAACAGGTTTGGTTTAAAGTTCATAGAGGATTACAGGTATTACCTGGAAACATTAATTACGATAAGGAAGTCAGGGTGAGGTTGGTTCAGGTGAAATAACAGTCCCTGACAAGCCAGTGGCATCAGCAAGTGGCAGGTCTGCTCAGCAGAGCCCAGTGGTGCTGCAGGAACCGTCAAACCCAGGGTCCTGGCAGCAAGAAGCCCCCATCGCTTCTGAGGAAGTGCTCACAAAATGCAGCTTCCCTTTGCGTTACCCTCAGGCCAATACCCGAGCTCTGCTTGTCCCATCACCTGGTGTCAAAGCACTATGTAAAACTGAGTTATTGGCATCACTTATAACAGAAACTGGAGGCCTCCAGGCGCATCCATCCTCATCCCTAGCTAGAATCCCCACAGGCTGCTGGGAAGACAAGGGTATCTCAACACCAGACAAGAGGAGAAAAACAGGAACATACTTCTCAGCAGCTAAAGGATGGCATCGCTCAGCACTCGCATCCAGCCTCGAAACAAAACAGCTGTGTGGGAGACACTTACGTTGTAGGAGCGAGGGTGCCTCTGTTTCCACTGAACCAACAGGAGCTGTGCCACCACTAGCGTGGCGATAAGGATGAGGACCATTTCGGCATGCATAGCCTCGTGACCACGGTGCTTGGCATGCATCCGTGCATGCTCCACCCTGCAACAACAGGGAAAAGGTGGCTGAGGAGCATGCGGGCACAGACCGCATGCTAACAGCACAGTGGGGCTGACAAACACCTTGGCACAGGGGAGGCAGGAAGACCAGACTGAGAGACACCATGAAGGAATGTTGTGGAGATGGGTGCTATGTTGCAATCCAGAGGAGAAAAGACAAAAGGCTTCTCTGAGACTAGCTAATTTTTAAACTGTGAAAGTGAAGACTGCTATCCAGCCCATCCTGGCATGAATGAGGCAGAGATAACTCAATGCTGACGTAGCTGAACTAACGAACATGGAGTGCACGCCTCACGTAACTCACCCAGCAGCTCACCGGTGCAACAGCATCAGCCGAGAGGCTGTTTGACACCACGAGTGTGCAGTAACGCTCAATACCAAACCCTCAGCCCAGCTGCAGAGCCAGCAGCACCATGCCCCCTCTCGCCCAGCAAGGGAAAGCCTGAATGGGCAGGATGGGCACGGTCTATAGCTGGCAAAACCCACAAACCCCAACAAATCGCTTCTCTCTGCCCTGCACAACCCCATTTGCATCCTGGAACAAGTGATTTCCAGACTGATGCTCTACAGACACCTGGGGTTTCTTTGCAGCTTGTGCTGTTTGACCAAAAACCAAGGCAGAATTAAGACCTGTAACATCCTTACATCTCGGTCTTAAGCTGCCAAGACAGTTCAAGTTAAGAGAAAAAACATCCAAACCCAACAAATATGCCAAATTCTCTGATCTTAAGTCATCCTCTTTAAATTAATACTGAGAGAAGACCAGTCTTAGCGTGCTTTTCAACAAGTGTCTAGCTGAAATTGGTTTGGCTAAGGGAAAAGGAGGAATATTTAGTAAGCAGTTTAAAAGAAAAAATATTAGTATTGCCTTTTAAGACAGTTCATACTTCCCCCTAACAAATAACGCTGCGCAGGGAAGGCTGACCCTGTCCTCTCCTGCCATGAATACGGGCTGTGCTGCTGGTAGCTCTGGTCAGGAGCAGGAGCTTGCTCAAGCTGTAAGCATCAGTTCACCTCCCAACACAGACTCACCTCCATCTCTCCTCTGGGGACAGGTGTGAAAGATCGACCTAGGGAGAAAAAAAAAAAAACCAAACAAAGAAATCAGCCACTGTAGTTCGGGAGCAGCGGTACCAGCCTAGAATGGATAACTTAATTTACTCCACCTCCTCAAACAGCGCAGGTGCTGGTTTATGACCCACACGAGCAAGGCTGTGCTGCGTGTCTACAACGCCTGTTCACTGTGAGTAACCCTGACATGGCACCCGGCTCCTTTATCTCCTGGTGAGACCCAATCAGTGCTGACGGCAGCGGTGGAGTCAGCTGCAAAGCCTCCCCGGGATTGCTCCTTGCAAACTTTAAGAAGGGAAGCCCTGGATTCAGAAGCTTTAAACAACAAATCCTCAACATGCCCATCATGACACCACAGCCCAAAGCTGTCTTTTGACCCTCCAGACTGTATGGGAAGAGCTGCAGAGTCCCCCTGCTCCTCCATCACCTGCAAGTACCTTTCCCCTTTTCCTCATGTATTTTAGTGCAGCCAAGGCTCTGACCACCGTCCCATGCTACGTGTACCAGAGGAACTGGTTTAAGTCCGAAGTTCACAACCCAGCCAGGTGTCTCTGGGCACAGAGGGGCGATCCCAGTGCACATCAGAAACAGGACAGAGAAGGGAGTCCAAAATGCCACCAGTCTGCAGGACAGGGGATGGCACCTGCATACCAGCAACAAACCATCACCAAAAAAATTTTCAGAACGAATCACAGAAGATATAGGACTTGCTCTGCTGACGCGGCTGGAAGTTTCTCCCAAGTGTTACGGGCAGCAAAGTTTTTGGCCGACACAAGCAACCGAGAGTGACGGGAGTTGTTGTTATTAGTGATGAGAGATGATGGGCTGGCATAATCTGTGCTTAACGCAAGCTGAAACTGCCAGGCTGGACTCAGGTTGTTAAGGACATCCTCTATCTGACAGGTTTAGGGGACAGAAGGAACATACCAAGTGATTTAAAAGCCCCCCCCCACAGAACTGCGACTCTGTGCTAACCTTCTCAGCTTGCAAGCAAGCAGCACCCAAACCTCACCCAGAGGACAAGCCTCACAGAATCCACTGTCTCCCCCAGTGAGATTTGGTGTGAATACTCTCACCATGAGGCATTTGGACTGGGGAGGAGTGGGGGGACCTTTGACATTGCATTTCAGCTTTCTCTTGGAGCTTTGTATCTTTACACAAGAGCTGAAGATGCCTCCAGCACCGGTCACGTCCCTGCACAGGCTCACTGGCCAGGCAGCACTCATCCCAGTGCCAGCACAAACCCCGATACACAGCGCTGGGGATGCAGCAAACGAAATCCCACAGCTCTGACTTCATCTCGCCTTTCCTTGGTGAGGCACAAACACAAATAAAACCTACAGTGGCTCACCTGGGGTTGGGCACATAAACGCATGGTTTTCAAAACACCATCTGGCTGGAGACGCTCCAGCATGGCCGAGGGGATGGGGACGGCACTTGCCCTGGCTGCCAGCTCTCCCCCCCTGCACAGCCACAGCTGAGCACATGGCTGGCCAGCCCTGAATGACCCATGCTTGATGTTTACCAGCAAGCAGGTATGGAGCCGTAAGAAGAGTGATCGAAAACAAGTCGCAGCAAGGACTTTGTTATCGTGCTTTCCTGCACAGTCTGGATTTGTGTACGCAGGAACAGGCTCCACCTCACTCCAGCCTTCAATGACCAGGTACGGAGCTGTTGGCTCGGCTTCAACCTTTACCCCCAGGGCTCTCCCAGGGACAGCGCGGCAGCCAGCCTCGCCTGTCCGTGTGCAGGATGCCGTGCCACCGCTGCCGGCACGCGCGGCAGATCCCTCGGGGCTGTTCCCCAAATAGGTGTCTCGCAGCCAGCACCTCCGATAGCACCCGGGCTCGGCCAAGGACATGCACAGCCGCCTTGCTTCCTCTGTGACGCCTAATTATACCCTGGGGTGAGGAGGCAGGGAAACACACGCATGGCAGCGATCTCTCTGCGTGCTGTTACACATCTGCTGTGCTTCACCCCAGAGCAATACCTGTGGGAGATTTGGTCCCCAAGGCCTTTGAGAAGCACTTCAGTACTTAGATAGATGCAAAATATAGAGCTATGAAAATCCCTGTTTGAGCTCGCTGGCTTGCATAGGAAACTGCGTGTAGGTGGTGACGATCTGACACCGGCTCCAAGAAGCACGCTCGTATCATCCAAATTCCCCAAGCTCTTCGGTTCCTAAAGCAGCCACATCCAGATTAATCAGTTCAGTCACTGCTTTCCCTTAAAAAAGTCAGCTACACAATTCATAGTTAGAACAACTGCTCTGATAAACAGTAAAAAAACGAATTTTAAAAATCTTCTCAAGTCACTGCAAGCAGGAGAAGCTGAGAAACCCTATATGCTCGTTGGCCCAGCTCAGCTCTGGCGTAGGTCGGTCCCCCTGCAAGCCCTGTG
Source organism: Haliaeetus leucocephalus (assembly GCF_000737465.1). Lineage (NCBI taxonomy): Eukaryota > Metazoa > Chordata > Aves > Accipitriformes > Accipitridae > Haliaeetus > Haliaeetus leucocephalus. The sequence goes on along the minus strand of NW_010972972.1, from coordinate 7,184,670 downwards.
AAGTCCCTGAGGGCTCCCACTGCCACTCCCCAGGAGATCCCTGCTGCCCCCAGGCTCCACCCCAGTCCTCACTGGATGAGGAAATTTTACAGGCACAGACAGTTCAGCACCTTCAAAACACATCAATTATTTTTTTCCCCTTACAGTGGCTTCTGGTCACTCCTCTGCACTGCGCCAGTAGCCACCCCATCCACGCTGGTCTGTCCCACACGTAGGGAACAATTCTCAGCCTCTTTCCTTCAGCATCTTCCCCAAATCTACAAATTCTTCAAACAAATGAGCTAAAGCCTTCTCAGCCCCAAACCCTATGGAAATCCTGCTGGCATTTCACATAGAAGAGGGCTTCCTACCTAGCTGTCCTCCAAAGCCAACTGCAACTGCCACATAAGCTGTCCTCGCAAGTGCAAGAATCCACAGCACTGGACACAGTTTTCCCTCAATTACAGGGACTGAGCTTCAACAGATTCCCCAGAGCTTAAAGCTCCTGAAATAACTTTATTAAGGGGAGCTGGGACGTGGCAGACAGGACATTCAGGCAGAGACAGATCGATCTGATGACTGTCAGACATGACTTGGCAGAGCAGCCACCCCAAACTGGACCTTCCAGTTAACCCCTTCTTGATCTGCATGCTCTCTTACCAAAGAAATCCAGTTTTGGTTCTAAAAATGAACAGCAATGGTGAACCCAAAGGCGAGACACGGTGCCAGGAAGCACCTGCTCTCGCTGTTAAGCATTCGCTCTATTTCTAGTTTGGGTTTGTCTCAGTTTGACACCCCAGGTTTGGGTCCCCTTCTAACCCCATCAGCTAGGCTGAAGAGCCTCTGCTCTTAAATCTCCCTTTACCAGGCCAGAGAGGCGAGGGGTTAGACAAGAACCATGAGGATGACATAATTACCTGAATATATGCTCTACCAAGCCTTGAGCACCAACCCACTCCCACTGCAGTCTCCTCCAGCTGGTGATACCTGCACAGGACTCACTGTGTGCAACCAACTAGAGCTCTTAGAACAACTTTTTTTTTTTTTTTTTAAATAAGGAATTAAAAATTATATATTCTGCCCTCTGTCTCCTCCATAACTCATGAACCACTCAAAAACCCCAGCCCCCTCTGGGTGATGACAGGGACATACTGGGTATCTATGACTAAAGTCTAATTCTCTCCTCAGACACAGTATCGTGGTCTTTGGAAGAAACTCATGCCACTCCCCAGTTTTCAGCAGGGACTAAGGCCCCAAAGCCACCACAAACCTGCGATCCCCATCACCAGGATAGTCAAGAGAATTACCTCCCTCTAGGAAAATGCAAAGGATGCTGCTACCTGTAATACTAAACCCGTAACTGCCTGTTTCTTGCAGTCCAGAAGCAGGGAGACAGGAGGATCTCCAGGCACACGTACCAATCACTCTGCTGCAAGCCAGTTGTAATCTCCTTACACTCTAAATCTGGGAAGGAGGTAAGGAGAACATCTAGAGGATGGAGAATAAGCAGCTGCTGATTTCAGTTCCAGGCTACAGACCAGCCTACAGCTCATGTTGTGCAGCTCCGCAGTATTTTGGCCATCGAAATCAACAGCGTCCAGCATCTGCTATGCACAGCCCTGGGCAGAGGCAGAAGAGAGCTGAGGATCTGGGACACCGGGGACCTGATCTCACCTTTCCCAACCTCAGTTTTGTTTCACATCACCCACTAGGAACAACCTGAAATAACTGGAAGATAAATCTCTGAGAGTCTGGCCATTCACCCAAGGCAGATTTTGAAGAGGCAGGCTCTTTAGTGAAAGTCTCAGGAAATTTTGGAATCTCAATTCCTTGTTTATTTTGCTCATAAAAGAGCGTGGTAACAACCAGCAGGGAGTAGAAAGGCCCTGACTGATCAAACGCTTCGATAATTGTAAATGAAACCTTTGACGACAGCCTGAGTTACAAACAGGCAGAGCCAAAGCCACATGACACTCAGCATTTATCCCACATGGGTGCACCAAGTGAAACGTTAAACCGCTTTCAGATCTGCACCATGCACTGGCCCCACCGTTAATGGTTCGTCAGTGACATGCTCAGCCCAAAGAGCTGCCAAGATCTCAGGACAACACAACCATTCGGATTTTGTCCCAGCAGACGTGGATTTTGTGGAATCACAGCACAGGGATAAGCACAGCCCTGGTACCCCTCCTTATCAGCTGCCTCCTCGCGATGCCCCCTCTGTCCCCCTCAGCCAGCCCCAAAAGCGGTTTCCTGCCGGACTGAAAAACAGGAATTTCACTTTTGAGGGTCAGAGACTTCAGATCTTCCACATTTATAAAGGGAAGAGGTTTCCCATCTGCTGCTGGCACTAAACTAAGGAGCTCACAAGTGCAACAGTTTACTATTTGCTTACTAGCTTGCCTTAAGTCTCACTTATCACGATGGAAGAGATTCACAGGAGGATGCCAGGCTCGCCTGTTCAGAGCCAGGCTCGGAGAGGCTGGTTCCAGCGTGCACAGCTACACCTTGGTGTTCTTCAAAGCCTGGCGGGAAAAACACCTCTCTGGCATAAAAAGCCACCAGCCAATATCTTTAAATATAACAAGCAGCAACTCAAGAGCGACTGATTTGTGCTTTAAGATGTTCAGTCACTGGATTTGAGGCTGAATCCTCCTGTCACCCCACTGTACCTGCTCCTCGGCAGCAACACACGGTGCAGGGAGGATGCACACGCGCTTCCTGGGCTTCAGGCAGACGGTTTCACCTCGCTCGCACAGCTCAGCTGTACACGAGGGAAGCTCCACAACTTGACCCTGCCAGTAAATTTCCCAAATACAACCTTCAGCACCTGAGAATTTTTAAGCCAAACTACCAGTTCTTGAGGAAAAGCACCGAAACCCACCCTGACTGCACCAGCTGACCATCTTGTCTGCCCCGTGCCACTGCTCCCAGGGCACAGGCAGCACTGCCAGCTGCACACACACAGAACTACTCTATAAGCAGAAGGAAAGCTCTTGAGCACGAAGCACAGGTGATGGCAAAGAGCTGCGGCAAAGCCTGGGACAGCAGTGCCATTAGAGTGCTGCGGTATGGCGGCAGACGCACACGCCACACTCCAGCTGCGCAGAAGCAGGCGAGCCCCTGCTCCCAGTTCCAGCTTTCCGAGCAGATTTTTTTTTTTTCCCTCCAGCTTTGCAATTTTTCATCTCTGCAATTTTTCATCTCCAGGAACACCTGAACGCCAGCACGGGAACTTCGATTAAAGGCCTCTGTTTCCCAAGAGCAACAAGAGCTACTAATTATCTCGGCGTGGAAGTTTGCATGGCACAGCACCAAGGTGACAGGCTGAACGTTACCCGCGCCGCCGGTGGCCGAGGGCACCCTGAGGAGCCCCATGTGCTCCCATATTCTCCGAAATGCAAATCCCACCCTGGTCCTGCGTGGCTTTTCCAGCAACGAGTTTTGCAGTCAGGGAATGAATTAAGAGCAGAGGTGCTGAAGGGCCCAACTGGTGTTTCCAGCGCGCCTCTTCACCCACATGAGCTTTGGGGACCCCGTCTGGAAACAGGCGCTTTGGCTACTTCAGGGATGCAAAGTCCTTCCGTGGGGTTTGTCCCCGAGTGCCTCGGTGTGCAATTACCCACAACATCCCCAACCGCCCTTTCCTCACACAACTCAAAGGCTGTTTCTGAGCACCCCCTCCTCCCCCCTGCTCCCCACAGCCTCCTCTGGCCACCTCCAGCCAATTCCTCCAT
>NW_010972972.1:7180275-7180944 GCF_000737465.1 Haliaeetus leucocephalus | reverse complement strand
TCTCCCTCCGGCGCCCCCCTCCCCTCCAGACCCCTCTTCCCTTCCCCTCCCCGGGGTCCCCAGCCCGCACCGACCCTCCGAGCCCCCGGCCCCCCGCTACCTCCTCCACATCCCGCTCGACGGGGCCTCCAACCTCCACTTCCAGCACCGCCGCCATCTTGCTTCCCGCCCCCCCCTCCGTCCCCAGCGGCCAGCATCTTCCGCCGCCGTCCGCCAATCACCGATCAGGGCACCGTACCTTCGGCCAATCGCTTGACGAGGTGCTGCCGGAGCGGCCAATCAGAAGAGAGGAGGGATGGGACAGCCGCCAGAAGCGCCGCTTCAGGCCGGAGGAAGGGGCGAGCTGTCACGGCTAGGGATCATCTGCCATTTCCAGTGCCGTAGCGGGACGGAGAATCCCCGCCGACGGGCCCGGTTACACTGGCCGCCTCGCCCCGCGGAGCCGCCGGTGCCAACGCCGTCGGGATGCCGCTTTCCCTCCTGCTCCGCCCCGCCCCTTCCCGTTTGCCTCCCACGCTGTTTCGGAGGGAGCGCACATATCAGACGGCCCCTTAGCTCCCTTTGCGCGGGGCGGTGACGCGGCACTGCTGGAGGACTACGTATCCCGTCAGGCACCGCGGCGGAGCTCCCGGGTCTGGGACCGGCACCGGCACCGGCACCGGCACCGGC
>NW_010972972.1:7172905-7180110 GCF_000737465.1 Haliaeetus leucocephalus | reverse complement strand
TGGGGGGCTCTGGGGTGACTGAGTGGGACTGCTGAGGGGTTGTGGGATGAGGCTACAGGGCTGGGGGGGTGAGGTTGGACTCAATGGGGACTAACAGAGTGGCTGCCCCAGTGCCCCCCACTTTGCACCGTTTGAAAGTGGGGTGAGCTGTGCCACGGCAGGTGGGAAGGGGCAGAGGCTTGGCCGGAGCTGGAGCGCCGGCTCTTCCCTGCCGGGAGATGCTGGATCCCATCGCAGTCCTGCCCTCTCTCCCCACCAGGTGCTGGAGGATTCCAAAAGGAAGCTCGGTCCCTGCAGAGGGTTGTCTACAGGGGATCCAAGATGGCTCCAGTTAAAATCAGCTACATCGTGTCCTTCTCCTCGCAGGTCTCCAGTGTGTTTCCTCAAGGGGGGCTGGGTGGGAGGTTTGTAAAGGTCAGGTTTCCCTCTGAGCTGCTGAAGGAGGGGGAGGCTCAGTACGGGGTGTGGGTGGGTGCAGCCCCACAGCTGTCCTTGTTAGGCACTGCCTGAAGGGCACTAATTAGTGCTGAAGGGCATGAACTACACGTGATTCTTCCCCTCTCAAAAAGCAGAGTGCTGTTTCTAGGTTGCCAGAGTCTCCCCTGCTTCTCCCCTGTGCCTGGAGCAAGATGGGAGGTGAAGGGGAAGGCAGTTGGGGAGGGAGCTGGCATGTGGCACGGCATCTTTGCTGTCGTGTGCAGGATCCCAAGTACCCGGTGGAGAACTTGCTGCATGAGGACAGCCTTCGTCCCTGGCTCGGCTGCCCCCAGGACCGCAGCAGGCAGCTGAAAGTGGAGCTGCAGCTGGAGAGAGCCAGTCCCATCGGCTACGTGGACGTTGGTATGTGCCCCCCTCACCAGCTCAGGCAGGGCTGTGCCCTGGACGGGGTCGGCAGCTCTGAACCTCACATCCCTTGTGCCTTAACACAGGCAACTGTGGCTGCGCCTTTCTCCAGATCGAGGTGGGACGTTCCTCATGGCCGCTTGAACAGTCCTACCTCACCTTGGTGCCCAGCGTCGCGCTGATGACGCCGGCTGACTCGAAGCTGGATCACAACCGCTGCGGGGTCCGAATGTTTAAAGAAGGTAAAGATCACCTGATACGAAGGGAAAGAGGCCCAAGGCAGAGCAGAGAGGCTGGGGGGGGGGTGGGTGAAGGGGACGGGGAGACCAGGGAATGACAAGTAGTGCTGGAGACCAGGGGTCACAGCCATCCTGTTTGCTGTAGAGGGTTGTACCAGTACTGCTCCCCTGCCCTGACGTCTCCCATGCCCGTAATCCCCCAGTTGTCACCGTGTCCTGGTCCTGGAGGGACAACAGTGGCACAGGTTGACGAGCAGAGGTGGGCATGGTGCCGGGACGGCAGTCCCCGGTGTGCCCCCTCAACCCCAACTGCTGCCCCCCTGCAGCAGACTTCCTGGCACTGGCGGTGGGGCAGAAGTGGGACCGCCTGCGGCTCACCTGCAGCCAGCCCTTCAGCAAGCACAGCCAATTCGGGCTGTCCTTCATCCGCGTGCGCACGCCGCTGGACCCTGAGGACCCCCAGCCGCCCCCACCCTTGCAGCAAGGCCTGGTAGGCACCTCTTACCCCTCCGTGTGCTCCTCACCGTGGGAATCCGCCAGGAGGTAGCAGTGATGGGACTTCTCCTCTGCTGCTGCCACTCTGTACCCTGTGGAGAGTGCGTGAGGGTGCTTGCCTGGCTGAACCGGGGGCTGTGGCCGGGGTGAGGGGCATGGAGTGCTGGCCTCCATTCCCCAAGGCATTCCCTCATCCCGCAGGAGGATGCCAAGCCTGTGGACAGCCCCTGGCGCTCCAGCCCTGCCTTTTGCCGGACTTTCTTTCCAGAACCATGCTCGTAAGTAGCCTGATCTGGTCCATCTCCGTCCTCTCCCTGCGCAGCCAGGCCTGGAGCCACCTCGAGGTGTTGCCTCCAAGCCCCTGGACGCCTGGAGCCCCGGCTCCCACCAGCCTGCCTGCTCGCACCTCCCTGTGGGGCTGACGGTCTCTCTGCCTCCAGGAGCTCGAGGGAGGAGGAGCAGCTGAAGAGCCGCCTGCAGCAGCTGGAACCAACCGCCTGGAGCCCAGCCCGCCTCAGCCGCCCAGCCCAGATGGTGCTGTCAGCGGTGCGGAGCCGGGCATTGAGGCCCAGAGCCAGCACGGGCGTCCCGGGGGGTGACCCGGAGCTGCTGACTGAGGACCTGGGAGGCCCTCTGGTGCCAGGTGAGCCAGAGCTGCCTGCAGCCGGCGTAGGGCATGTTGCGGTGCAGAGAGCCTTTATGTGGTTAGTTCGTGCCCCCTAAAGGGATCTTGTCCTGCTGAGGGCTCTGCCTGTGGCCGGAGGGATCCTACCTGGGGCAGGCTGGGGTGAATCCACAGCTGCCGGGGTGCTCCCCATGCCCGGAGGGATCCTGTTTCCCCTGCCCCGCTGGCAGCAGGCCATGTCCTGGCCAGGGTGGCCTTCCTCGGGGCAAGTCACCCTCCTTGCTGGTGCGAAAGCAGCATCATGGTAAATCCCACGGCTCACCCAGAAACCTCCTGTGATCCACTTACTGTCTGTAGTGGGGCAGCTGGAGGATGCGATCATTATTTCGTGTCATGCAGATGTTTTCCCACCTGTGAACCTCGCTGGTTCAATTCTCGCCCAGCCCCTTCCACCAGGAGAGCTGGCACTGCTGGGTGGAGGGCAGGGTTACTGCTTGTCCGTTGTTCCCCAGGGTCTGCGCAGGACGTCCCTGCAGCCCCCACAAGAGCTCGCAGGCAGCCGGACAGCAGGCAAAGAGCTCCCAGCCCTGTGGGCAGGTAATCCCTCGGGTCACCATGTTTCTCCTGCCCTCACCCCAATGATTCCTCTGCTCTGAGTCCCAGCTAGCTCCTTGCCTGCGCCCATGGGGCAGCCCGGGCACAGCTTCCCTCTCCCTTTTGGTGTGTTGCCGGGATCTGGTCCCTGTCTGGGGCTGGTCTTTGGCAACTTTGGGTGTGCAGGACACAGTGGAGCAAGCCCTAAGCTTATAACTCCTCATGCAACGCCTCTGCAGGTCTCTGCCAGCTGCCTTGAGGCAGTCCAGGTCAGGAGGAAGAGCCAGAGCCCACAGCCACCGAGAGAGACGGGCCAGGAGGGGTGACAGTGGAGGGGACAGCAATCAGGGGGAGAGGGGCATCTGCCCCATTTGCTCAGGTGGGTAATTGGCAGGGGTCTCCTCTGGCCTGAAGCGGCCTCTCTGTAAACACAGAGTCTGCACAGCCAACCTGAGCGGGGAGGACACACTTCTGGGGCAGAGCACAGTGCGTCTGTCTGTCCATCCACCCACCCGTCGGCTGAGTCCCCTTAGCTCAGCAGCACTCGCTGCCCGCGCCTGTGGACCTGCCACAGGACTGGGGTGGGCTCAAACCGGAGGCAGTTGGGTTTGAAGGGCTGTGAGGGACGAGGGGACAGCGGCAGATGGGGACAGCAGTGGCTGCCGCTGGCTCCACCATCCCTGCTTGTGTGTTGAACCTCAGCTTTTCGGGGAGAAGCAGCAGCGGCTCTGGGGCTGAGACACTTCACTCCCGCTCGTGCAGGATGCCATGGCACCAGCCCTGTGACAGGCAGAGGAGGGACATCACAGCCTGTCACGGGGTGCTAGGCTGCCGCGGGAATCTTCAGGGAGGGCGTTGAGCCGAAACCCCATGCTCACACCAACACCAGAGAGCCTGGGACAACCGTGTCATCTCCCCTTTCCGCAGGCCGCTTCAGCCTGGATCTACTCCCCCTACACGCCTCCCGCTGCGGGGATGAAGACCCTGATGCAGCCTGGCCTTCCTCCCCGCTGGCAGAGATGTCCCCCGACACCTGGGTGTCCTGCCCCATCTGCGAGCTGCCCTTCAGCGTGGCAGAGGTAGAGTGGCACGCCAGCACTTGCGGGGAGCAGGCAGGGACACCGGGCACCCTATCCTCATCCTACCGCGTGAGGTAGGGCTGTGAGGACAGCGGAGGGGGGAAACGACAAACCCCCCATCGCGGCACTCAGGCTGAAGCTGCATTGCTGCGGCTGTTGGAGATGCCAGACCAGAGCCCTGCCTGCCCCGTCAAGTGAGCTGCTGGACCTGGCTGTACCACAGCAAGGCGTATGGGCAGGATTTGGGCAAGGAATGAGCCTGCGCAGGAGCGCCAGCCACACTGGCAGAGGTGTAGTGGTACTGGTAAATTTGTGGCAAGGCTGGTGTGGGGATGGAGAGGCCGCTTCTATCCCCACTGCCAGGCTTGGGGGAGCATAGGGACGATGCCGGGGCTTGGGGTGGGGGGCATGGGTGGGGAAATGCTGTAATGATGGGAGTTGCTGCTGGAGAAGGATAAATTAAAGGAGAGAAAGAGGAAAGCAAGAGAAAAACTCCCTTGCGGCTTCCTGGTCTCGCAGTGAGCTCCCCAGATGAGGGTCCTGCCTTGGGGCACCCTGTGCAGCAGTGGGGACAGTGAGGAGGAGGTGGTCACGCTTTTCCTCCCCTCAGGACCCCCGCTGCCAAGCTGGCCCCGCAGCTGGCGTAGGCGATGCCACAGCAGCAGCATCTCCCCCACTCCAGCAAAGCCAGCGTATGTGGCCCGTTAGCACACAAACAGCTCCTGGGAGGAACAAACCAGGAACATCCAGAGCAGGAGAAAAATACAATTTATTTACAAGTAGAAACACTTTAAAAATGCCACCTCACCCCACCCCTGCTGAGGGCAGGAACAGGCAGGGGGGAGCTGGGATCCTGCCTGGGGCTGCGACTGCAGGTAGGGTGGGTGTCAGTCCCTGCCCTGCTGGGGCTTGGCCCCCCCATCCGCAGGGGCTCCCAAACACAGGGAGGAGTGTGGTGGCCCTGGGGATGCTCCATCCCGCCTCTGTCCCGGTCCCTGGGGCTGCAGGATCCCCCCTGAGGAGGGCTCAGCCCCAGCCTGGCACAACCATACAGCAAGGGCTGGTGCTGTGCACAAATATCGGGGTCACACTCTGCACTCCACTGCCTGCACCCACGGGTGTTTCCAGCCCACAGGCAGCCCCCAGGGGAACAACCCCCTCCTGGCCTCGTCCCCTGCACATCCCCCCTGCCCTGGGCTAGGTCCTAGACGGGTGCAGGAGCAGGGCGATGCTGGGTACAGCAGGAAGGGTGCTGGGGCCCTGCCACACTCGGGGGAGCCCCAGGGGCATCGGTGGGACGTGCAGGGCAGTGTCACAAGGGGAAGGTGGCCCCATCTATTCCCCCCCAGTGCTGCTGGGCCCTGGGGACGTGCCTGCAGCACTGGGGGGGGGGCTAGGGAGAGGTGAGGGGGCAGAGCAGGGGACGGGGGAACCTCAGAATTTCGTGTCCTTGAGCGATCGGCGACTGGCCTGGAAGGGACAGAGCAAAAAGGGGACGTTAGCGACTGTGACCAACCCACCACCAGAGCCCTAGGGGTGGCTGTGCCTGCTCTGGGACCACAGGGGGCTGCCAGTACCTACCTTGCCCTTGGGGGACTTGGCGGTGGCGATGCGGGGCGAGCGGCGGGCACTGCCGCGGGGCGAGTTCTTGGTGGTGGTTTTCCGGCCGGCTGCCCGGCGTAGCAGGCTGTTCCCCAGCTTCTTCGGGGTATTGAGGATGCTGAACGCCATCGACTGGCGTCTCTCAGCCTGCGGAGGAGGACACGGGACCGTGAGCTCAGGGCAGGATGGGGGGGGTCCCTGGTCCCTGCCACTTTTTCCTCTCTGGAGCTCGCTGCTCCAAGCCCTGCTGCCCAGCACGAGCCCCTCACCTGCTTGCTGGGGGCTTGCTGCTCGCTCCTCCGGCTGACCTGGGAGCTGCGCCGCTCACTGCGGTCCCGGGGGGTCTGCGGACGCGGGAAGCAGCTGGTCGGCTTCTTGGACTGGAAAAGAGGGGACAAGCCGGGACTGTCACCTGGGGAACGAGAGCCCTAGGGCCACCCTTCCCAGGGAGCTGGTGGCAAGGAGGGGAACCGAGGGGCTGCGGGGAGGGGATAGGGACAGGGATCGAGGACAGCAGAGCCTGGGGAGTGGCGCAGGGAAGGCAGAAGGCTCAGACCTTTGCTGCTTGAGCTGCCTCCTGCCAGCTCTACCCCAGGAGGAGCCATTCCCAGGGGCCCAGCAGCCCCCTCCACATCTGGAGAACATCTGCAGCTGTCCACCACTCCCCTTTGTCCCCAGCCTGGCTCCTGGGGAAGCTGGGGACCAGCCAGGGTACTTGTGGCAGGCTCAGCTCACCTCAGGGGTGTCGGGGCCCTGGTGGGACTCATCCGAGAGGCGCTTCCTTTGCTGCCGGGTGGTGATGCCGCCGGCCCAGACTGTGCCCAGGGTGTTGCGCCGGGCGGCCGTGCCGGCGGCGATCTGCGAGGGCTGCATGCTGGCACGCCGCAGCGTCTCCTTCGGGTCACCTGTCTTCATCTCCTCGTCCGTGATGGTCCCCAGGGAGTCTGAGGGCTGGGGAGGTGATGCAGAGGTGTTGCCAAGGGGTGACCATCAACATTCCCCCCAGCCCTGTGTGCCCCCAGGGCTGCCCGCCAGCCCATCTCCATCCCCCTCACCACCTCCTGCGGGCAGCAGAGGCTGGGAAGGGGCAGGCCCTTCGTCCCCGCTCCCCTTACCCTGCTCTCCAGGGGGTAGCAGGTCTTCAGGTGAGGCGGGCAGGCTCGGTTACGCTGCTGTAGCTCCGCAATGCGGTTCCAGTCGTCCAGCTGCTCCGGCTCATCCTGGCATGTGCCCAGGTAGATGCTGCTCCGGCCTAAACCCAAAGCAGGGAGGGCTGAGTGGGGGTCCTAGGCAAGAAATGCCCCCTCCCGCCTCCCCAAGACAGGACAGAGTCTCCCATCCAGCAGCCCAGCCACCCAACCTGCCCCCACGTACCGAGGCTGGAGCTGCTCCCCCCCTGCAAGCGTCTCAGGGAGCTGCGAGTGACCGGCCGGTAGCCGGGGAGGCCCAGCAGCGCCGAATTGCCGGGGGTCTCCTGCGGGGAGGAGGTTTCCAGCTTGACAAGGGAGTCCTGGGAGGGGAAGCTGGCGAGGGAGCGGGTGGAGGTGGCTGAGCGCAGCCGGCCTTTGCCGGGGGTGGCGTTCGGGGGCCGTGCCGCTGGGATGCTGCAGAAGGAGACGTTGGCACTGTCCGGTTCCTCGGTCTTGGCCTGTTTCTGGGAGGAAGAAATCCAGAGTTCATAGAACCATGGAACAGTTTGGGTTGGAAGGGACCTTTCAAGGTCATCTA
>NW_010972972.1:7151242-7172309 GCF_000737465.1 Haliaeetus leucocephalus | reverse complement strand
TCCAGCTTTTCATCCACCCGTAGCCCTAAGTCCTTCTCTGCAGGGCTGCTCTCCATCCCCTCATCCCCCAACCTGTATGGATACCGGGGATTACCCCCAACCAGGTATCAAACCCCCCAGCCTGTCCCAGGGTGACCCTTGGCAGGGACTGGAGCAGCCCATGGGGTGACCTGTGCCTGCCTGGCTGCTGTCCCGTAGGTAAGAGGCAAAGAGGAGGGGAGGAACCAGATTAAAAGCCATCCCTGTCTTTGCCTCTGGTCCCCAGAGAGTCCCCAGGCTGCAGGGCACAGCAAACCGCGCAACCCTGTCCTCAGCATGGAGATCCTGCCCCACGGATCCCTCCCTGCCCCGCACCCAGGGGCCGCTCACTTTCGTCATGGTGATGTTGATGGTGGTGCGGCGCCGGGCCGAGCGGGTCTTGCACCCAGAGTCAAGCGAGAGGTCGCCCAGGGAGCCGGCGCTGCTCTCCAGCTGGGACTGCGTGCGGCTGGGGATGGGGGTGAAGTAGAGGCTCTCCAGGGACTCCACCTTGCGCGGCAGCCGCCGGGACACCGGCGACTCTTCGCTGCCTGGCGGCACTGCCGAGGCCTCCGACTGCGAGCGGCCAGGCTTCCTACAAAGACGGGGCACGAGGGCAGCGCTGACCGGCTTACCGGGCCATCGGGGAACAGAGAGGACCGGGGACACCGGGGTTTTGTGGCGCTGATGGCAGGACGGGCTGCGCCGAGCTGTGGCATGTCGGTACCTGGTGGAGTTGAGCGGCTGCGCTTCGTCGAGGCTGAGGTCGAGGCTGTCGGCGCTGAGATCGGCAGGGTTCTGGCGGAAAGTCTCCCGGCCCTTCAGCGTGTCCGTTGCCACCTGGAACTTGCCGAGCTCCCGTAGCTGCCGATCGGCAAACTCCACCTGGGTGGGAAGCAGGGAGGGTTGGATCCTCCAAGCGAGCCGGCAACGGAGGCAAGGAGGAGGATGAGGAGAAGGAGGGTGAAGCCCTGCTGCACCGTGCCCACCTGAGCCTCCAGGCTGCGGACCTGGCTGGTGAGGTTCCTGCAGCTCAGCTCCGACTCCTTGGCCTGCAGGATGCTCTGCTGCAGCTCCTTGGCCAACCTCTCCGATTCGTTCCGGAGCTCCGTGTTCTCCTTCTGCAGCTGCTCCATGGCCTTCAGCTTCTCCGTCAGGTCCTGGTTCTGCTGCTTCTTTGCGTCATAGTAAGTTTTTGCCTTCTCCATCTAGGACGTCAAGGAGAGAAAACCCGTCGAGCTTCCCCGCAGCGTGCTGCCCAGGGAGACGGGGACGGCGGGGCTGTGCCAGCCCCTGGCATACCTGGCCCTTGTAGTGCTCGGCTGCCTGCTCCTTCTGGGCGAGCTGCGCCTGCAGCTCTGCCACCTTCTCCTGCTGACGGGTGGTCTCTGCCTGCAGCTCCCCTTCCAGCACCTGCGGGCAGGGAAGAGACCGGCTCAGAGGCACCCTGCACCCCCACCTTGCCCGACCGAGACCCCAGGGCAGCCACCAACAGCTCCAGGGCTGTCCAAGAGCTCAGCCCCCAGGTTTTTGGTCCCTGTTTACCTTAACTCTCTGCTGCTGGGTTCGGGTGGTCTTCTCATGCTGGGTCAGCTTTTTATTCAGCTCCTCCACCTGGAAGAGCATGGCTCAGTGAGACCAGCTCCAGGCACAACACTCCCGTCTACAACCCTCCTGTGGAGAACCACGTCCCTCCTCTCTGGCCAGCGCCAGGGGCAGGACCAGGAGGAGGTTTCCTGGCCCGGGGGGGTTGTTCAGCAGTGCCCACTGCCAAGGAAGCTCCAGGCTGTGCTCCCCAGCGAGCAGCACAGCCAACCACCTCACGTTAGTCTCTGCAGGGAGGAGGTTTGTGCTACCCAAGCGTAAGGAGCAGCTGGAAGCGGAGCCGAGACCCCTTTAGGCGGGCGGGCGAGGGAAGATGGTGCAGTTACGCAGTGCCCTGTCTCCGGAGCAGGCATTACTGCTGCCAGCTGTTTGTTTTCGGGGTAAGAGCAGGATGCCCAGCCTGCCACGGGCATCCTCCATGCCAAACCTCAAGCCACGCAGCTTGAGGGGGGCCCATGCCCGCTTTGGGGGGAGAAGCATCCCATCCCCAAGGGGATGCTGCTGCGGTTTGAGAGTGGAGGGTGGCTGCTTGCAGCTCGCTCAGCGTGCCTGCGGGACGTGACACCATGGAAGGGCCGAGGACCAAGGAACCCCATGAGGACCCCAGCCACGGCAGGAGCCCCAGGCGTGGGCAGGCGGCTCGTAAATCCTTCGGCAGCAAGTGCGCTCACTGCCCGGGTGCCTGCGAGCTGCGGTCCCACGGGTCGGCTGTCACTCTCAGCAAGGGGAGATGGCTGCCAGACCCCGGCTGCTGCAAGCTCCTGCCCGGCCTGACTGGGCTCTCCCTGCTCCAGGGGACACTCAGTGGAGACCCCAGCCCCACCAGTCACAGCCATGAGGCCTCTGTGGGGTCCCTGAGCAGCTCAGACTGGGACTGGAAGGGGCAAACTAAGCTGGGCAGGGAAACGGGGCTTTTCCAGTTTCATTTCCCAAGTGCCAACCCACACCACGACTGTGATTGATGCTGCTGCAAAGCATCCCACCTCTGGCCACATCTGGACTGCACAGCCCTCTCCTCCAGGCACCAGCCGTTCCTGCCAGCTGGGCAAGGAGCTGAACCTCAGTTAAAGAGGGTGGGGAAAAAGGGATGGACAGAAGGAATGGGGTATCCCAGCTCCCCCCAAATCCCCTCTCTCTGAGGACAAGGTGTCACAGGAGGTCCTGTGTCAAGGAGCCCTAGATGCTCTCGGCAGCCGGTCACTGCCAGCGTGCTGCCCGCAGCGTGCCCCAGAGCCACACTGGGAAGGCGAGAGCGAGAAGCCGTGCCGAGCCACAGGCACCACTGAGTGGGCAGGCAGCAGGATTGGACCCCCGTTCCTACTCCATGGAGGCAAAGGCGCAAGCGCAAAGACCCGGAATCAAGCACCCCATGGCTGGGTCCCCACCACAAACAGTTCACGAGAGAAGGTGGCTCCGGTGGGAAGCGGCAGCAGCTAGGGCCATGCACTGTCACCTTTTAAGCAGCCAGCACTTCGCATGCGTTACCTGCTTAGCTTGTTCTTTCCGAAACACTTCTAGCTGCTCCACCTGCGAGCACAAAAGGCAGAAGTGAATACGCAGCCGGCACAGACTGGGCTGCCTTTCCCAGGAACGCCCGTCCCCTTCACACCCGAGCATCACTTGGGGAGCGCGTCCCAGACCCCCAACTCCTGGGCTGAGCAGGAGGATGAGGATTCAGGGGTGCGCAGGAGACCAAATGCGCCCCTTTTCCCAGGGGGCTCCCCCCCACCTGCAGCCCGCCCGGCAGGGAGGTCGCAGGAACCCCTACCTGAGCCGTCAGCCTCTGCCTCTCCTCCAGCAGCTTCCTCCTCTCTTCCAGCGCCGCTGCCTTGCTGCTCTCGTACTCGTTACTCATCGCCTCCAGCTTCCGCACCGCCTCCT
This sequence comes from Haliaeetus leucocephalus, assembly GCF_000737465.1. NCBI lineage: Eukaryota > Metazoa > Chordata > Aves > Accipitriformes > Accipitridae > Haliaeetus > Haliaeetus leucocephalus. Next base: position 7,168,805 of record NW_010972972.1, on the reverse strand, counting down.
CCGCCTCCCGCCGACTGCCGGCCACCAGCTCCTCCGACGCCGACCGCAGCCGCTCCAGCTCCCGCGCGTGCCGCTCCACGGCCTGGCCGAGCTCTGCCTCGAGCCGCTGCTGCCCGCGGCTCCGGCTCTCGCCGAGCCCACGGTTCTCCTCGGCCAGCCGAGCGTTGGCCTGCTGCAGCCCCGCCAGCCGCGCCGCCTGCTCCGCCGTCTCCGCCTGCAGCCGCTGGATGGCCCGATCCTGCTCTGCCGACCGCTCCCGCAGGGAGGGCACCTCGGCCGCTTCCAGCTTGGCGCGCGCCAGCTCTGCTTGCAAAGCGGCCAGGGCTTTCGCCCTCTGCTCCAGGTCCTGGCGGTGCTGGCTCTCCAGGGAGGCACGCTCGGCCTGAAGCTGCTGGCAAAGGTGTTTCAGCGCCGGCAGCTCCCCGGCGAGCGCCTGGGCACTGCCGAGCTCCTGCTGCAAGGCGGCGAGGAGCTGCTCCTTCTGGAGGCACTTGTCTTGGCAGACCTTCACCTCCTGACGCAGCTCGTCCTCCCGCTCGCTCTGGCAATGGCGGTCCCTCTTCAGGGCCTCGATGGCCAACCGCTGCTTCTCCATCTCCTCCTGGCACCGCTGCACCTCCACCTTCATGAGCGAGCACCTCTCGGCCGCCCGGGAGGCGGCGGTGGCCATCTCCGTCTGCAGCACCCGCAGCCTCTCCTCCAGCTTCTTGCTCTTCTCCGACTCGGCGACGATCAGGCGCTTCAGCTCTTTGCTCTCCCCCTCCTTCTCCGTCACCTGCCGATGGAGGATGGAGACCTCGTGCTCCAGGCTGCCGATCAGGCTGTTCTTCCTCTCCATCTCCTGGACGCACTGGGACACTTGCTCCTTCCAGCTCTCCTCCGACCGGCCCTTCTCCTGCGCCGCGGAGCGGAGGGACGCCAGCTCCTTCTCGGCAGCGGTGATGGCAGTTTTGCTCTGGATCAGCTCCCTGCCCTTCTCCTGCAGCTCCTTCCGCAGGGCCTCCACGGTGCTGTTGTGCAGAGCCTGCGCCGACCTCGAGGCCTCCAGCAACTTTTGCAGCTCCGACGCCTTCTCCTTCTGCTGGGCCGCTTCCCTCCTCAAGGCCTCCAGCTCCGCTTGCTCCGCTATCGCCGCCTCGGCCGCCGCTCGCTCCAGGGTGGCCATAGCCTCCTGCTGCTCCCTGCACTTCTGCTCCAGCTCCTCCACTTGCAAACGAAGTGCCTGGGTCTCCTTCAGCTTCTCCTGGTAAAGGTCTTGGCTCGAGCCGGATTCCTGGTCCCTGTGACGGGTCTTCTCTTCCAAGCTTTTGAGGGACATCTCCTTTGAGCAGGTGGCCTTGACGCTGTCCCCCTCCGCATCCCTGCTCCGGGTGGCCTCCGAGAAGCCCTGCAGCTCGTTGTCCGCCATGGGCGCCCGCTCCTTGGCCGCCTCTGCCGAGGCGAGCTCTCCTTTCAGCTTGCTGACCGTCTTCTGCAGGTCCCTCAACTCCTCGCCCCGCAAGACGTTTTTCCGGCGGAGCTCATCCAGCTCCCCCTCCTTCTCTTCCATCAGCTCCCGGGACCGGGCCAGCTCCTCCCGGTGCACCGACCGCTCCACCCTCTGCTCGTTGAGGGAGTTTTGCAGCTGCACCTCCAGCTCTGCTTTGCGGGCTCGCTCAGCAGCGCAGTCCGCCTTGGCCCGTTCCACCTCCTGCCGCAGGCATTCGGCTTCCTCCTCCCGGTGCGCCAGGTCCCGACGGTGCTCCCGCAGCATCTCCTCCAGCCTGGTGCCCAGCACGGTCAACTCTCCAGACAGTTTCTTCACCTCCGCCTCCAGCTCCAGCTCCCGCTGCCTGCCGGCAGCAGCCACCCGGGACAGCTCTGCCTCCGTGCTCCGCAGCCGCTCCACGGCAGCTTCCAGCTCCTTGGATTTGAGCTTCTCCTGGGAGAGCTGCTGGGAGACCCCCTCCAGCGCCTCGGCAGCTCTCCGGGCATCTGCCTCCAGCCCGGCCACACGCTGGGCTGTGGCTTGCTCCGTGACGGCTATCTTCTCCCGCAGGGAGGAGACCTCGGCCCTCAGCTTCTGCTCCTCGCCCTCCTTCTCCTTCGCCCGCGCCCGGGCACTGGACAGGTCGGCCTGGAGGACAGCCAGCCTCTCCTGGTGCTCGGCAGCCAGGCGCTCTGCCCGGGCCTCCAGAGCGGCTGCCTTCTCCTGCTCAGCCTGCAGCCGCTGGCAGGTCCGGCCGTGCTCCCGGCTCAGCGCCCGCATCTCCTCCTCCAGCCGCCCGCGCTCTCCATCTTCCGCTTTGGCAGCAGGCGAGGCTCCCGTTGGCTTCTCCCGGCTCTCCTCCAGCACCCGGCGCTTGGTAGGCTCCTCGCCCCGCTCCTGCAGAGATGGTTCCCGGCCCTGTGCCAGCTGCTGCCTCTCCGCCTCCAGCTCGGCGATCCTGGCCAGGCTGCCCTCCAGGCTCTCGGCCGCCCGCCTCTTCTCGTCCTCCAGGATGCCCTCGGTGTTCCGCAGGGATTCCTCCAAGAAGAGCAGCCGCTCCTGCAGGCGCGTGTTCTCCCGGGCCAGCCTCTCCCTCTCGGCCAGCCTCTGCTGGCTCTCCTTCAGCCTGCCCTCCAGCTCCCGCAGCTGGGCTTTCAGCCCCTCCGCTGCTCCCTGCTGCCGCTGGGCGCCGAGCTCGAGGATCCTGGCTTCCAGCTCACCGACCTTGCGGCTCAGCTCAGCCTTCTCTTCCTGGCTGGCATCCTGAGCCTGCGCCATGGCCTGCAGCTGGCTGCTCAGGGACGCGTTGGCCTCCTGCAGGTGCTGGAGCTGCTGCAGGGCAGAGTCCCTCTCCTGCAGGGTCTTCTCGTGCTGGGCACTGAGGGCAGCCAGCCGCCCGGCCTCCCCCTCACTCCTTGCCTCTGCCTCGGCCCCCTGGCCCTGCAGCGGGGTGCCCTGGGGCTCGCCAGCCTCTCGTGCCCGCAGATCCTGCTCCAGCCTCTCCCTGGCCCGGTGGCTCTCAGAGAGAGAGTTCTGGAGGCCAGCGACGAGGCTGCCCAGCTGTTGCTTCTCCTCTTCAAAGCGGCCGCGTTCGGACTGCAGGGCTGCCTCCCGCAGCTGCTTCTCCTCCTCCAGCCGCAGGACGGTGGCCTGGAGCTCGGCCCCTTTAGCGGCAAGGCTGGATACCTCCTGCTTCAGCTCTTCCAGCTGGCAGAGAGAAGCGGGGATGGGGGGGAACAAAACACAGACACCCCCAGGCGTTACTCAAGCTGCATCCAACACTCTCACCAGAGACCCACACACTGCATCCCAGCAGGAGCTGCCCAGCACCTGCCTTCCCTCCCAGCAAACCCGGTGCGCCCCAGCACAACCCGCTTTCCCCTTAGCCTTGTGCCACTCTGCTCTCTCGGACCAAATGCCTTTTCTCACTATGCCGGAGCCTCTCCCTCCACAACCAACCTGTGCTACAGGAGGCTGGGGGAGCCAGCAGCTACGTGGGAGTGGTATTCCCAAATTTGGCACAAAAGGGGCTCCCACAGAGTGCTCAGCCCCACAATCCCCACCCAACAGCAGAAAGCAGCCGGCTCTGCCCCACACAGCTTTGCCGTGCATCCCCCCAGCACCTGCTGCTCTCCCCAGCTAGAGGAGTTTTCCATCCAAGCACTGCCTGCCCTCGCTGCAGGAGCCAGAGGCTCACTCGAGACACAGCCATACCTTTAGGATGTCCCCCATGACCTCTCCCTTCTCCTGGGCACTGCAGTCCCCCAGCTTGGCCAGCTGGTCCTCCAGCAGAGAAATCTTCCCCTGGAGAATCTCGATCTTCTCTTCCGAGCATTTCTGGGGACAGAGACGCGAGTCTAAGCATGACGCGAGGCGAGGGAACCAAGCGAGGGGCAGTGCAGTCACCCAGCTTTAATCGACGCCAAGCTTTCCGGCAGCTTTGTCTCAGCAGGCTCAGGGCTTCTCTCCTCGCTGCAAGGACAGCAGCCTGTCCCACCATGGAGAACCCTTCCTAGGAGCAGGGAGAGACTCCCCACGGGAGCCGGCTGTTGCACAGCCTCTCCCTGTGTGCCGGCGTAGATGGGCAGGAGGCTCCTGCCCACTCCACCCTGCCTGCAGCCGTCAGGGCATGAGCCAGCCTCAGGAGACATCCCCCAGCCGGGGGGACTACGGGTGCAGCAGAGCAGGGGGCACCCACTGCCCAGGTGGGACCCCGGGGCCCCCTCACCTTCTCCTGCAGGGCAGCACGCAGCTCGCTCTCCAGCTGTCCCTGCTTTTCCTGCGACTGCGCCAGGGCTGCGTTGTGCTCCTCCGAGAGCTCGTTCAGGGCTTCCTGCAGCTGGACCAAGTGGCTGGCAATCTCCCGCAGCTGTGGAGGGAAAAATCCCCCATCCCAGCGGAGGGTCAGAGAGTGCCCACGCTGCCCAGGGCTTGGCTCAGCTCCCCTCTCCCGAGCGCTGGGCACCGCAACATCCACAGACGTCCCAGGTCCTGGGTGCCCATGCCCTGCACCTGCAGCACTGCATGCAGGCAACTCTACCCGGCCGCTATTTCCTCCACCACGGTTCCCCTTTGGATCAGGATCTGGAGCCCAAAGCAGGCTTGGTCACAGGGTCAAGGTCACACAAGGCCAGTGGCAGAGCCATAAGCAGCCCAGCAGCCGTCACTGTCATCAAATCCTTCCCCCCTGGGCCCCAACACAAACAACTCGGCTGTGGGGACATGGAGAGGACACAGTGCCCCGTACCTTGAAGGAAAGATCCCCGTTCTCCTCGGAGAGCTGGTTGATTTTTCGGTCCATCTGTCCTTTTTCAGTCTTGAGGTCCTGGCACTGCTTGAGGGCCTCGTGCAAGCGCACCATCAGGCTGCGGGAGAGGAGGTCGTTATGCTGCGGCTTAGCAGGGCACAAACAAGGCAGGTGAGGACATTGCTGGGGACAGATGCTGCTGGATTTTGCTGAGAAAGCTAAGGTACCAAAGTATCTCTGTGCCGTGGTGAGAAACTACCACAAATTCAGCTCTAAACTGGGTCCCAATACATCACAAAGTGGAGCAGGGATAAGCGGTGTTTGTGCTTTGCATGAGCACAACCGCTCAGAACCGAGGGCAGAGGCAGCTGCAGGACTCCAGCCACCCCTCTGCAAAGTGAAATAAGTGAGGAAAGGACAAAAAAGGCACAGCACCTGCCAGTGGAGGCTGGGCGTCCTTCCCAAGTAAATATGTCACTGCACAGGGACAGGGCAAAGACTGGGACACAGCATGGCAGGCAACGGAATTCAAGTGCGTGACGCAGCCCAGTTCAGATCCGATCAAATTGGATCAAACTGGAGGGCTAGCAGCTGGAGAAGGGGCTGGGGTCGGGAGCTGCAATATCACCCTGACAGCTTTCAGTGACACAGAGTCTATCCCAGGCAGGCAAGACCCACGCAGGCAGCATACCCTTTTCCCACAACAGGGATGGCAGTTCCCATGCTGGCTTTAGGGTAAGGAGCAGGCTGTCAGAACACACTGCATTGTTTGGGACTGGCTCCCTGCCTGCTGCGATAAAAACGGGCTACGAGCCATAATCGCCCCAACCATGAGGTGCAGCGTGCTGGCTGGCACAACCGTGTCCTGGGCTGCATGAAAAGCAGTGCGGCCAGCAGGTCAAGGGAGGGGATTCTGCCCCTCTGCTCTGCTGAGACCCCCGCCAGAGCACTGCATCCAGCTCTGGGGTCGTCAGCACAGGAGAGACTTGGACCTGTTGTAGTGGGTCCAGAGGAGGGACAGAAAAACAATCAGGGGGCTGGAACACCTCTCCTGTGAGGACAGGCTGAGGGAGTTGGGATTGTTCAGCCTGGAGAAGAGAAGGCTCCAGGGAGACCTTATAGCAGCCTTCCAGTACTTAAAGGAGGCTTATAAGAAAGATGGGGACAGACTTCTTAGCAGGGCCTGTAGCAATAGGACAAGGGGTAATGGTTTTAAGCTAAAGGAGAGTAGATTCAGACTAAATATAAGGAAGAAATGTTTTAAGCTGAGGGTGGTGAAACACTGGCCCAGGTTGCCCAGAGAGGTGGTCGATGCCCCATCCCTGGGAACATTCAAGGTCAGGTTGGATGGGGCTCTGAGCAACCTGATCTGGTTGAAGATGTCCCTGCCCATGGCAGGGGGGTTGGACTAGATGACTGTGAAAGGTGCCTTCCAACCCAAACTATTCTACGATTCTGTGACTGCCGAAGCCATCTCCTCCTCGGGGTGCAGCTGCAGAGGAGGTAGCAGAGAACAAGAGGAGGTTTGCCCTCATCCCTGTTTAGTGCGTTGCTGGGAAAGAGACAAACAACACGGAGTCCAGGGATGTGGGAGTGACAAGGACCAGCCTAGCAGGAGGGAGCGGACGTCCCTGGAGGATTACCTCTCATTCTTCTCCCTCAGCTCCTCCATTTCCTTGGGCTCCAGCTGGTCTGCAGCTTGCTTCTCGTTGAGCAGAGCCAAGCGATCAATCCGCTGCTGCATCATTGTGATCTGAGCCTCTGAGGAAGGAGCGAGAAAGGGCCCGTTACCATCTTTTTATGTCACTTGAACCCCCCCAACAGCAGAGTGGAGGATGCCTGTCCTTCTCCCAAGCTGGTGAGGAGCCACTGCACAGAAACCCTTTGCAGCACAAGACAGAAGAGCCAGGCTGTGAGCACTGCTGCTCAGCATGGGTGTTGCTTCAGTCATGGCTTCTGTTGCCCAGGATATGTAAGGGAATACAAGAGGGAAGAAGGAACCTGCAGTCTCCACATGCGCCTGGGGAAATCCCCAGTGCAGAGAGTGTTTTAGATGTGGATGCCGAGACTCCTACGCCTGCCAGCCTGCTCCAAATCATTTGGCAGGGGGACAACCAGCCATCTCCAAGAGGTGCTCAGAGTTGTTACAACAGCATCAGAGCTGTCTTGGCTCCCATCAGCAAGGCTTTCTGCATCACCCTTTGTTCCAGACTAACAGGCAAGGGTCCCCTTGGCCCACTATGGAGCAAGGCACAGCAAACCCCAAGCTACCCTGTCTGCTCTGGGAAGCAGAAAAGCTCCAAAGCCACAAGCTGTGCTCACCTGGGGTCTGGCAGGATAGACTGTGCATGAGCACAGTCATGGTGGGGTCAAAGCTGTAACAGAGTCACAGAAACCAGGAGAGGTGCCAGCCCTCGAGAGCCCTCCCCACGCCCCAGGACATCCCACTAGCGACTGACCCTTCTCTGTGATGAGCTTGCGATTCTCTGCCAGCTCCACCTCCAGCTCATCCCGGTTCTCTCTCTCAACAGCCAGCTGCTTCTTCAGCCGTCGCAGCTGAAACTGGGGGGTCTGCATGACATCCCCCATGGGCGAGGATGGAGAGCCAGAGAGCGTGCTGCAGAGAGGCACACCACATAACTCAGTCATCCAGAGCCAATAGCGGGGCACAGTCCCTCCCCGCGCAGCCAGACCCGCTCTGGTTCCCCCATCTCAGAGGCAGGTTCAGAGCAATAACTCTGATCCTCGTCGCCTGAGCAGAAAGGCCACTCTCCTCATCTCAATTACAGTAACACCAGCCTCTAAATGTCTGCCATGCACATACAAAACCAGTTCCAGGGCAAAGCATCCATCTCACTTCCCACCATAGCTGGAGCCCCACCACAGAGCATTCACAGCTTGCTAGAGAGAAACTCCTTTAGCACATCCAGCAGCGACACAAGCCTGGTCCTCCCAAACCCACCCCAGGGCAGGAGAGGGCCACAAGCTGCTCTGGGAAGTGTCTGTGCTCATTAGGCTGAAACGAGCAAGGCAAAGAGGAGTTAATTACAGCCTGACCTCACCCCACCACCGTACATCCCCATATCAAGCCTGAGGAGTTTGCAACAGGACAGCACCGCGGCAGAAAGGGGGTCTCTGTCAAGTCAGCATGCACCCTGGCTACATCTCTGGGTCCCAGCAGCTGTCTTGTCCGTTCCCCCCCCCTTCCCTCACCCCCCCAGCAGCCAAGAGGCTGGGGACATACTTGTTGGTGCCGGAGGAGGAGGACGAGGAGGAAGAGGAGGAGGAGGCAATCTTCTGCAGTTCCAGGAAACGCACCTCTCGCTTGTGCGGGAGGGAGAGCAGCGGGGAGTGCTCCTCAGAGCTGCTGCTGGATGCGCTGGACGAGGATGGCGGTGCTGGAAATCACAAGGGAGAAGCAAGTTGTGATCTTCACGTTAATACCAGAAGGGAGGGTTTAGCAGCTGAAATCCCAGGTGCGCAGGGACCACAAATTCCAGCGATCAGCCCAGCCGAGAAAGCCATAAACCTGCCTTACATCCCTGTCCTGCCAGTTCCACGGTCCTGCCCTGGCACTCCACTCCCACCACAAAGCTGTGGGCATCCCACCTGCCTTGCTCCTCCAGGGAAAGCGGCATGCACCACAAAGGCTGGGATGCTGCCGAGTGGGAAGAGCCCAACAGGTATAAGGCAGCCCTACTCTTAAAGAAGAGCTTACAAGGAACCATGTCGTAGTGCTCAGTCCTGGGGTGCAGGGATCTGGATGGTGTTGCTGCTCTTATGGCTTGGCAGCTATAGCAGCACAAACGGGGAAAAAAGCCCAATGTTTTTATGCTCTAGAAAAGGCTCATCCTTGCCGGTTAGGTGCTGCTGGCATGGGAGCTGTATGGAAAGATGCCAGCAGTGCTCAGCACTCACAATATCCCACTGCTGCTCTCTGCAAGGTTATGGACTGTTTCTGTCCCACTCTGAGCTGGCACTTGGACATCACTACTGCAAACACGTTAACCTGTCAGTCTTACCAGGGCACTGCATTGGTGCCAGCTAGGAGAAAAACGTGCCCAATGCCTGCTCTGCCTGCGCAAGGCTTGGCCCATTACTCCAAGCTAGTGCCACAGCAGAGGCAGCCAGGGCCTGGCGCTCACCTTTCCTCTGCAGAAACGTCTCCAGATTCTCATTCAGGCTCTCCTCATTGTCCAGCACAAATTTGAGGATCGATGCCAGCTCAACCTGTGTCAGAGGAGCCACAGGGTCAGCAACTCTGCTGCAGCAGCTGCGGTTCGCAGGCAGAGTGGTGCCAGTCAGGCAACGACCACAGCAGGCTTGGGGCAGCGGGCAGCTCCCTGCCTGCCTGTGCCTGCACTGGCAGGTAGCCACACTCACAGTCACAAGCCTTTGATTGCCCAGAGCACTGCAGCACCCACCCCATCTTTCAAGGGCACCCAAACACGAGGGCAGGTCTCAGAGCATCCCCAAAAGGCACCTCCGCTCCCCCCCACACCCCTGGTCCGGAGGGGGAACGCAGAAGGAATTACCTGAGTCTTGTAGTCAAACTCATACCACTCCCTGGGGCTCTTGCAGCTCATGGAGGTGTGATACAGGAGCAGCACGGCCACCTGGAACGAGGCAGGTAAGCGTTACCGACCCCAGGTCGGTCACCGGCACATTGGTGCCGGCTAGGAATAAAGCGTGCCCGGCAGTTACCTTGGCCAATGCCAGTTCCTCTCCCTCCAGCAGTTTCTGTGCCGAGACCAGGTTCTCCGTGGCCGATTTGTGCTTGCAGTGCTCTGCAACGTGAAGCAGGATTCCCAGTCACGCAGGAGTCCCTGCCGCTGGGCACGCTGCCTGCCAGCCTGTGGCATGTGTCCATCCCCCGTGGTGACGCGCTTGGGCTGAGAGGCACCGTGATGCATCCCCAAGGAGAAGGGGCACAGGCGGGGAGGCACAGGGCAGGCTGGGCTCCAGAGCTGAGCCCCCAGTGCTCAGCCTCTGCCATTAACTCTGACGGGGCTTTTTTCCCCTCTCTGACAACTTGCCCCTCAGTCCCAACCTCCCCACCTCACCCTCGGCATCAGTCTGCGCCTTTTGCTCCTCCACCACCAGCCCAAACCAAGACCCATCTATGGAGGGTGGGATATAGTGTCTCCCCTTCCAAGGGAGGCCAAGCAAAAGTGCAAGAGACTTCCCGTATCTCCTCCCAGGGTTCCTGCTCAGATAAGGGTTTTCCAGCAGGATTTGAGCAGCTTGAGGCCAGCCACCGGGTGAGGAATGCTGCCCCAAAGCAGCATCACCGGAGCAGCCACCAGCACCCTGCCCTTCACCCCCTGGACTTCCTTTGCACCAAGCCCGGGCTCCAGCAAGGATTTCCATCGGGAAGCTTTCCTTCCCGCACGCTGCCACAGGGTCACAGCAGCTCTGCCTGCACCTCATGAAGCTGCTGATGCAGCGGGGGGGTCACTTGGGGGAAGGGGAAGCCTGCAGACACAAGACCAGACCCCCACAGGGGTGGGAGGCACCGAGCAGGGGCAGCCGCTTCCCCCAGCGGAGGCTCTTACTCTGCAGGAAGCCACGGATGAAGGAGATCCTCTCCGGCAGCGGCTGCTCCAGCACAGACTCCCCCTCCTCGCTCCTGTGGCTAGAAGAGTGCACGGGTTGCGTTAATGTTTTGCCGAGGGATTTAAACGAATGGTGCTTTTTTTGCAACAGAGCTTGCCGAGCGAGGGGCTGGCTCTCGGGCAACGCGACGCCAGCCTGCCCTATGCCCTCATGCCAGGGCGGGTGGTGAAGCAAAAGCCAACCACGCCATGCCCGGGAGCAGGCGCAGACGCTCCCCACAGCCCCAGCAAACATGGCTGCGTTTGGTGAGCAGACGGAGCCGGGCAGCTGGCCCCCCCGGAGCGTGTGCCGGAGCGCTGCCGACCTCCGCCGCTTCCTCCTCTGCCTGCCAGCCCCGGCATCCGGCGCGGCAGAGGGAGCCGGCGGCATCCCCGCCAGCCGGGGAGGCACCGTGGGGGCCAGGGGTCGCACATGGAACCGGGTGCTTTTCTTGCTATCGCAAAGCGTCACCATTTTGGAGACACAGGCGGACCCCGCTCCCCTCTGGGTTGCTTGCCCTGGAGCCCACGTTGGATTTTGGAGCGGGGGAGCTGAAGCTGTCTTTTGTGGCTCTTATTCGAGACCATGCTCTTCCTCAACAGCCGCCAGCTCAAACAGAGACCGTGTGCCTAAAACCTGTGCCAGCTGTGCTTGACCGGCACTGCTTTGGTACCTTCAGTTACTCCCGGGGTGCCGAAAGCAGGGACTTGGCCCTGGGAAGGGGCTGGCATGAGGATTTTCTCATCCTCACGGATTTCCCAGCCTGTCTCCTGGTGCTGCAGGGAGCTCCTCAGCTCACCTGGCTGCCGTGGCGGCCCCCCCACTTATCAAGCTATGGTCAGGCCTGTTTAGTGAGCACAGGCCGCTGGTGATCCCAGCTAATCTGAGCTGGAGCACAGACCCAGGAGATTAACCAGGTCTGACTAAATATATCCCCGGTGCAGGCGGCTCCTTCCTCCCCACCCACCACAGGCAGATCCCTGCTCCGAGCAGGCTCTTGTTACACCGTGCAGGAGGTAATTATAGCAGACAGGCTCCCACAGAGCCTCCCGCCGGAAGGGTTTGAAAGCAAAGCCGCGCTCGGCGCTGAGCGGCAGCCTCACGCCCTCCCAGTTTGCCTCACCAGCTCATTAACGACGCACAGCCGCAGCGGAGCATGCTCGGTCCTAGCTCCAATGCCCATTATGGCTTGCAGGCTTTAATCGCCCTTGCTCACATGCAATGAATGCAGCTCCTGATGGAGGCTTTTCTTCAGCCCCTGCCCAGCCACCCCGGCTCCCGGGACAGAGCAAACAGACTCCATCCTGCCCGTATCATACTCGGAAGCAGCCTGATGTCCCCAGAGAACAGGAGCGCTTCATGGGGTGGGAGCTGTCATTCTTTAAGCTGCTTTACAGACCCAAGGCTTCCTCAGGATCCCGAGGCTGCGGCTCAGGAAAACTTGCTGGGCTGTTTCCTCACCCGAGCAGCATTTATGGAAATAAAGCATCTCCCACGCAGCTCCAGGAGCCCCCGCACTGCTGGTATCAGCCCTCTGCTCTTTGCTTCGACACCAGGAGTAAGCCCAGACATCAGTGCCAGATGTGATAGCAAGCCTCAAATGACAGAAACTCTGGCCAAAATCCTACCTGGGCAGCTCCACAGGCAGACCCTGGCCACACAATGGGCAGCCCCTGCCTGCAGAGCAGGCAGTGGAGCAGACCCTCTCCCAGCTACCCCAAGTAGGTTTGTTCTCGAGCCTGAGCTGCAGGCAGAGCCCTGGTACTTCATCTACGTACGGAGGCTTCCAAGGAAAGCAGCCGAAAAGGTTCATCGTCCCACACGCAGTGGGTTTACATGCAAAGGAGCCACAGTGTGAAGACACAAGCCCTGCGTTTCATTGCAGCAGGTTTCAGAGCACACCCGGCGGCAAGTGCTGCTTACGCAGGTGCTGTTGCTTTACCGGAGCCTCACATGGAGGAGCCAGAGATCCAGCATCAGGTCTGCCAGGACCCCCGCTCCCACCCTGCCCAGAGAGGGACCATGCTTGCAGCTGGAGGAGACTCCTGGGAGCCGAGGCTGTGGCTCCGGGAGGCAGCCCAGCACGTGCTCGCTGCTGCCTTCCAGCCAGCCAGGTGCTTTGGAGAGCACATCCCGGCTCCCTGTACTCACATTTTGTTGATGATCCTGATGAAGATGCTGCAGTCCTGGAGCTGTGACAGATCATCGAGGGGATCAGGACAAACTTTTGTGCTGTTCACCTAGAAATGGGGTGAGATGGTCAGAAGGCAGAAGCCAACACCATGCCATGCTGTGCCACCCACCACCTCCCAGTCCTGGCAGGGGACAGCAAGACCGGTCTGGGTGTGAGAGCAAAGCCAGCCCTTCCGACCACCCCTGCCCTGTCCAGGCAAAAGCTGAATGCAATCCCCACGGCTCCACAGCCAGACAGGCCGGCATGGGTCTCGATTATCACACTGCGATGCTTCGCTCGGACATGGCACTGCTTCGTGAGGCAGATCCAACAGCCCCTTTATGGTCCAGCTGCTGCTCACTTCCCAAGCCTGCTGCCTGCTCCAGGCTCGGCTCTGGATCCCAGGCAGTTTCCACAGCCAGACCAAGCTGTTCCGGCATTTCTGGTTACTCAACAGGAACAGTGAGCAAGGCTTCTCCTGCAAACACCCACCTGCCCAGGAATGGCAGGGACTCAGCCGCCCCAGGACCTGCCCCAGCCACAATCCATCCCTTGACCGGCCCCGGCATCGTGCCCCCAAGGAGCTGCCGGTGCCGGCAGCAGCTGGGACCCACCCCAGCAGCATGTCCCACCTACGGAGCAAGCTACGGCAGAGGAGAGGGAGGGAGGCTTTACCCAAGTGAGGAGAGCCGCAGCTCTCGCGCTGTGAAGAGGCATCTTTGCGAGGCTGCCAGGTGACTGCCCGGACCTAGGAATGCCAACAAAGGGGGAAAAAAAAAAGGCAATTAAGGCCAAACACAGTAATTACATTAATATACAGCTTGCACACAGCACCAGGCATTCATGTCTGTCAAGGGAGGATCTGCCCACTGTGCCTGGCCGGCTGTGGGTTGTAGGGAGGTGAGCAGCCAACATCCTCCTGCTTTTCAGCAGGCACTGAGCGGGGAGCAGCATTGCCGAGCAGCAGCCAGGTCCTCTCCCACAGCCCCCCAGGATTTACCCCCGGAGATCAGGATCCTGACGAACAAGGCTCAAGGGAAAACCGCTGCTCAGGCTCCTTGTAGCCAGCACCTCCTGCTGTGCCTCCTTACCTCCCCCTCACTCCCAAACTTCTCTGAAATTTTTTTTAAGAGAAATTTAAAGGCCTGGCACCCCAGGAGCCTGCTCCGATCCCATGCCCAGGCAGGTCCCCCTCGCCACTGGTTTCAGCCCCAGTCCCCCAAGGAGGAGGGCAGCGTTCCATCAGGCCCATCTTTCAGGTCACACCATGGCGGCACAAAACAACCGGTCGTGGCTCGGGCCAGCTGGCACCGGTGGCTGCCATCACCCCGAGGGATCCTGCCCACCAGCCTCACCGTGGGGCACCACACGTGGCCGAGGCCTTCTCCATGGCTGTGCCGAACCACCGGGCTCCTCTACCTGTGGCAGGCTGGAGGCAGGGAGCCTGACCTGGGCATCCAGCGGGCTCCTGGCACAGGGGCTGGCAGCTCGTTGGCACTTGCTGCCCACCCAGGGATGGCATTCCCCCTGCCGCCAGTCACGGCTGAGAACCGGTATCACTGCCGGGAAGCCCCGGCATGCCAGGAAAATTCACCTCCCTCTAGAAAACATGAGCACCAACTTCAGAGAGAAAGGCAGCGTGGTTCAAAGCACAAAAATCTGGCATGTGTAAGGATGCCATGCCAAGAGCCACAGTGGTCCTGCGGGATGGGCAAGAGCAGGAAAAAATCCCCCAGCACTGTGCCAAGAGGCAGCCAGCCCCAGCAGGATGAAGCAGCTACGGATCACGGCATGGCCCTTGGGGAGCAGAGGAGGACTGGGGAGCAGTAGCAAACAAGCACTCAAACCGGGCAGGTCAACCGGCTCTGGCTGAGAGCGTGGTGGGAGCCATGGAGAATACAGCAGGCTGCCAGGACTTGACAGGGGGAGGGATCTCCCGCGGACCTCATGGTGGAAGGAAATTTAAAAAGAGAAAGAAAAAGGAGGGAACCCAGGCTGCTGGGTGGCCAGAGCCAGCCCTGCCTGCCCGGCAAGGGGCTGAGCTCCCACCGTGGTACTGCCCACAGCAGCTCTGGCTTCCTCCCAGCTGTGTGGCCACCAGCCCCCAAAACACTGGCAGGGTGGGAACCGGGACTCCCTGGTCACCCACCTCCCCAGCTGCCATGACCCCCAGCTGCTGGGACCCTCGGGGGCAGGCAGGCTGCCCGCTCTGCCCCCGGCCGGGCACCGCCGCAGGGGCTGGAAGGAACCTGCAAAGGTCACTTGGCCCCAAACAAGCCCGGCGAGGCAGCAGCCAAGCCGTCGGAACGCTGCCAGCTTCCCTGCCTGCTGCCGACGGTGCTAAGGAGAACCACCTGCCGGGGTGGGGAGGTGGGGGGGCCCCGAATCCGCAGCCACTCCCGGGAGCGCCCAGCACACCACAGCCACTGGCCGCAATGGCTTTGGGGGGACACGGAGCTCCCACTGCCTCCGTGAGCTCAGCTGGGAAATGCAGGTTCCTTGGCGGGACGGGTCCTCCCTCCAATTTGGCTAAAATCCCACTCCTCTGCCCCACAGCTGCAGCACACAGCCTCTCGGCACCCACCACCCCCCCAGCCCCACGGCCGGGGGTGCAGCGTGCCTGGGCCAGGATCTTTCCCCAGAAATCCACCTGAAGCCTCCGGGCAAAACATGCGTGCCAGCACTGAACATAGTCTTCTACCACGGAGGGCCACATCCCACTGAGCACACCCCACCAGGACCGAGCTGGATTTTACCGGAGCCTGTCTGCAGAAGTGCCAGTGCCCAGCTCCTGCCCTGCTCACAGCCTGGCTCATCGCCGGCAACGTCGCCTTCCCTGAGCCGTGCTCGCCAGAGACAACAACACAACCCTCCGTGGGGACACGCCGCTCACGCTACGCCTGGATCCGTGCGATGGCAGACGGGAAGCGGTTGGGGAGCCCGGTGTGTCGGCACAAAGCACGGCAGCAGCCATGAACGCTTTCCAACCACATATCCGGGGAGCGGAGCTGCAGGGGGGGGTCAGTGGGTACGGGGCCGGTGGGGAAAGGGGGGGGGACACAAGCCCTGGCAGCGGTGCCGGCCACAGCGGCATTGTCCTTCGCCTCCTTCCCCCAGCGCCCGCTCCGGTCAAAACACGGCGTTACGCAAGCCTGCGCCTCCAGAGCTCCCGAAGCGCCAACCTGCCAGAGGGACGCGCCCGCGGCCCCCCCAGCTATCCCGGGGCAGGGGGTCCCGCTGCAAGAAGAGCCTAGCAGCTCACCCAGGCAGGGTGGGCGACCCACGGCAGCCCCCTCCCCGGTCCAAGGCCGGCGTGGGGAGGAAGCGGTGAAAGGCGGCGGGGGGGGTGTCACAGCCGCCACCCCGGAGCCTGAGCTCCCGGATGTTGGCGAACCCAACTGGGCCGCCCGCGTTCCGACGCGAGTCAGGGATTCGCACCTTGGGGGCTCGCGAGGCGCCGGGGAGGGAACCACACGCTGCAGTGAGGCGGTGGGGTTGGGAGACGGTAAGCTTTGCCTCCCCCGCCTCCCTCCTCCTCCTCCTCCTCCTCCTCCTCCCTGGCCCTCTTGAAAACAAACAAGGAAGACGGATAAAGTCTTTGTTCGGGCCTTACCGGGGGCGCGCAGCAGCCGCTGTCGGCGCGCGGGGTTTAATCCGCCATGAGCGCTGGCAGCCGGGGAGGGCCAGAGAGCCAGCGGCCACGCACAAAAGAAAAGTTGTTGGGCTTCTCTTCAGCAGGGCTGGCAGGCGACGGTTCCCCTTCCTGGCCCTGGGCCACCCCACGTCACCGCGCCGAGGCCGCGCTCGTTAAAGGCGCACGGCACAGAAAGCTGCTGCCGCTGCTGCTGGTGCGGCCGTAGGGAAGCGACAATGTCTGACCCCGGCCATGGGTACGCTCGCTGCCGTCACCCTGGGTGACAGAGGGCTGGCAGGGCTGGCACAGACCCATTCCTGGCCCCAGCATGACGGCAGCACCGGCAGCGTTGGCTGCTGGTGGGGAGTGGGGGGGGCTCAGTGGGAAAAGGCACTGGGGGGTCCCCGCTGCCAGCCCCCATCTGCCGCTAACCCAGCTGGAGCCATGTGCCGACTGGATCCCGAAAAATTCCCCCTTGACACCCCCCCCCCCAGCAGCCCCGGATTTGACGGGGACCGGAGCAATGCCGCAACCCACTGCTGGCAGAGATGCCAGCAAAGGCAGCTGGCTGAGGCGGCTGCGGGACCCCTGCCTTCCATGGGGAATAGCAGCTGCCAGAGCCCTGCCTGCACCCAGGGACCCAGCTGCCTCCTGGGGCTGGCAGGCAGTGGGCAGGGAAGGGACACTCGTCCCTTGCTGTTGATCCGGAGACCCTCGGGAACCATCCCTGGGGCGTTTGGGCTGCCCCGAGCATGGTGCTCACCGCACCAGCTGGGAAGGGGCAGAGGAGCATGGTGCGCCACAGAAAAAGTTCTTTTAAACCGGCCCCGGGGCAGGGGACAGCAGAAGAGCCAGCGGCGGGGACATGACTGCTGAACGCCACCAGCAAAAGCTCAGGCTTCCCAAAACAGCCGGGAACCAAAGGGAGACACCCACGAGCCTCCGAGCTCTGGCTGGGACCCCCCCCCCGGGGAGGGGATGCCGCTGAGCTTCGCCGGAGACTGATGGGAGCTGGTGGCAGGAGCTTTTCCGACTGGATCGGGAGGCAAGGAGGCGCCCGGCAAGCGGACGTCGTGCGGACAAGGTGCAGCCGGCTCGGCACACGGCGACGGGCAGTGTGAGGCGATCCTGGCAAACCGAGGCGGGACGGCAGCCGGTGGGTACCGGTGGGTACCGGCAGCCTGCGCAGGCCTTTCTCCGGCAAGGCACCTATCCGGTGCCCGGCGCTGGGCCCGGTGAGGACCTACGTCTCAGGGGTTCCTCTGCCGCGCCCCACGGACGGTGTTAAGGGCGGGGAAGGAGGGGGAGGCTCAGCCCCACCGACTGGCACAGCCAGGCCCCGGCGAGCACCGGGCCCGGGATGGCGACACCGGGGGACGGGTACCGGGGCCCAGGCCCCTGCTGTAGGCTGCGGGAAACACCGGGCCCGCTGGGGACGGACATCCC
>NW_010972972.1:7150953-7151232 GCF_000737465.1 Haliaeetus leucocephalus | reverse complement strand
CCATCCCCATCCCACTCCTCCCCGGTGCCCCCCCCTCCTCGTACCGTGCCGGGGCCGTCGCCGCCTCCTCCCGGATTCAAACGGCGGCTCCCGCCCCCGCCGCCTTCCTATTGGCCGCCGGCGGGGCGGGGCGCGTCACGTGGGAGGGGTGGGCGGTGCCGGGGGAAGAAGGACTACGAATCCCGGCGGCCCCCTCGCGGGGAGGGGCGGGGCGGTCCGGGATCTCGCGAGAGCCGCGGGGAAGGACGGGAACGGGTTGCCGTGGCGACGGCGGCGCGC
>NW_010972972.1:7143911-7150464 GCF_000737465.1 Haliaeetus leucocephalus | reverse complement strand
GACAGTGCAGCCCCACGCCAGCCCCCCCTGCTCAGGAACCCCACGGAGGAGCAGAGGGGTTATAGGCACCCCCAGGGGGGCC
Source organism: Haliaeetus leucocephalus (assembly GCF_000737465.1). Lineage (NCBI taxonomy): Eukaryota > Metazoa > Chordata > Aves > Accipitriformes > Accipitridae > Haliaeetus > Haliaeetus leucocephalus. Next base: position 7,150,382 of record NW_010972972.1, on the reverse strand, counting down.
ACCCTCACCCCCCCGGGAGCAGCCCTCACCTTCAGCCCACCCCAGCTTCAGAGTGAAATAGCTGTGGGGGGCAGGGTGGTACCCCAGGGAGAGGGAGCTGGGGCAGGGACCCGAACGCCCCCAGGTACCACCAGCCCCCAAACCTGCCCTGACCCACAAGCTGGACCTCACCCCGCTTGGGTGGTCCCAGGTTTGGGTGCTCCTGGGGGTCCCTGGCAGTCTCATGGAGTGGGGAGGTGGGGGGAAAAACAGCCCCATGTCACCCCCTGCCCAGAGGGCTGCGATGGAAGAGGGGGCAGGGGATGAGGGTCAACGTCTGCCTTGAAACCTGCAGAGCAGCACCCAGAGACCCCTCACAGGCTCACCCCAGCCTCGGCTGCCTCCTGGGGTGACACTGGGGGTCTGGGGGGGGGCAGCTGCCTCCTATGGACACCCCACCCCCCCTCCATCACCAGCCCCCCTGCTGCCCCTCCTACTCTATCCAGCCCCAGCTGGGGTGGCAGCAGTCGTGGCTGGAGGCAGAAGGCAGCTCGTGGGGTGGTTTTCTACAACGTGGGCCGAAACGGGAGCAGCCCCCAGAGCCTTTGCCAGGAGCAGATCCCGTGGGTCTCAGTAACCAGCTTGGAGACTGGAATGGGGCTCCAGGGATGCATTTCCCAACACCCCCACCCCCCCCAACACACAACACCATGGCTCCCCCAGGGCTCTCCCACCACATCCACGCTATGGCTGGCACAGAACAGAGACGGGCACTGGATGAACGTTGTTTTATCTACTGTGGCCAAAAATAATAATTAAAAAAACCAAAATAAAGGTCCAAACATGTAAAAATGAGTGGGGAGGGTGTCAGAAGCCACCGGGTCCCACGCAGAGAGTCACATCCGCTGCAGCCCGACTCCGGCACCACCTGGTTCCAGCCTACCCTTCCCAGTGACCCGGCACACACTGGGGCCTCCCCACACCGGCGTTCCCTTTGTGGTCATCCCTGTGCAAGGCAGCGTCCGGCAAAACGCAGCCCCTCCCCACACACACCCACCCAGCAGGAGGAGAAAGCCTCCGAGCAGCGCCAGCAGCTATCGCAGCAGGGTTGAAGCGCCGGCAACAGGCATCTTGGCAATTAGTAGGAAACCGGGTGTCTGTACAAGTTCTGTCGCGGCGCCGTGGGGAGGGAGGGGAGGAGAAATAAAGACCAAAAAAAGGGGGGAGGGGTAGGAAAAAACAAAACAAAACAAAAAACAACCCAAAACCGGTGAAGCTGTGGTGCCGCGGGGCGGGCTCAGGGGATGCCAAACTGTACAACCAGTTCTTCTTTGGCATCGACGCGGATCTGTGAGAGCGCGCTGAAGGCGTAGGCAGCTATCCGGGACACCTGCGGGCACAAGCACAGCAACTGGCATCAGCGGCGGCTCTGGCAAACGCAGTTATCCCAAAGAAAATGCCACAGGGAGCAGCGGGGCTGGCAGCCCCAGCACAAGCCTGGCTGTAGGATGGGGAACAACACTTGTACCCCCCCCAAAGAAGGTCCCTGTCCCCGAGGAAGTACTGGGGCAGGGCTGTGTCCTGGGGAGATGCCGCAGCAGCAGAGCGGGGCAGGAGGCCCCTGGACAGCGCAGGTCTCTTTGGGTCAAAAAAACCCCCAACCTTCAAGACCCTAAAAATGGGCTTTTGTTCTCAGAGCAGAGGCTGCACCACCAGGGCCAGCCCCATCACTGCGTCGGCCCAGGCCTTGGGAGAAACCACGACACCTTGGCCACCCTGCAGCCGGTGGGAAAGCCAGGCTATCCGGGCAGCTCCCGGCATGGCAGCAGTGCCGGAGCTGCTCACTGCAGGCAGGTACAGGCAGGTGACCTCACCACGGCGGGCAAACCTGCCCTCCAAGCAGAGCCCGTGGCCGTTCCTGAGATCCAGCCCAGCAGAGAGGGCAAGGCAGAACCCGGCTGGCAAAAGCCTGCCCGCCGGCGGCTCCTCCCTGCCTGCACAAGCTCAGGCCTGGCTGTGCCCCCGCCAGCAGGGGATGAACCTCCACGGTCCCCAGAGGGGAGCAATGCAGTGGGCTGGGCAGAGCCGCTCTGCTTGCCGGGACGTGCCCGGATACCGGCCCGTCTCCATTTGGGAAGAGGTTTCTGGCAGCCCAGGGACAGTATCCTCTCCCCGCACACTTCAGTATTCAAACGCCCCGGCTGGGGAGGAAGCGCCATGAGCAGGACAAGCCACAGCGAGCCCATGGGCTTTGTGCTGGGCTGCACCAGCCCTCCCACAGCTCCGGAAACCGGCCAGTGGGCTGGGAACCAGCCCTTGCTGGGGCTGGAACAGGGAGACCCACCCTGCAAACCAGCTGGCAGCAAACCTGGGCCTTTTCACTGTGCTTAATGGGCAAGGCAGCAGCTCCTGCCTGTAAGGAAGAGTTGTTTCCCCAGCAGCTCCTTCCTCAAAGCGGCAGCAGGTCTCCCCAGGAGCTGCAAAACACCCTGCTGCCACGAAGGATCCTTTGAATGGACTGGAAGGAGTACAGAGCCACTGCCTGCGTGCAGTTACTGCACTAGAAACCAGGCTTTGCCTTCAGTGCTCATGAGTTCTTACAGGGTTGCCTGAGACTTGCGACGTTTCTGCATCGACCACAACGTCGCCCATCAACACCATGACTCCCATCTCTGTGCTCACAGGAGCCCCGGCACGGCCCGTGCTCAAGCCTGTGGTGTCCATGCTCCTCTGGCAAGGCAGCACTGAGCTAAAGACAGCACAAGCAGCCACCAGAACCTGCCCGGGGCCCTCCGGCACAGCCAGGCTGCTGCAGACAAGCTGGGGCACTCACTGCCACAACTGCCAGGGCTCTGGGCAAGTGGGGAACAGCACCACTGATCCTCTGGGATGAGGACACTTCAGTCCCCGCATCTCCGTGGAGCACCAAGGGAGGCCCAGGGGCCAGCTGCAGGGCAGAGCTCGCCCCCAGCCCCTCTCACCTGCTGCAGGTCTGCGAAGGGGACGGGGTCACTGGCGAGCACTTGGTGCGGTTGGTTGGTCAGAGACGGCAGCAGCGGGAGCTTCTTCCAGTGCGTTAGGTTGTTGCTCAGCATGGCCAGGCGCGTGCTGCGGAGGGGAGAGCGGCGAGGGTTGGCACCAGCACCGGGGAGGAGCATGCCAGCCCACCCCAGGGAGCAACGGGACGCAGGGAGACCCAGGCTCGGCAGAAGACGGGTGCTGCACCTCCAGGCACCGGCACCACCAAGGGGGATCCGGGCAAAGCCACGCTGCACCGCTCCCAGCATCCACCCCTCTTCGCTCCCCAAGGCAGGAGGATGAGGGAGCTTCCAACTCTCCAACACAGGCGCCTTTCAAGTGGCAGCAATCGCATCCAGCCACCCGCCGTCTGCCCTGAGTGCTGGCGGGGGGGGGAAACACAGGAGCCCTTTGTGCACGGCCGACCTCGCCGAGCCTGTAGCTGGGACAAGGACTCTGCCACTGGCACTGCCACAGGCCTCACCCAGCAGTGCCAGGAGGGCGGAGGAGAGGAGCGGAGCTGAGCACGACCTCCCTAGATGCAGGGAGCCCTGCTCCATGCTGAGTTGACTCTCCCAAAGGCAAAACCCCAAGGCCCTGCCCAGGGACGCGGCTTTGAGGGGGTGCAAGTGTCAGGGAGCCGGGCAGGTCCCACCTGTACTGCCTGGCTCTGTCCATGTACTCGTGCTGCTCCATGCCCTGGGAATCTGCTGCCGACACATCGATGATGTTGCTGTGGAGACACAAAACAGCAGGTCCTGCTGCGGGCTCATTGCTCTCCCTGAGCCCTCTCCCCCTCTCAGGCAGACCCAGCACCCTCCAACGAGGCCGGCCAGGACTTCAGCACCCTCCAGCAACCCAAAATTAACAGCTCGGGGCTGTTACAAGGCCAAACTTGCAGCATGGATGCAGCCAGCTGGACACGAGCGTGCCAGGCTGGACAGCTGCTTGCTGGGACGGAAGTGCCAAGGACCGTTTGCATGCAACTTCCCCAGGGCAGATGCAGATGGAGGGACAGAGGCTGCGCAGAGAGCCGGGGGCTTTGGCCTGCAGCCTCCTGCAGCGCGGGCTGGCCCATACCCTGGGGACCTGGGCACGCAGCCACTCAGGGAAGGAGGCTCCGTCGTGCCGCAAGGGCTGTGAGGATTAAACGCTTGGCAGACATCCCGAGAGCCCCGGTACCGGGCCCCGGGCTCAGAGAGGAGCTGGGCACTCGCCCAGGTCCATGCCACAGCCCAGCCACGTGCCCCCTGCCTCCCCCCGCAAGCAGAGTGGTGCTCGGGGCTGCTCTGACAACACGTGTGGGACACGCACCGGTTGCCACCAGCCCCTCCATGCCAGGCAGGGGAGCAGCAGGGCCCACGAGCAACCCAAAGCTCCCCCCAGCCAGTCTGGGCAAGCCCCCACCCCACATTGCTCCTGCACGTACAGGGGGCAGCCTCCCCAGGGAGGACAGAGCCTCCCCGGAAGGGGACACAGTGCTGGTGCCCCCCAGTCCCCCTCTCCGCCTCCCCAAGGACTCACTTGCTCGCCCCAATTTGGAGCAGGGGAGGTCCTCAGCCCCTGCCCCTATTCCCAGCCCAGCAGCCAAGGGGTTATCTCACACCTGCGGTCTTGTCTCTGTGTCCCCATGGGGCTCAAACCAGAGGGAGGGGGCTGACCACAGGCAGCCCACCCCCAACGCAGGCTGCCAGAGGGACGAGGGGGGCACTGCCCCAGCTCCCCCCTTCCCCTTGGCACCCACAGCCTGGCAGACCCCCGGTGAGGCTGCCACGACATGTCCGACAGCACGCCATGTCCTGCAGTCATTGCCGGTCCCCCAGATGCCCTGCCCACCCCGCTGCGGCACCGAGGCGGTTATGGCACGAGGCTTACATGGCTGTTTTGGCAAGGATGGAGGACAGCATGGCCTGCTCGTCGGTGCGTGCCGATGGGAGGTTGTGGTAGCTCTGCTCCGCTCCGTTCAGCACCTTGTTGGGAGGGCTGGCTGTCGGCTCCAGCAGCCGCTTTGTCTCTTCTTCCTGGGGGGAAAGGCAAGAGGTGGATCAGTCCCGACTCCACTGTGCCAGCAGCTTTTGCCCCATGGGAGTCTCACCCTCTACATACCAGGTGCTGCTGGGAGGGCTCCCCGCACTTCCCAGTGTAACCCTGGCACAGCCAAGGCAGCGGCTGGGCTCCTCTTCCCCAATTCCTTTGCTTTTTCACATTCAAAGCCCCCACCACCACAAAGGGAGCAAGCACAGCTGAAATCAGGCAGCGTGTGGCAGCACGTCTGGAGCAGCTAACCCTGCAGGCAGGAGCCCACAGCCCTGCCTGCTCCCACAGGCAAGCCGACGCAGCCAGCACCCCACGGCCAGGCAGCAGGTGTCACCGCAGAGGATCCCAACCTGCCCAAGACCTGGCAGCTAATGAGGAGGCACCCATTGCATCCTGAACCTGCCTACACAGAACCTACCACGGCCTCACCCACCGACTGGGGGCCGGAGAGATCCCTGCCAGCCTTTCGCATCCACACCAGCACAGCACGGGGTTCATTTGGGCCAGGTGAACCCCGCCCTAGCCACAGCCCAGGGGGTGCAGAGCCCCCAGCCGTGGCTCAGGCCTTAATCCTCCAGCTCGGTGACACAGGGGCTAGAAGAGCCTGGCAGGAGCCAACAGGCACAAGCACCCCGGCGGAGTGGGACACACAGCCTGTGACCTAGGAGCGCAGTCACTCCTCCGCACTCCCCATCGGTGACATCTTCGGCTCCTCCCCGGCCAGCAGCTCGCCTCTCCTTTCCTTCCCTTCCCCACAGCACCCATGGAAGCACCACGACTCAGCCGAGCTCCCTGGCAGGGTGCAAGCAGGGGCTGCCCGCACTGCAGCTGCCGATTAAATTTCCGTGGGACAGGTGACAGCCCTGATTTTGCACCGCCACCCCTCCCCAACCCCCACGAGCTGAAGCTGCTCAGCTAGACAGCTAGAGGCAACAGCGGGGACGGTCACACTGTCCCAAGAAGGAAAACCTGGCACCGCTCCCGCCGGCCATGACCGTCTGGAGCCCTGGGCTTACACCTGCACCGGGACAGGGTCCACAGAGCTGTGGGGTGCTGGGGGGGGGTGGGGGGGTGGTGTCTTCCACAATCCACCAAGCCCCCTCCTCCTCCCACGCAGCACCAGGGAGGCTACGCGCAGTCGGCAGCACCGGCAGAAACGCAAGGCCAAAAAACCCCCACCAAAAACCCCCAGACATTAAGGTGATGAGGGGCAGGAGCAGCTCTCGGGGGCTGTTGGAGGACAGAAGCCGGGCCCGGCTCTGCGGGAATAAAGACACCGGGAGAGGGGCCACGCCGGTGAGGGGGGGAGCCGGGCAGGGAGGCGGAGGCACGGCGGCTGTCACGCTGCAGCCGGCATTCCACAAGCCAGCGCCGGTTCCCGGGAAGGGGACGAGGTCCCCAGGAGTTGCCCGCAGCCCCCCGACCCATAACCGGAGG
>NW_010972972.1:7143122-7143901 GCF_000737465.1 Haliaeetus leucocephalus | reverse complement strand
CCCCCAGTGCTTCCCAGAGCCCCCACTGCCCCCCAGTACTCCCAGTTACCCAGTGCCCCGAGTGCCTCCCAGTGTGCCCCGTGCTTCCCAGTGCTCCTAGTGCTTCCCAGTACCCCCAATGCTCCTAGTGCTTCCCAGAGCCCCCACTGCCCCCCAGTACTCCCAGTGCCCACAGTGCTCCCAGTGCCCCCTAAGTCCCCCCGAGCTCCCCTTGCCCCCCTGCAGATTTGGGCATCCCCGCCCCGGGGGGGCCAAGCTGAGCCCCCCCCCCAGCATTCCTGGTCCCGAGGGGACCCCGCTCCCAGCACCCCCTGCCCACCCCCGCCATGGGGACCCCCGCCAGCTCCGTGCACCCACACATGTCCCCGTGTCTGTCTGCCGCTCCGTGCACGGAAAATGTGGGGTGCAGAGCGGGTGCCCACCCCGTGCCCTGCACCTGGGGCGGGGGGATGTCCCGCCCGCCCCCCTCCCTGACCCATCCCTGCAGCGAGTGCGTCAGTGCTCAGCCCGGCGGGACATCACCCCCTCGCTCTGGCTGTGCCGGAGGCAGCAGGGAGAGGGGCTGAGGCCTCGCGGTGCTGGGGAGGACGTGCTGGGGGGGGTGTCTGCGGGGACCCCCCCCCCACCCCAGAGCCTGGCGAGAGGCTGGGGAGGAGCCCCCAGGCTTGGAGCAGGGCCGGGCACTCTCCCTGAAATGGCCGGGGCTCCCCGAGGGGCACTGCCCCCACCCCCCCCCACCCCACCCCCCCAGTATGGCATCCAGCCCCCCAAACCCTGCA
>NW_010972972.1:7138037-7143112 GCF_000737465.1 Haliaeetus leucocephalus | reverse complement strand
CCCCCGGAAATGGCCGGGGCTCCCCGAGGGGCCCTGCCCACAGCCCCCACCACCGCAGCCCTGCCCTGAGGCCCCCAGTCCAGCACCACCCCCCCAGTATGGCATCCAGCCCCCCAAACCCTGCACCCAGCCACCCCAAGCCCAGAACCCAGCCCCCCCGATCCAGCCTCCAACCCCTGGCTCTGGTGTGTATTCCCCCAGCCCCAGTGTCAGGACCCCAGCCCCAGTGATGGGACCCCAGCCCCAGGGTTACCCTCCAGCCCCAGCCTGGCCCCATTCCCATCCCCAGCCCCACTCAGCCCAGTAACCGGAGCCAGTTCTGGCTGCGGCTGAGGTGACACCATCAATAATTGAGTGGGCACCAGAGCTCAGCGCCGCTCGGGGCCACACAGCCCTGCCTGCCTCCTACCCGCTGCCTGAAGTGTGGGGACAGGTAGGTGCCACCCCCGCAGCCCCGGCCCCTCGCTGCGGTTGGGGACCCCCAACAGCTCAGGGTGCGGGGTGTGGGGTGCAGGATATGGGGTGCAGGGACAGCAAAGTTGTGCCGAGGGGGGTGTGAGGGGCTGTGCCAGACAGTGCCCCGCCCAGAGCAGCCCCACAGCCCAACCCCCTGGCACCCCTCAGCCCCAGCACAGGGACCCCCAAGAGCACCCCAGCCTGGCTCCGGTCACAGCCCTATGGCCGGGCAAACCATCTGGGCAGCACTGGAGCCCTGGGAGAGGCAATTCCCGGGGGGGTGCAGAGCACTGCCAGCTCATGGCACAAGTGGGAGCTACGGGCTGGCACCGTGGCATCTCCCTTGTGGGGGCCCTTTCCACAGCCACCGCCCCTCTGCGATGGTGTCGCCGGCGATCGCCCTGGCCTTCATCCCCTTCCTCGTCACCCTGCTGATCCGCTACCGGCACTACTTGGTGCTGCTGTACCGGGCAGCGCTGGTGACCTGGCTGCGGGACCGGCTCACCGGCGTCCCGCGGGAGCAGCGCGCCTTCCAGTACCTGCTGGCGCACGCCATCCCCGGGGACCCCCGGCATGTCCTGCACACCTTCGACCAGTGGTGCTACCACTGCGAGCACCTCAGCAGCGTGGGGCCTGTCAAAGGTAAGTGCGACCCTCACCTGCCCGCGCCGGTCCCAGCACCGGGCATGGCCACGGCACCATTAGCATGGCCATGGCACCAATGACATGGCTGTGGCACCACCAGTGCAGCCATGGCACTGTTGGTGCAGCCTTGGCATCGTTGACAGAGCTGTGGCATCATTGGAATGGCCGTGGCACCACTAGCATGGCTACAGCGCTGCTGGCACAGCCACGGCACCATCAGCACAGCCACAGCATTGTTGGCATGGCCTTAACACCATCTGCATGGCTGTGGCACTGTTGGCATGGCCGTGGCATCACTGGCATGGCCACAACACCACAGATGTGGCCATGATGCTGTTGGTATGGCCGTGGCACCATCAGCATGCCTGTAGCACCATCTGCACGGCTGCGGTGTTGTTGGTGTGGCCATGGCACCATTGGCATGCCTGTGGCATAGTTGGCATGGCTGTGGCATTGTTGGTGTGGCCATGGCACCATCGGCATAGCTGTGGTAGTGTTGATATAGCCATGGCACCACCAGCATGGCTGTGGCACTGTTGGTATGGCCGTGGCATCATTGGCATAGCTGTGGCACCACTGGTGTGGCCATGGCACCGTTAGTATGGCCACAGTATATTGGCACAGCTGTGGCACCATTGACATGGCTGTGGCACCATCAATATGTGGCCATGGCATTATTGGCACAGCCGTGGCAGTGCCACTACGGTCATGGCACCACTGTCGGAGCTTTGCACCCCCAGCACAGCCACAGCCCCACCAGTGCGGTTGGGGTCACGGGGCCGGCATCTTGGGAAGGGCTGGCCAGGGACACGGGGAGCTTTGGCACAGCTATTCACCTCCCTCCTGCCGTGCCATATCCTCTGCCCCTCCCGGTGCTGGGGAACCAGTTAGCACCCTCCCCCCCTGCCCAGAGAAGGGGGGACACGGGGTGGGGGGGTGCGTGCAGCCCCCTGGCACCCCCCAGGGTGCTGAGGGGTCCGGCCTGCGGCAGGGAGGATCGTGGAGCGGCTGCTGTACGAGCGGGCGCCGCGGCGGGTGCTGGAGCTGGGCACCTACTGCGGCTACGGCACGGTGCTGCTGGCCCAGGGGCTGCCCCCCGGCGCCCGCCTCTACACCGTGGAGGTGGACCCCCGGCACGCCGCTGTGGCTGAGAAGGTCATCCGCCTGGCCGGCTTCGACGAGCAGACGGTGAGCGACATGCCTGTGAGGGGGAAAACCTGGGTCTTACCCCTGCTGCTGCCGGGGCGGGGGGGGGGGGGGGGTACACCTTCACCTTGCCCCCTCTCCCGTCCCACACCCGCTGCTGGGTGGGATAGCGGGGATGGGAAAGGCCGGATACTTTCGCCGGCAGGTCCCTCACCACCGCTTGCTCCCAGACAGCCCACGGAGCGAGGTGGTGGTGGTGAGGGAGGGGTTGAATGCTGTGGTCAGCGGGGTCAGCCCCCCCCAGTACCCCAGCCCAGGGGCTGAGGGGTCTTCAGCACAGGTGGAGCTGATCGTGGGCCCCTCGGAGGAGGTGATCCCCCGGCTGAGGGAGAAGCATGGCCTGCTGAAGGCTGACTTCGTCTTCATGGACCACTGGAAGCGCTGCTATCTGCGGGACCTGCAGCTGCTGGAGACCCACCAGCTGCTGGCCGAGGGGGCCACCGTCCTGGCCGACAATGTCCTCTTCCCCGGGGCGCCCCACTTCCTGCAGTACGCGAAAACCTGCGGCAAATACCGCTGCAAGGTACACCGCGCCAGCCTGGAGTACTTCCACGCCATCCCCGACGGCGTTGCTGAGCTCTGCTACACCGGTAACCGCTGAGGTGGGCGGGAGCTCTCACCCAGTGACCGCGGTCACCGCCGTCTCCCCGGCTAACCACGCTCTGCCATAAATACGGGCTCCAGAGGAAAGGTGGTGGCTGCTGTGGTCTGCGGTGGGGTGCGGCGGTGGGAAGAGGGGGGCCTTGCACCACCTCATACAGCTCCTGCCCAAACTGCTTCACCCCGTGGCCCGGCTCTCCCCGGCAGGCACAGCCCCCCATGGCTCCCAGCACGCCTCAGAGCCCCCAAATCTGGTGTATTTTCTTGAAAACTGAGTTTATTAGAAAAGACAACGCACCGCCGCAGTGTCGGGCAGAGCCAGCGCTGCCCTGGCAGCCACTGCATCTCTCCGGCCCCCCGGGCAGCTTCACCTTGAAGCCCCCCTGCCCCATGCAGCCCCCCCTGCCGGAACGGCCACGACAGAAGCAGCTTCACCAAATCACACCCCAGGGCCCCAGAGCAGTGGTGGGCAAGGGCTCTTCCCCAGTCTCCTCCCAGTTCCTCAGGCTCTGGTTTGCTGTGGCCACGGTGGAATCAGATCATCCACTGGTCCTGATCCTGCTCTGCCCCCTCCATGTCCACCTGGGAAGGGGGAAGGTTTAAGACACCCCTGCACCACCACCAGAGCAGGGGCCAGGTTGTTCCCAACAGCCAGCCCTTCCCTCTCCTCCCAAAGGCAGGGAGACCTGGAGAGGGACCCGCTGGGGCCAGAGGGAGGAGACAACCCCCCGGGGTTCACTCTCAACCCCCCCACTTCAGGGTCCCAGTGGGGCAGGGACATGGGCTGGCACCCCCAGCCCCGTTATTTACCTCATTGATCTCCCCATCATCAGGAGACTCGTTATAATCATTCATCTCGTCCATATCCTGCATGTCCTCGTCGTCCTCCGAGTCCTCTTCGCTGTCTTCGTCGTCCTCATCATCCTCCTCCTCCTCCTCGTCGTAATGCTGCGGATATGACAGCTCCAGTGCCCCCGCCAGCCCCCCCACCCCGTGCCCAACCCCTGCGGCTTCCCCCCCGTCCTCATGCATCCCTGACCCACCCGCAGCACTGCACTCACCTCGGACGCCGGCTTTCCTATGGGCACCAGGTTGTTGTCCTTCTCGGCTATGCTCTGGAGCTGGGGAGGGAAGAGAGAGGGAGGGGGGAGGCAGGTGAGCACCCCAACAGCTCCACAACAGCCCGGCACAGCTCCCCGGCGGCAAACCAGCCCTTCCCACTCAGCTGCCAGCCCCTCCAGCGCTCGCACCGCTTCCTAATGGCAGCTAATCCCGGCTGGCAGCTGCCAGAGGAGTTTTTCTGCCCCCATCCCATCCCCAGGCTGGGGCAGGCAGGGAAGAGCAGCTGCAGGCAGCTGCCTGCGCTCTCTGGCAGAAGGCAGGGTGGTCCCAACGACGCAGCACCTGCCCTGGGGGCGAAGGGGTGTCCCTGTGCTTGGCCTGAGAAGCATTAAGCAGAGCCCAAACACAAAGTTTTTCTGTTTTCTTTATAAAAAAAGAACGCAAACATGAGGTGCCTGCTCAGGCAGACGAGCGCAACCCCTGCAGGTAATTAAAGCTCAATTAAAGCACTCCAGCACCTCCCACCCAGAGGGACTCGGAACTTCTCCCAGGTGCTGACATTTTAATTATGGATCAAAATGATTTTATTTAATTAGAAGAATTTAACCACTGAGCTATTTTCTTTTTTTAAACCTTAATCAAAGAGATGTTGTTTTCCCCCACACTCAGGCGTGGCCATAGGGCCGTGGCACCGAGCCACGCTCACAGTGTGGGGCAGAGAAATCCCCACCTGCCTTCCTCTGGAAAAGGTTAATTTATTAATTGGGGGATGCTGAGGGAGCCTTGGTTCAGCCCCAGCTCTTTAATCAACCCCCACCACACACAACAGGGAGCTCCGGGCTGCAGTGGGAAACGAGGGAAGGGCCCACACGGAGCCGGTGCGGCAGAGGGACTGCAGCAATGAGACCACCGGCTGGCTGCGAGGCCAGCAGTGCCCGAGACAGCAGCACTGGCTCGGGGGTCCTGCAAAAAACCTTCAAAGAATAGGCAGAAACAGTGAAAACGGCTGGGGGAACGGTGTGCGGGACCTGCCCTGCGCGCCGGGAGGACTGCAGCGAGCACGGCGGTTGTCTCCGGTGTGCCACAGGACACTGGGCAGTGGGGCC
>NW_010972972.1:7135743-7136921 GCF_000737465.1 Haliaeetus leucocephalus | reverse complement strand
CCCCCCCCCCGGGGGTCCCGGTCGAGGGTTGTGGGTGATGGCGTGCCGCCAGGCTCCCACGTGGGGCAACGGGGGGCGTATTTTATCCCCGCCGGCACCCTGTTCCCTCGGTATTCCGCCGTCCTCACCCCTCCGTTGCCACCGGCAGGACGATGGTGGCCGCCTGGGTGCTGCTGGCCCTCCTGGCCTGGCCGGTTCCCGCCACGGCCGCCACGGTACGAGACTCGCTGCTCAACGTCTGCATGGACGCCAAGCACCATAAAACGGCACCCGGCCCCGAGGGGCAGCTCTACGGGCAGGTAGGGTCCTCGCCCCCCACCCTGGCACCCACCGGCGTCACCCGGTGTGGGATCACCGGACCGGATCGCGGCGGTGCCGGCGGGAGGGTGCGCCATCTGCCCCGCCGTGGTCTCCATCACCTGCTGCCACTTCCCCACATGAACCGCCGGTGCTCAGCCTGGCGTGTCTACCCCCCGACTCCCCCCCAGCCCCCCTCACCCCGTGCCCGGGGAAGCACCGGCAGGTTCCGGCTGAGCCCCGGCTGTCCCGGCACAGTGTACTCCCTGGAAGGATAATGCCTGCTGCACCGCCAACACCAGCGTGCAAGCCCACCAGGACCAGTCCTACCTGTACAACTTCAACTGGGACCACTGTGGGATCATGCCGGAGAAGTGCAAACGGCACTTCATCCAGGACACGTGTCTCTACGAGTGCTCCCCCAACCTGGGACCCTGGATCAAGCCGGTGGGTGCAGACCCCCACCTCCCCCCACAGCGTCCCTTCCACCTTCACCCACCTGCTGGAAGGCTGGGAGGTCCGCGGAGTGAACTGGGATGAACTGGGGTACCCCCGCAGGTGGACAGCAGCTGGCGTAAGGAACGGATCCTGCATGTGCCGCTGTGCCTGGAGGACTGCGAGCAGTGGTGGGAGGACTGCCAGAACGCCGTCACCTGCAAGGTCAACTGGCACAAGGGCTGGAACTGGACCACAGGTCAGTGGGGGGGCGCGGGCCCCCCCCCCCCCCATCTTGCCACAGGGGAATCGGCTGCGTCCCCCCGCCTCGGTGGCTGTGAGCGGGTCTGGGGGTGCCTGAGGGTTCCCCGTAGAGGTGGGGGGGGCGTGCCAGCAGCCGGGTGGGGGTCTGCCAGGGTCAACCCCAAAGGCAGCAGGACCCCAAT
>NW_010972972.1:7122246-7134277 GCF_000737465.1 Haliaeetus leucocephalus | reverse complement strand
GGTGGCCGTGCCAGCCTGGGGCTGAGTGTGCGGTGGCACCGGGGCGGCAGCCCAGCCATCACCGAGCAGCGGATCCCGGCCGCCCCACCGTCCCCGGGGGCCTTGCCGGCACCTCGGCGTGTTGGCAGCGCAGCTCAGCACCGTGCCGGGGTGATCCCGGGGCGCGCCGCCGGCTCTGCTTGGGGCCGGTGGCTTGCACCGGCGCCGGGACCTTGATGTGGTTGTGGGGCAGGCGGTGCGGCACGGCGGCGAGGGCACCTCGAAATGAGGCTTTTCCGCTCCCCGAGAGCCCGTGGGCACCGACAGCCGCTGGCTCCTCATGGCAAATGAGGGAGAACCAGGAGTCTGCCGTGAGCCGGCCTGCCCTGGCCTGGGGCTGTGCCGTGTGCCGTGCCGGCGCAGGGCGTGCGGCCTCCGTGGTGGCCCTGTCCTCCTTCCCCGTGGCCAGTGGCTCTTGCGAATTTGGTTTCCCGGCCACGTGGGCGCAGCATGGCCGTGGCCGCCGGATCCCCACCACGAAGCCAGGGTGGCGAGCGGCACTGGGGACGCGGCACCGGCGGCACAACGCCGGGATAGCATGCCTCGCCCCTGCAAATACTGGTGACTGGTGGTGCCACGGGGCTGGGGGACACGTCGGGGGTACCTGGGTGGGTGTCAGGCGGCTGCAGTGGGGTCGTGGTGCAGCTGCTGGGGTAAGAGGGGTGCCAGCCCCGGCATCTCCCCTCGCCTGGGGATGCCACAGTGGGCGACTGCGCCAGACCCTGCCGTGGCGACGACCGGTGGGGGTCCCTGCCCGGGCAGTGGGCAGGAGCGTGCCATGGTCCCACCGAGCAGCCCTCTGGCCGGCGCGGAGGCGGCTGGGGCTGCTGAGCCCGTCGGCAGCGGCCGCCGCCGGGGCCTAAAAATAACTGCGGGGGCAGGAGGAGGAAAGGGAACTGCGCCGGGATCCCGGCAGCGCCGTCTTCCTTTAACCCTCCTGCCGACGCGCCGCGGCCTCTGCTGAGCCAGCCACAGCACAACCGGGCTTCGCCAGAGCAGGCTGTGCCAGCACGCGGCGGTGGCACCCTGGGGAGCGCTGGCATCGCCGTTTGGCGGCTGGTGGGCGATGCCGGCGGGGACGGTCCCCGTGGGGTGTCCCAGGAGAGGGTGGGGGGCTGGAGCCCCCATCCTGGCTCTCCGCTGGTTTGTGGGGACGGCAGTGCTGGGGTGGTGCCGGCGGGCATGTGGTGCCCTCCTCGCCGGGGTTCCTGCACCCCACTCCTGGTTGGAGGAGGGCGGTGGGTGCCCTCCTCTCCGGGGGGGGGCAGGTGGTGGTGGGTGCACGGGTGGTCCCCACTGTGCCGGCCGGGCCGTGGCGGGATGCCGGCTGGCGCGGCAGAGGCGGCGGGGAGCCCTGGCGCTCACCAGCAGCCTCGCTCCCACATAATGGCTCTTTGTGCCGGCAGCCCCGGCATGAGCCCGGCACTCCCCGGCCTCCTGGCATTACTCACCAAAATAGCAGCCGCGAGCGGTGCGGGGCTGGGCATCTGGGGGGGGTGGCCCCCCCCCGGACGGCGCCTGTGGGGGTCACCCCCCCCCGCTGGGGTCCCCCATACTAACCCCTGTGCTGGTGGTCCCTATAGGCCCCCTGCCCAAGGTTACCCATAGAGACCCCCCTGTGCTTTCCCCCCAGCTGGGGTTCTTCCTATGGGCCCCCTTTGCCCCCCCAGTTTGGGGTTCCCCATATTGACCCTGTGCTGGGGTTCCCCATACAGCCCCCCCATCACTCCCCCATTGGGGTTTCTGCTATGGAGACCCTGACTGTGCTTTAGGGCTTCCCACAGAGACCCCTTGTGCTCCCCTTCCCAGCTGGGGGTCTCTCTGTGCCCCCCCCAATCCCACCAACTGAGGGTCCCCATACAGAGCCCCTTGACACCAGTTGGGGGTCTCCCATGCTGGGGGAGCTGGTGCTGCACCCCTGGGGTGCTGGGGGAGGATGGGGACCCAGTGCCATGGGGAGTGGGCTGGCACCAGGGGACCCAGCACTGCGACAAGTGGGGTGATACCAGGGGACCCGGTGCTGTAGGGCACGGCACCCCCTCCGGGGGCATGGCATGGTGGCAGTGGGACGCGTCCTGGTCCCCCAGCCCTGCGATGGGGTGCCACCGGAGCAGGGGACACGGCAGCCGAGCTGACAGGTGGCCCTGGCGCGGTGACAGCCGCCTCTGTGTTCACGGTGACCTCCACGAGTGCCGTGGCCGGGGGCCAGCCCGGGAGCCACTGTCCCTGCCACTGGCACTGGTGTTGGGGGGGAGTCTGGCCGTGCCGGTGGTCCCTGGCTCCTGGTGTCACCCTGCTACGGAGGGGACGTGCCTGGGGTCCCGGTCCTGCTCCCCGTGCCCGCTGGCGTCGGCACCCCGTCTCTCAGCGCCGCCCGTCACCCCCTGCCCCGGGATCGCGTCCCCGGTTCCTGTAAGCTTCCATTGAAAAATAAATTGCTTCCTGGCTTCCCAGCTGCCAGCGGCTGCCTGATCCTGCCTGCGGTGCGGGCAGGGGACGCCCGCTCCGGCACGCCGACGGGCAGCGGAGCTGGGACCGTGGCGTGGCATGGGGCAGGCTGCGGCACTGCCTGCGGACATGGGGGTGTTGGATGGGGGGGCTCCCTTAGAGCAAGCAGGGGGTCACTCTGGGACCCCCAGCACCCATCTGGGACCCCCGGCACCCATCCTGCAGGCATTTTCCCATGGGAGCTGGGCTGAGAACTGGCAGCTCGTTGCATGCCATAGGTAATGGTGGTACTGGAGCTCCTTCCCGCTGTGGATGCTCGTGCCCAGCCGGTGGCATGAGGGTCCCATGGGACGGGTGCCTGGCGTCCCCCGGGTCTAGGGGGAGGCTGTGCAGGCAGATGGGGGGATGCCATGTGTGTGTCCCCCGGCATCCTCTGCCTGACACCCTCCCCGTCCCGGCTGCCTGCAGGTTCCAGAAGCACGTCCACACCTACCGCATCCTGCCCGACGAGGAGGATTTCCTGGCCGTGCAGGTGGGCATTGCCCCCCCGCGCCATGACACAGACCAGCCCCCGGCTCTTTGGGAGCAGGGGCACCCCCTTATGGGAAGCAGTTTGTGGGGGGGTGGTCCTGGCGTGGGCTGCGGGAGGTCTGGGTGCTGGGACCCCCAACCCGCACCCAGCTCCTTGCTGGGGGTGCTGGTTGGGGGGGTGGGCTGGTGCCGGGTGGGCACAGCACCCCATTGAGAGCTCCCTGCCCCCCGCCTCTCCCGTGGGGCTGGGTGCGGGGAGCGGGGCTCGGCCTCGGCCCTGTGCCACCAGCGTGCCCGGCTCTCCGGCACGGCCGGACGATTCGGCAGCACCCATTTTGGCCGGCCAGCGTCGCCGGGTATTTTTAGAGCAACAGAAACCCCTTTGTGCCGTCCGGGCAGGCAGGAAAAAGCCGCCCCCGGGAGGGAGGAGGCCGAGGGATGGCTGCTGCCTGTTGCCTGCTGCCTGCACCCTGCCAGCCCTGCCGGCACGCAGCCACGGCACTGCGGCGGGCTGCCACGTGCACCGGACCCCGCTCCCCACGGGGCTCAGCTTTGGGGCTCCCGGGGTCAGCCGCCCCCCCAATCTTGTGGGGGAGGGGGGTGTCCCTGCATGGGGGGGGGTCCGGGTGACCCCGCCGGCAGGCGCTGAGGGTCCCCGTGTCCCCGCAGACCTCGCAGGGGGTGCAGGTGAGACGCTTCAAGACGCTGAGCGAGCTGATCGCCCTGTACCTGCAGCCCAACCAGGGGCTGGTCTGCACCCTCCTTTTCCCTGTCGAGAGGGAGAAGGAGAAGGAGAACGCGGAGGAGAGGGACTATTCGGGTACGGCAGGGTGACCTGGGTGAGCGGATGGGGTCCCGGGACCCCCGGTCCCTGTCGGGGCTGTGACTGACCCCCCCCTCCACCATCGCCCCCTTGCAGATGGAGAGGATGAAAAGCCGCCGTTACCGCCGCGCTCCGGCTCCACCAGCTTCTCCAGCACCTCGGCAGGGCTCAGCCCCACCGGCCTGGGGCCGGCTGTGCCGGAGGGGACGGCGGAGAGGTGAGGGGCTTCACCCCTGCCCGTCCCCTGCCCATCCCTGCCGGCTCTTCACCCTCGGGGCTCCCTCCCTGCAGCACCAACGGCCTGAGCAGCATCTCCCACGAGTACCTGAAGGGCAGCTACTCGCTGGACCTGGAGGCAGTGAAGGGGGGGGCCAGCAGCCTCCCCCACCTCAACAAGACCCTCGTCACCTCCTGCAAACGGCTGCACAGGTGGGTGCCGGGCACCGGGACGGATGGACGGAAAGACGACCGGCCGTGCCGCCTGCTGAGCCCGTTCCTCTCTCCCTCCCCAGCGAGGTGGACAAGGTGCTGGCGGGGCTGGAGATCCTCTCCAAGGTGTTTGACCAGCAGAGCTCCCCCATGGTCTCCAAAATCCTGCAGCAGGTGAGGGGCTGCCATCCCCCCCACCCGTGGGGGCTGTGCCCACGGACATGCCATGGCACCATCCACAGGGACGCGTGGGTGGTGGGAAAGCCAGTGGAGAAACACCCACCCGTCCTGCCCTGTCCCACGGTGCCGGGGGGGTCCTGCCCTTCTGGGGGGCTGGGGTGGCGCCGGGGGTCCCATCCTGCCCACATCCCACGGTGCCAGGGGGGTCCTGCCCTTCTGGGGGCCTGGGGTGGATCTGGGGGTGCCGTCCTGGTGCCGTGGTGGTGCCGGGGCCGGCTGTGACATGCCGGGGGGTTTCAGACGGCGGGGCAGAGTGGGGAGCAGGAGCTGGAGAGCCTGGTGCTGAAGCTCTCGGTGCTGAAGGATTTCCTCTCCAGCATCGAGAAGAAGGTGAGGCCGGGGGTGCCGGGGTGGGGGTCCCACCGTGGGGGTCTCTGCTGGGTCCTGCGCCAGGTATGGTCAGGGCGCAATCCGGTTGGTGCCGGGGCCAAAACGAGCCGCTTGGGTGGCACGGAGGGGACCCCGTGGGTGGGAGGGGTTGGGGGACTGGGGTTCTGATGGGGCTGGGGGGGCTGGGGGTTGCGGTGCCCGGCGCTCGGCTGACGCTGACGCCGGCTCTGCCAGGCGCTGAAAGCCCTGCAGGAGATGAGCTCGGCCACCCCCGCCGCCCCCCCCCAGCCCCTTTCCCGCAAGGCCAAGAGCATCCCGGTGCAGACCTTCGAGGTGAGTCCCGACCCCCCCTCCCCGCACTTGAAGGGTCCCCCGGGGGGGGTGTTTCGGCATCGACCCGGTGTCCCGCCGCAGGTGAAGCTGGACGTCACCCTGGGGGATCTGACCAAGATCGGCAAGTCGCAGAAGTACACGCTGAGCGTGGATGTGGAGGGGGGGAAGCTGGTGGTGCTGAAGAAGCAGAAGGACTCCCAGGAGGATTGGAACACCTTCACCCACGACAAGAGTGAGGGGGGGGGCATGCGGCGGTGGAGACTGGGGGGGCGGTCCCTGCACCTCAGGCTGGCGGCTGGGGCTGACTTTGCGCTGGAGCGGAGGGGCAGCGTCCCGATGGGGCTTGGTGGTGGGGTGGGAGCAGCTGGTTGTCCCCATCCTGGGTGTCCACCCTGGGTGTCCCCCAGAGCCTGAGCGCTGGGGGGGGGGGGCACGGTGCGCAGCCGGAGCCCAGCACTCCCCCCCCACCCCACCACCTCTCCCCGCTCTCTCCCAGTCCGGCAGCTGATCAAGTCGCAGCGGGTGCAGAACAAACTGGGCATCGTTTTCGAGAAGGAAAAGGATAAAACGCAACGGAAAGACTTCGTTTTCGTCAGCGCCCGGGTGGGTCACACTCGGCCGGGATGGGGGGGTGAGGAAGAAGGGTCTTTCACAGGGATGGGGGTGTGCAGGATTTAACCCCTGGTCCCTCATGGGGGCTTGGGGATGGGTGCTGGGTGCCCAGTGGTTGGGGGACGTCGCCAGGGTGGTCCCTGCCCAGTCCCCTGTGCCCAAGAGGTGCCAAGTTTGGCCGAGCCGAATCACGGGGGCTGGAGGTGGCTGGGGGGGCCCCATCCCGGCCATGGGAAGCCCCTTGCCCCCCTGCTCACTGCCTCCCCCCCTGCAGAAGCGGGAGGCTTTCTGCCAGCTCCTGCAGCTGATGAAGAACAAGCATTCCCACCAGGACGAGCCTGACATGATCTCCATCTTCATCGGCACCTGGAACATGGGTGAGTGGGGCCAGGGGGGGACCCGCTGCAGGGGGCCGAGCCCCTGGGGTCCCCCCCTGACCATGCTGCTCCCCCCTGTCCCACCTGCACTGCAGGCAGTGTGCCCCCACCCAAGAGCATCACGTCGTGGTTCACCTCCAAGGGTTTGGGAAAGACGCTGGACGAGGTGACGGTCGCCATCCCCCACGACATTTATGTCTTTGGCACCCAGGAGAATTCCCTGGGGGACAAGGAGTGGGTGGATTTCCTCCGCGCCGTGCTGAAGGACTTCACGGAGGTTGAGTACCGCCCGGTAAGAACCCAGGGGTCCTGGGGGCCAAGGGATGCAGACACTGGTGGGTGGTGGAGATGGGTGATGCTCCGTGTCCCTCTGGCTCCTGGGGAGGCTGTGGATGCTCCGGCTCTGCCGACACCGGGTGTTTTGGGCTGGTCTCGTGGTGCTGGGGTGCTGGTGACAGTGGGTATCGTGGGGGAACAGCCCTTGGTGGGAGATGCCGGGGTGAAGGAGGGGGCTTCTGCAACGGTCCGCACCCGAGGGGCACCTTGCACCCAGCTCCCTGGCACCCACGGCATGGGGGGGACAGGGACCCGCTCCTCAGTGTGTCCTGGCAGAAGCGGGGGTCTGATGGTGGCCGTGGGCCCACAGGTGGCCATGCAGTCCCTGTGGAACATCAAGGTGGTGGTACTGGTGAAGCCAGAGCACGAGAACCGCATCAGCCACGTCAGCACGTCCAGCGTCAAGACGGGGATTGCCAACACCCTGGGTAGGGGCCGGAGCTGCCGGGCACATGGGGGGGGACATGGGGATGGGGGCACACAGGGTCAGGGTGGGGGTGCGCTGCATGAGGAGGGGTCCTGGTATGTCTGCATTGCACGGGAGGAGGTCCTGATCTTGCACGTGTTGCACAAAGAAGGGTCCTGCAGCACGTGTGTTGCACGAGGAGGAGTCTGGGCAGGCGGGTGTTGCATGGGGAGGGGTTCTAGTGTTGCATGCATTGCACAGGGAGGGGTCCGGGTGTGTGCATTGCACGAGGAGGGGCCCTAGAGCACATGTATTCCATGAGGAGAGGTCCAGGCACCTGTGCATTGCATGGCGGGGGGGGCTGGTGTTGCATGTGTTGCACAAGGAGGGGTCCTGGCATGTGTGTGTTGCATGGAGGGAGGTCCTGGTGTTGCGTGTGTTGCACAGGGAGGGGTCCTGGAGCATGTGCATTGCATGATGAGGAGTCTGGATGCGTGTGCATTGCGTGAGGAGGGGTCTGGCCATGTGTGTGTTGCACGAGGAGGGTCTGGGTGCATGCTGGGAGCCTGGGTGGTGACTGTGCCCCGTCACTGGGACTTGGGGACAGCTGGGTCCCCGTCCCCCCAGGGTGGGCAGCCTGTGGGTCCTGGGGCAGCCGCCCACCCCGACCTGATCCTGCCCCCATCCCCGTGTCCCTGCAGGGAACAAGGGAGCCGTGGGTGTCTCCTTCATGTTCAACGGCACCTCCTTCGGCTTCGTCAACTGCCACCTCACCTCCGGCAATGAGAAGACGGCACGGTGAGCACCCACGCACCGGGATGGGTCTCATCCTGCCCCGGGGCTGTGCAACCCCCATCCCGGTGACATCCCATGTCCCCCACCCCGGGCAGGAGGAACCAGAACTACCTGGACATCCTGCGCCTGCTCTCTCTGGGGGACAAGCAGCTGAGCTCCTTCGACATCTCCCTCCGCTTCACCCACCTCTTCTGGTTTGGGGACCTCAATTATCGCCTGGACATGGACATCCAGGTGCTGGGGAGGGCGGCATGGTGGGGGGGGGGGGTGGGCTGTTGCTGTGTCCCCCCCTCGACCCCGTGCAAGCCCCTCTGTCCCACAGGAGATCCTCAACTACATCAGCCGCAAGGAGCTGGAGCCGCTGCTCAAGGTGGATCAGCTCAACCTGGAGAAGGAGAAGCACAAGGTCTTCCTGCGCTTTGGTGAGGGCTGGGGGAGCTTGGGGGGGGGGATCCGGGGGGGTCAGCCCCCACTGTTGGGACTGTCCTGACACCCCTCCCCACCCGGCTGTTGGTGCAGGTGAGGAGGAGATCACCTTCCCCCCCACCTACCGCTACGAGCGGGGCTCCCGGGACACCTATGTCTGGCACAAGCAGAAGCCCACAGGGGTAGGTGCTTGGGGGGGGGTAGTTAGGGTGGGGGGGGACCCCAGCCTGACACCCCCAATACACACACACACTCCCTGTCCCTGCCAGGTCCGCACCAACGTGCCGTCCTGGTGTGACCGCATCCTCTGGAAGTCCTACCCCGAGACTCACGTCAACTGCAACGCCTACGGTGAGCTGCGTGTCCCCCTCCTTGGGACACTGTCCCCCCCGCTGCCCCGGGGACAGGCCCCCCCCCACCCCAGCCTGACACCCCCCCATCCCTACTGGCCGCAGGGTGCACGGACGACATCGTCACCAGCGACCACTCGCCTGTCTTCGGCTCCTTCGAGGTGGGGGTGACGTCCCAGTTCGTCTCCAAAAAAGGTGCCTGTGCCCAAGGAGACACCCCATTCCCCTCCCTGTGGGTCCCGTCTCTCCCTCAAGGCAGGGGAGGCTCCCGGGGGTGGCGGTCCTGACGCCTCGCCTCTCCCTGGAGGGCTCTCCAAGTCTACTGAGCAGGCGTACATTGAGTTCGAGAGCATCGAGGCTATCGTGAAGACGGCCAGTCGCACCAAGTTCTTCATCGAGTTTTATTCCACCTGCCTGGAAGGTGAGGGATGGCACCATGGCGGGGGGGTCCTGGGGGGCGGCTCAGAGGGCTGATGGGGGCTGTGCTGTGTCCCCCCACCCCTCCCCAGAGTTCAAGAAAAGCTTCGAGAACGACAGCCAGAGCAGCGACAACATCAACTTTCTCAAGGTGCAATGGTCGTCCCGGCAGCTGCCCACGGTGAGGAAGGGCTGGGGGCAGGCAAGGCTGGTGCTGGGGCAGGGGGGGCTGCAGGCAGGGAGACCCCCCCTGCTCCCGGTGCCAGCATCCCATCCCCTCGCCTGCAGCTGAAGCCCATCCTCTCTGAGATCGAGTACCTGCAGGACCAGCACCTCCTGCTCACTGTCAAATCCCTCGATGGCTACGAGTCCTATGGTGACTACCCACAGTGGCTCCCCCTGCCACCGCGCCGCCCTCCCAGGGGGCTTCCTTAGGGATGCAGACCCCCGACCCCCCCCAACCCCTCTGCCGTCCCCAGGGGAATGTGTCATTGCTCTGAAGTCGATGATCGGCAGCACGGCGCAGCAGTTCCTCACCTACCTGTCTCACCGCGGCGAGGAGACGGGCAACATCCGCGGCTCCATGAAGGTCCGGGTGCCCGCCGAGCGCTTGGGCACCCGCGAGAGGCTCTATGGTGAGGACCCCCCCACACCCTGGGGGGACAGTGGGGACGGGACCCCCCCCCGCTGAGCCCCTATTCCCTGGCAGAGTGGATCAGCATCGATAAGGATGAGACGGCGGCCGGCAAAGGGAAGGTGCCGCTGGGTGCCAGAGCCAACCAGGACTATGCCAAGTACGGGGGACTGGGCTTGGTGGGGCGGGGGAGAACCAGTGGCCCCCAGCTGGGGGTCCTGGGGGGGGGCGGGGGGGGCTGGAGCATGCCCCAGTGCCGTGGGAGCGCAGGCATCGCTCAGAGCATCCCTCTGGGATGGCGTATGTGACGTGGTTGGGGACAGTCCCGGTGCTGGCTCTTATGCCACGTGGGTCAGGGATGGGGGGGCTTGGTGCATCCGAGAGCGGTGCTGGCCCCGTCCCGGGGGTCTGAGCCCCATCCTGGGGGTCTGAGTCCTGTCCTGGAGGCGGCCGAGCTCCATGGGGCACCCGACACTTCTTGTCACCCAGGTCGGTGGGGCGGACGCCCACCGGTGCTGAGCCGCCCGCTGCCGCTGCCGTCCCGGCGAAGCTCCCGGAGGAGCCCGAGAAGGGCAACGCCACGCCGGCCCCCCGGCCCCCCGCACCGCACCGTGGCACTGCCAGGGATGAGGCCGCCCCGAGCCGGTGAGGGGGGACGGGCAGGGCTGGGACACACACACACACCTGCCGTCTCCCCCCATGCCCGGGGGTGCCACGCTCACCCCTGTGCCCGCAGGTCCAAGGCGGAGGCGATGCCGGAGCCGGCGGCGGGGCCGCTGAAGAACAGCTTCAACAACCCGGCGTACTACGTGCTGGAGGGGGTCCCGCACCAGCTGCTGGCACCCGGGGACCCCGGCAAACCCCCGGCCCCCAAGGCCAAGGTGCAGCTGGCGGTGCCCGAGCGACGACGGCACCCCTCAGCCGGGCAGCCGCCGGCGTGCCGCGGCGAGGAGAGCTCCTCGGATGAGGACGCCGGCACCCTCAACTTGCCGCCGCCGGATTTCCCGCCGCCGCCGCTGCCGCGGGAGCTGGAGCTGCCCCCGAACCCCTTCTTCGGCAGCGCCAAGGAGCTGCCGGTGCCCGTCGGGCGCGAGGAGCCCAAACCGCGGCCGGCCGTGGGCGGTGCCGCCTTCGGCGAGTCCCCCCCGCCCAAGCTGCACCCCCGGCCCCCGCCGTCTGCCAGCGCCGGATTCGGGCTTGAGGGGCCTGGCGGGACTCCCGCTACCGGGGGGCTGCATGGTGCTGGGGGGCTGCCCGTGGCAGGGGGGCTACTGGACGACCGCTCCTGCTCGGTGCTGCAGATGGCCAAGACGCTGAGCGAGGTGGACTACGCCGGAGGGAAGGGGAGGGCGGCCCCCCCCCGGCCACTGCTGGCCAAGGGGGGGCGGTTGGAGCTGCCCCCCCGCTGCCTGCACCCCGACTACGGCCGCCCCCTCGCCTTCCCCCCCCACTCCATCCGGGAGAGCATCCAGGAGGACCTGGCTGAGGAGGTGGGTGTTTGGGGGGGGGGTCAGGGTGCTGGGACCTCCCCCCCAGCGCCCTCCATCGGCGTTCCCTTTGGGGGGGACGCCGGGGGTGCGCTGAGGGTGTTAGGGTCTGGGACCTTCCACGGCACAGGGTGGTCCCATCCTGGGGGTCCCATCCTGGGGGTCCCCTGGGGTGCGGGGCTGGGGTGACGCAGGGCTGACGGTGTGGGTGCTGCGGCGCAGGCGCTGTGCCAGGCGGGCCGTGGCGTGGGCGCCGTGCCCGGTGTGGGCGAGTGGCTGCGGGCGCTGGGGCTGGAGCGGTACGAGGAGGGGCTGGTGCGCAACGGCTGGGACGACCTGGAGTTCCTCAGGTGAGTGGCCCCCCCACCCCCCGGGACGGCATGGGGGGGGACCCCCACCCACCTCGCCAGCCCCGGTGGGTCCGCGTTCTCCCCAGGGGGTCACAGCGATGCCTGGGTGGGAGCACCCTGCCCTGGGGAGACCCCCTTCCCTGGGGAGACCCCCGTGGGGTGCTGCCCTGGGGGGGTCCCTACTGCCCCTGGGGGTCCCTGCCGCCCCCCCAGGGCTGCGTAGCCCCGCGGGGTGGGCGGGGGGAGGCTGCCTGGGCACCCAGCAACCCGAGTGGGGGCTCCTGTGCCCACTGAGGGGGTGCCCCCCAGGGGCTGGGGTGCCCCCCAGGGGCTGAGGTACCCCCCCCGGGGGCGGCGAGCCCCACGCCTGTGCCCCCCTCCCCAGTGACATCACAGAGGAGGACCTGGAGGAGGCCGGCGTGCTGGACCCCGGCCACAAGCGCGCCCTCCTGGAGAGCCTCCAGCTCCGCAAATAGCCGTGGCCGAGCGTCCGCGCGTCCCGCAGCCGCGCATCCCGCATCCCACGGCCGCGCATCCCGGATCCCGCGGCCGAGCATCCCGCATCCGCACATCCCGCCATCACCAGCAGCAGCCGTCACCAGCAGCCGGCGTGAGCACCGGGACCCCCGTGGCCGCCCCCCTCCCTGGGTGCTGGGTAATAGCGGGGT
>NW_010972972.1:7120654-7122105 GCF_000737465.1 Haliaeetus leucocephalus | reverse complement strand
GGGATTGGGGGCGGCAGGGGGGGCGGCGGGTCCTGGTCAGACAATTTCAGGGGGGTGGGGTCCCCACCGATGGGGCCTCCCCTCGCTTAAGTTATTTCTTATTTATTGAGAGAAGGGATGAGCGTTTGTCTTGTGGGTGGGGGGGTCCTGTGGGCAGAGGGAGGTTTTTGGGGTGAACCCTGGGGACCTCTGGCTCCCACCGCGGCCCCTCACAGCCGGGGAGGAGGAAGAGGAGGAGGAGGAGGAGGAGGCTCTGAGCAAAGTCGTGTCACAACCCAAGTGCCTTTGTGATGCCTGGCTGGGGCCAAGCTGGGATATGGGATGGGATGGGATGGGATGGGATGGGATGGGATGGGATGGGATGGGAGGGCTCTGCCAGCCCCCATAGACAACACCAGGCAGAGCTCAGGGTGCCCATCCCCACCCAGGGGGTCCCATCCCCACCCAGGGGGTCCCGCCGCAGCAGAGCTGGATCAGTGCCTTCGCCCAACCCCCCCCCAACTCGCCACCACCAGTGCCTCCGGGGCATCCCCCCCATCCCCGTCCCCGCTCCCAGTTTGCCCATTAGGTACTTGCTGGATCCATCCCCTCCCAGGGGCTGCGACACCCTCGGTGGCAGCGGGGCTGGCACCCGGGTCCCCCGTGGGTGCTCACCTGGGTCCCCCACCATGGGTGCTGACCCAGGTTCCCCCACGGGTGCTCAGCCCCCAGCCTCACCAAGTGCCCTTCCAGGGGGGTCCCCGGGGTGGGGATCCCCCAGCTGTGCCTTCCCCCCTCCCCTTCCTTGCTGGGGTGAACCCCCCCAGGCTCTCCCTGTCCCCAGACCTCGATGCCTTGGACCCCCATCCCTCCCCATCCCCCTGCCCCCGCTGCCACCGCTCCGGCTGAGATGAAGGATGGTCCGGACCCCCCACACCGGCAGCTCCACCCCCCGCCCCAGTCCTCCCCTTGTTAGTTGATGGGGCATTTGGTGTGAACTTAATCCTACTAAAAATACTGTCATGTTGTACTCTGTGTTTTGGTGGTTTTTGTTAAATCATGAGCTATTTTTTTTAATCTTTAATGCAATGGTCATTGTCAACCTCTTGTCGTGTGCCCGGGGGTGAAGGGGGGCTTCCCAGGGGAATCACGGGAAGGGGCGGGATGAGGAACCGGGGCCCAGTACAGTCTAGGCTGGCTGTACTGGTCCCACCATGGTCTGCGCCCCTCCAGGCTAGCCGTACTGGTCCCAGCACAGTGGGGACCCGGCAGGGGACACTTCTGCTGCCCCATTTGGAACACCTCCATTCCCCAGCTGTCCCCCCTGCACAGACACCCCCCCCATCCCTGACACCCCCCGCAGACCCCGACCCCGGACCCCATCGGCGCATCCCGGCACTCCCTTGGATGGAGCATGCTGTGCCGGCACCTTGCAACCCCCTGCCCCCCTCCCTGCCCATCCTGGGGGGGGG
>NW_010972972.1:7119521-7120641 GCF_000737465.1 Haliaeetus leucocephalus | reverse complement strand
CCCCCCCCAGCCCCCCTTACCACAGACCACCCCCCCCTCACTACTCTGTGCCCCAGGACCCTTCTTGCTGCCATCCCAGTGCCCTCCAGGACCTTCTCCATCACCAGCCCCCCGAGGGGGGCTGCGTGGGGCAACCCTCTCTCCCTGGACTTGGGGGGGCTGCTCATGGGGTGCTACCCCAGGTCCCTGCAGCTGCTTGGGGTCTTTTGGGGGACACACACACACTTGAAGCATCCCTAAGGTGCTGGGGGTCTGCGGCACCCCTGGCATTGCCTGGGGGTCCCCTGCTGGCACAGGGGGGTCTCGGGGGGCTGAGGGAGGGGTGGCTGTGCAGACCCCCACCACCTGCAGCCTTGGCGGGGGGGGGGCTTGCAGCAAGGGCAGGGGGCTGGTGGCGTCTTCAATAAATTAAGTTTTATTTGGATTAGTGTCATTTGCAAATGGGGTCAATAAATTACAGAATGGTTAAAAAAAAAAACAAAAAAAAAGAAAAAAAAGGTGAAACCCAAACCCACCTCAGCTGGGACGGGGAGGGACACAGGACCCTCGGCAGGGAGGGGATGGGGATGGGGTCCGACCGCTGCCGCTGCACAGACACACAGACAGGGACGCCAGCACAGCCATGCTGGTGCTCACCGTGCTGCAAAGCCCACCGGCAAGGCCAGCACCAGCGTGGTGGGTGCAAGGGGCCGAGCTGCACCCTGGGCTCCCCCGGGACCCTTTGCAAGGTCCCTGCCCAGCAGTGATGTGCCGGAGGGGGGTCTCGGCTGCATCCGTGCCAGCTCCGGTGAGAGCACCCATCCTGCTCCTGGCGCGGTGGTGATGGGGCCGGTGAGGGGTCGCAGCTCGTCCGAGGGTCCCACCGGCTGCTCCGGGTGGTCCGTCCCGTGCCAGCCCCTCTCCGGAGGAGCTGCGGCATCACCGGAGCAGCTCAGCCCCGGCACAGCGGGATGGTGACAGTTCCCAATGCCTCGTCCCCGTTGGCAGCATCCACGGCATTGCCGGCAAGCAGAAAGCCCCAGTCCTGCATTTGCACCCCAAAATCTCGTTGCACCCCGCGGGGTGTGGTGGTGTTTCCTCCCTTCCAGTTCTGCTGGGCTGGGGTGCTGCTGGGGGGGGG
>NW_010972972.1:7115610-7119511 GCF_000737465.1 Haliaeetus leucocephalus | reverse complement strand
CTTGCTGCCAAATTCCCTGGCACTGCTCACCCCGTGGCCCCCAAAACCCCCAGCCCTAAAGTTCTTCCTTGCCCCCAGCTCAGTGGCATGGGGGGGACCACCATGATGCCGGAGCACCAGCAGTGCTGTGGGGAGCCCCATAGCTGCCCCCACCCCTGGGGTGCACCGGGACTCCCCCCGAAAGCATGCCGAAGCGATGGCTCTGCCCAGGCATGCCGGCTGGGCCAGGGGCTGCTGCCCCACCCCCCCATTT
Organism: Haliaeetus leucocephalus; assembly: GCF_000737465.1. Classification (NCBI taxonomy): domain Eukaryota; kingdom Metazoa; phylum Chordata; class Aves; order Accipitriformes; family Accipitridae; genus Haliaeetus; species Haliaeetus leucocephalus. The sequence continues at coordinate 7,119,258 of NW_010972972.1, read as the reverse complement.
GCACCCCTGTGGTCCCACAGCACCCGTGGGTGGGTGGTGCCGGTGGGAGCCATCGGCAGGGGCTGCCCCCAGCTCCGGGTCCGTCCTGTCGGCACAGGGTCCGGGAGAGGGTGGGGGGTCCCGTGGCCCCCTCGGAGAGCAGCCTTGGGTGCTGGCAGCTGGGCAGGGCTGGGGGGGGTTCCCCGGTCCATCTCCCTGCCGGCAGCCGTTTGCCGGAGCATCATCGCTGGGTCCACAGTGGGAGCATCGGCGCGGTGGGCAGGGGCCGGCGGTGGGGGGCTGGGGGGGTTTCGGGGCAGCCGGATCCAGTGACCGGCACATCAGAAGAGGTTTGTCTTGAGGGCGTTGGGCTTCCGATGGAAGGAGGAGAGAACGCCGGAGAAAGGTCCCGGCACGGCTTCGGCGGGCTGCCAGGCCTTCAGCAGGTCGGTGGCATTGGCGGTGCCGCTGCTGGTGCTCACGCCGGGCCAGATGGGCGCCTTGAGGGGCTGGGGGGGATGGCCGGGTCCCATGGGTGGCCCCGCACCGGGGCTGGGGCTCAGGCTGCTGCCGGGGCTGCCGAGGCTGCCAGCGGCGGGCAGGGATGCCGTGCTGTCCGGCGTCGGGCTGCAGTTGGACTCCTTGGACTCGTCGTCCTCTGAGGAAGAGCGTGGCTCTGACTTCTTGCCGGTGGTGCCGGCGGTGGCACCGGCACCCTTGGCGTTGGCCGCCCGTTCCTGCTTGCGGAATTTGGCTCGGCGGTTCTGGAACCAGACCTGGAGGGGATGGGAGGACCCCGTGCTGCCATCCGTGGGGGTTTGGGGAACCCATGGGGCGCAGATGGCTCCGCAGCCCCCCCATGCCAGGGTGCTCTCCCCGGGGTGCCCCTTGCAACACCCCCATTCCCACGGGTGAAACATTTTCCACTGCACCAGGGAGGGATCAATACGTCTAAAACCAGCTACAGGCTTTGTGGCGCTGATGCTGGGCGCTGGCACTGCTGCGGTGCTGCGGCACAAGCACCGGCGATGCCGGGAGGCTCTGCAGGGGCTCCTGGGCAGACAGTGAGGGGCACTGCCGGGGCCCACGCTGCCCCCCTGCCTGCACCTTGCGGGGTCAGAGCCCCCCCCCATGCAGCCTGTGCCCCCCCAGGGTCTGCAGCGCGCACCTTCCCCACGGTGCTGACAGCAGCATCGGCCCCGCTCACCATCCCCACCTGGGAGGGAGGTGACCCCAAAGGTGGGACCCCCCTCCCCGGCAAGGACTCGGTAGCACACGGTCCCACAAGGTGCTGGCAGGATGGGGGGGGTCCATGGGCACCACCACCTCATCGCCAGCGGTTTTCCCCCAGGACCCTGTCCATCACATCCCATTCCAAACCACAGCAGAGCTCTGTCCCCACAGCCGCTGGGGATGTCAGCAGCCTCGCCTGGAAATGGCCGGACCTGGAAACACTGCCCGGTCCCCTACCCTTAGGGACCAGGACCCCCCAGCACTGAGGGACTGCAGCATCCATCCTGCCTGCAGGATGCTGAAGGCCAAGGGCAGGTTGTGCCACTGCTGCGGAGGGGCGGCTGCCGGGGCCGAGCCGTGCCATTCCGGTCAGCGACAGCCGCCAGCCCGGCCGTATCTCCTGGCTGCTCCATGGCACTGCGGAATGGTCTGGGGGGACGGGGGGAGCAGGGTCCCATGGGACCCTTCACCCACAGAGCATCCCTAGTGCTCGGTGCAAGGACATGCTGGGGGGTGGCCCAGGGACCAAGACGTTCCCTGGGGTGTCAGGGACACGGGCACTGGCTCTGCCATGCCAGCGTCTCCCACTGCTGCCCCCGATCGTGGTGCTGCCGGAGACGGATCTCACTGCTGGGACCCATTGGGCAGCCCGGGAACCCCTGGCCAAGGGGGGCCAGGGTTGGGGTGCAGCAGGACCCACTGAGGACACCCAGGTTGATCCCTCCTGAGCTGTCCCCATGTCACTGAGCTGTGGGTTACCACGGCTTGGGGTGCAGCGGGCACACGGTGTTGCCCCCCAAGAACAACCCCGGAGTGTCTCGCACCATTCCTCAGGCTGTGCCTGCAGTGCCGGTCCCACCTGGCCCCTCTCATCCCTGCCTGGCCCCCAATAACTCAGCGCAGTCCTGTCCGCCCCCCCCCAGCACCCACCGAGCACCTGCCCTGCACCCGTGGAAACGGGGGAACCTTGTTTTTCCCCTATGTGCTGACAAAGCGACTCCCTCCACGGTGCCTGAGCCCATGCTGGGGGGGGGGGGCAGGAGCTGCCCCAAACCACCCCATTTTCACGCAAAACCAGAGGGGAGCCGGAGCTGAGGCTGGAGGGGGACATCCCTCCCAAACCCCCACACACTCCATAGCTGGGCTGGGGGCCACTGGATGGGTCCCCTCCTGCTGTGGGATGTCACCCTCCCCATTGACCACCCCCCCAGCATTGTCCCCCTCTCTGGAGGGGTCACACTGGCTGTGTCCCTCCCAGGGACATTGTCCGGCTGGGACCCTCTCCCTGCCGTGAGTCCTGGTGCCCTGTGAGGACCGCGGTGCCATTGAAGGGGGGGAGCTGCACGGACAAAGGGGGGGAGCTGCACGGACAAAGGGGGGGTCTGCATCACCGCAGGGCCGATCTCCATCCCCCATGGCCTTTACCAAATCCACCCGACCTCAATGCGTTTGGGACTGTAACAAGTCACTGCTGAGGAGTGCCAGCGCAGTGATGTGGCATGAGCCAAACCTCCCCACCTCTGCCGGCAGCGGGGCTGGGCTCCGGGGGGGTTCCTCTGAGCCCCCCGGCAGAGCAGGGCTATGCCGCATCCCGTCCCCTTGCCGCTGCAGTGACAAAGCCAGGTCCCAGCCCCGCTCCCTGTCCTCCGTCCCAGCAGATCGCTGGGGACCGACCTGGTGGAAACGCTCCAGTCCCGGCCAGGGCACCCGGCACCAGAAAAACACAGATGCGTTCGATTCGTGGGGGGTGGGTCCCCAAGTTGGGACCCTGTGATGAGTCCCCATCGCTTCCCCAACACGACCCCAACACGAGCAGCAGAATCCCAAAGTCGGGGTGCAGCCGCCTGGACCCCGGCTCTCTGGTGGGACCACAGACCCCCCCATCCCCAGGCCCCTCACCTGCACCCGGGCTTCGGTGAGGTCGATTTTGAGGGCCAACTCCTCACGAGTGTAGATGTCGGGGTAGTGCGTCTCGGCGAAGACCCTCTCCAGCTCCTTCAGCTGGGAGCTGGTGAACGTCGTCCGGATCCGCCGCTGCTTCCGCTTCTCGTTGATCCCCGACGGGTCCGAGAAGAATTTGTAGGGCACTGGGGAGGGAGAGGAGGGGGTGAGAGGGGCTGGAACGGCGGGCAAGGCCGGCAGGGACACAGTGGGCAGGGGAACACGGGTTCACTGGGCAGGACACACCGGGTGGGATGCAGGGAGCTGGGATGGACCAGGCAGGGATGCACCGAGCAGGGATGTAGCAGGCAGGGATGGACCGGGCAGGGATGCAGCGGGCAGGGATGGACCGGGCAGGGATGCAGCGAGCAGGGATGCAGTGGACAGGGTGGGCAGGACACGGCGGGCAGGGCGGCCGCGGAGCTCGGGCGCTGCCTCCCCGCGCCCCCCGGTCCCGTTCGTTCGTTGCCGCCGCCCCCTCAGCGGGGTCCCCGG
>NW_010972972.1:7090236-7112845 GCF_000737465.1 Haliaeetus leucocephalus | reverse complement strand
CCATCCATCCACCCCACCCCCAGTGGCCGCCGGGTCCCCAGTGTCCCTGAGCACCGGCCGCCCTCGCAGGTGGCATCCCGGGAAGGTTCCAGGGCATGTGCTGCGGGAAGGGCCCACCGTCCCCTGGGACCACCGTCCAGGGTGGGGGATGGGACACGGGGGTCCCCTTCATGTGTGGGGGGAGCAGCTCTGGGGCTGAGCATCCCAGGAGCAAGAGGGCAGCAGGGGCACCCCACCACCCACGGGTGCATGGGAGGGAGCAGGGGGCTGCGAGGGGGTGCTCAGCCCCCCCCTTCCTCTCCTCTCCCGGGGCCCTTTGCCCCCCCCCAGTTTGCAGCCCGGTTGCATTTCAAAGCGCCTCATCCCTGCCCCGCTGGGCCCCCCTGCCCGGCTGAGGCCAAGGTAGAGGCTTTGCCCCTTTTCAGTGGCACTGGAGGGGGTGCAGGGGGGGGATTTGGGGAGGATTTGGGGACATTTTCAAGACAAACACTTTCACTAAAGAGGATTTAAAAGTCTAATTACGCCCAGCTAAGGGCTTTGTGCCCACAGCCCGGGGAGGAGGGGGGTCCCTGCCCTCTCAGCGGGCATTGCCCCCCCGCCCCGGGCCGGGGGGAAAGGCCAGACCCTGCCCAGGGCCTGCCGGACCTGCTCTGCCCATGGGGCTCGTCTCTGCTTGGGCACCGGGATGGGACTGGGGTGCTTGGCACCGGCCCCCGCTGTCCTGGGGGCTGCCCAGGACCTGTCCTCCCCCATCTCCTGCTCTGTATCCAGCCCCATGCCCTGTCCCGTGTCCTGCCCCATCTCCTGCCCCATGCCCTGTCCTGCATCTAACCCCATGCCCTGTCCTGCATCTAACCCCATGCCCTGACCCATGTCTTGCCCTGCATTCTGCCCCACGTCTCTCCTGCCCCATGTCCCGCAGGGCAGAGCTCATGCCCCCGCTCCCGGCCAGGCTCCCCTCACTGGGAACTGCCACCGCTGCCACCCGGGTGAGCCAGGTCTGGGTCCGGGTCCGGTCCCTCGCCATGGGACCCTCAGGACACCCGTGAGTGCGGGCAGGGGCTGATGGGTGCTCCCCACCCGCGCCCACCCCAGCTGCGCCGGCCGAGCGGGCAGGTTGCTAAACAAGTTAATTAGATCATGGAGCTGGAGGCTGGCGGCTGAGCGAGAGCCCCGACTGTCAGGCTGCTGGAGTTGTGAAAAAGTTAATTCAATTAAGTTTTCCCTCTAAACTAATTAGGTAGCAATCTGCCACGCAAGGAGCTGCTGCTATTGCTACCCAGAGCCAGGGGCAGAACGGGGAAGGGGGGGAGTGAGGAGGATGGGGGGGATGAAGGAGGAGAGGAGAGGGAGGGGGACAAGGGGGGGATATGGGGGGGAGGGGGATGGTGGGTGAGCTGGGGCACCCCGTCCCTGCCCGGCCAGGGGTGAGGGGCAGTGCCAGGGAGACCCCCTGCATCCCTGTGGCTCCCGTGGGAGCTGGGATGCAAATGTGGGTAAAACCTCCTGATTTCGGTGGGTGAAGGAAGATGGGTGCTGGCAGCAGGGGCACCTGGTTGTCCCCAGAATGGCCCGATGGGGTGGGGGCACAGGCTGACACCCCTCCCCATGAAACAGGTGCCAATGGCAGCGGGAAGGACTGGGCATGGTGCAGGAGCTGGGGACAGGGACGCCCCGTCCCTCCATCCCGCCAGGCTCTGGGAACCGTCCATGACCCGAGGGCCATGTCCATGTGTCCGGGTGGGCTGGGCCCCCTCTGGAGCTGGGAGGGCTGATGGGACCCTCTCTGACGGGACCCCCTTTGGGCACAAGTCAGGTACCCTGCACAGCTCAAGTCCCAGCTTTGTTGGGGTCATTGACCAGGCCCAGCCCATGCCCTGTAGCAGCACCTGATGGCAGCACCCATGGCATCATCCCACGTCCCATCCAGGCCGTGTCACCCCACAGGGACACCCATGCTGTGGCGCAGACCCCCAGCAGGTCCCTGCCCCGCTGCCGCCGGGGCAGTTGGTCCCGCACCGTGCACGGCCCAGTGGTGCCGGAGGCCTCCGGCCGCCACCGCCGCTTTGTTCCCGGTGACAAAGCCCCAAGCCGGGGCTGCACCGAGGCCCCTCCGCTCGCTGGAGCTCGCCTGCCCCTAATCGAATTAGGAGCCCGGCACGGGGCTGAAGGCTGGCGGTAATTGAATTTCCCCCGTCACAGCCTGATGTTTCTCCCCTCCGGATCCTGCCTCCCGTTTATTGTTCCCGGCCCGGCTGCGGTGGCACATTTATTTGATCTGTCAGAGGGAGCCCTTTCACCCGCTGCTGTTTGCTCAGAGGACGCCGGCGCCGCGCCTCCAGCACAATTAAAAACAAATAAAACGATCAGGGAGGGCCCCATGTGCCCCCCAAGTGCCGTCCCGGCCGGGATGCTCCTGCTGATGGGGCCCTCGTGGCTGTACTCCCTTGGGACGTGGCACAGCATGGCACGGCATGGCATGGTATGGTACAGCATGGCATGACGCAGCAAAGCACGGCAGAGATTGGCATAGCATGGAACAGAATGGCATGGCACAGCAGAGCGTGGCACGGCACAGCACGGCACAACCTGACATGGCATGGCACAGCACAGCGTGGTGTGGCACAGAATGACATAGCGTGATGGCACAGCACAGTGTGACCCAGCACAGCATGGCATGGCATGACATGGCATATCGTGACATGACATGCCACAGCATGACATTTCATAGCATGGCATGGCACAGCGTGGCACACCATGCCTGGCCGTGGGCTCCCTGCTCTCCTTGCATCCCAGCCAGCAGCTCCAGGCAGGGATGGGGCCTGTTCCCGCTGCCGTGCAGGAGGACCCACAAGAGCCACGGCACCGGGTGCCCCGAGCCCGGCGGTGCCGGCGTGGGGGTGCTGGTGTGGTGGCACAGGGGTGCTGGGGAGGGAGCTGCTCCCTGGGGCTGCATGGAGGGAATCTGCCTTCATCCCTGGGGTCAGCCTCAGCGTCGTGCAGCACTGCCCGGCACAGCACCCTCAGCTCTGCCCCCGCCACCCCATCACACACTTTACCACTGCTGCAAGACCCCTTTTCAGCCCCATTTCTCCTTGCAGGTTTGGGGCCTGGCTGGCACCTGGGGAGTTCCCGGGGATCCCAGCTTTGCCCTGCGGTGCCACCCCAGGGCTGCCCATCCTGCACCGGGCCGGTGCGGTGCTGGACATTGGCCGGAAGCAGCCGAGCCCCCATGTCTGTGCAGAGCATGGGGCTGGCATTCGCCAGGGTCTCGTCACTGCTGGAGGTGACAGAAGGTTTGGGGATGCTGCTTGCTGCCCTGCGAGGCACCCCGGTGTTTTCGGGGACACCCTCCCCAAGCCCTGGCCCCTCTGCAGCCTTGCCCGCCTGGGGCAAGGACGCGAAGGGGTGTGTGATTCCCTGGCTGTGGCACAGGGGAAGAAGCAGGGACCGAGCCAGCAAACTCCCCTTCCCACCCGTCGGGTTGGAGTCAGCTATGCCCACCACAGCAGCGGCTGAATCTCTTCCTGGTCCTCCCATGAAAAATCTGAATTTGGGAGGGTTCCAGAGAAGCCCAGTGAAGCTCCAAAACCCTTTCAGGGGAAGAGAAACCTGCTTTGGCTGTCCCACTGCCCTCTTGCTGGTCACCTTGAGTGGCTCGTAAAGGTCAAATCCTGCTGCCGGAGACCCCCTTCCCCATCCAGCTGATCCCTGGGCATTGCCAGCCCCCACATCCCAGCGCCTGGGTGGGAACAGGCTCATCCTCTCCTGCTCCATCACCCACCCGCTGCCAGCCCAAAGCTGCTCGGGCAGTGGACGGGGGTTGAAAGGAGCAGGGCACCCATGGACCACCAGCACGGGCGATGCCCAAGATGGGGCAGCTCCACTTGCCATCCCAGCAGCTCCATTTAGGCAGAGCTTTTCCCCTTTTCCAGCCTTCCTTCCCCATTTGCAGCCCTGGCCGAAGGCAGTGCTCAGGTCCCCAGCAGCATTACTGAATTAAGACCCATGACAGGAAAAGGCGACCAGGGTGAAAAGGTGGGTCAAGGCAGCCCCCCCCCCCCAAACCTTCACGTATCCCCTGGAAAATGAGTGCCAGTGCCAAAACTAAAGCCACGCCTGGCAGCACCAGCGGGGATGCTCTGGCAGGGGGACTTCACATAGTGGCTTTGCCATGTTGGATGGGGCCGTCACCCCTGATCCATCCCTGTCCCCATGCCGGAGGGACTGTGACTTAAGGCTTATTGATTTGAGAAGGCTATTTGGTTTGATTTCCTTTTGTATTTAATTTCTTACTCTTCATAATCTGCCTCTGCGACATGTCACCAGCTGGAGGAGTGGGTGCTGTGTCGGTGAAGCACCGCTGTCTCGGCGGCAGAGAGGGCTCCTCTCCCGGCGGGGTGATGGTGGTGACCGCGCACCTCGAACCCAGCCGGTACCCACCACGGGACACCTCATCCCACGCGCCCAGGACCGACAGGCGTGACCCCGCACCGGGACCCTCGCCAAGGAAGGCAAACCCCCGAATCGCTCACACCACTGGGCCACACTTTCCCCCAAACCCCAGCAAGGCTTGGAGCCGGATGCTCAGAGGAAGTTGGAGAAATCCAGAGGATTTTCCCTCAACAACTCCCCCCATCTGCCCCATTAGCCCTGCAGTGCTGCCCTTGGCGCTGGAACCCTCCTCCACCTCGGAGGAGATGCACCCCAAAATGGCTCGCAGGGGAGACCCTCACCCCTATGTCCCTCCATCCCTGTCCCATTGCTGACAGGTCCCTGGAGAAGTGACTGTGGGGGGGGCAGGGTCAGCCCCCAGCCAGCCCTGGGGACCTGCAAATGTGGCTGCTGGCAGGATCAGTCCCTGCAGAGCTCACAGCTTGGGAGAGCAAAACCTCCCACATACAAACACACAGAAAAAATCCAATTCTGCCCACTGACAGCCACTGTAATTGGTCAGGGCTGGGGACCTTTGCTCCAGCTCTGACACTGGGGACAGCTTGGGCAGCTAGGTTAAGCCTGAGATATTAAATATTTCCCTGAATCGGGTCAGAAGCAAAGCAGCGGGGACGATTTAGCGAGGGGTTTGCACTGGGAAGTTGCCCAGCCAGGACAAGGAGATGTGTCGGTGTTGTTCACGGCTCCCAGCAAGGAGCAGGAGATGCAGGAGCCCCCCAGGGACGTGTCCTGCCCACAGGCAATCCCCACCTCTGCTCTACCTGTCCTCTCCGCGCCCACACCAGACACAGGTCGTATGTGCACGCCGTGTTTATTGCCAATAAATAAAGAGAAGCGGGCAAAATACAGAGTCAGAGTGCCTGGTGGCTTTTAAAATGAAGCTGTCGCTCACTCGATCCCTGTCCTACCCCTTTCCAGCTGCAGTCCAACCCAGCAAACCCAGCCTCCGCAGCAAGCCTCCTCTTTAAGGAATGACAAATCCTACCGGAGCCGGACACCCCAGCTCCCATAAGGTCTGAAATCTGCTTTCCCCTTTCTTAAAAAGCTTCGATGCTTTCCCTTGTGCCAAGTGAAACCCCAGGACCCTCCACCTATATGTTCCTGAATGGCAGCGTGGCACCTCACCACCCATAGCTACAGCTCCAGAGCCCTCTGCGCCCACCCCAGAGTAAGCAGGCGCAGGCTGATCAGGCAGCTCCTGCCTGCCCGTGCCTGGCTCCAGGCAGCGGAGGTAGCAGGAACACAGCTTTGCCCCTGCCCTACCTACTGCCTGCCCTCACTGACATGGCCACATTGCACACTTCCGAGTCTCGCGGTATTTTATTGTCAGCCCGCGCTACCCGCAGGCAGCTGCTGGGGCAAAGTGTGCTCCAGGAGTGCTCGTTGCTGCCTACAAGAAGTAAGTAATGTTTTCTGGGTTCAGAGGCGCTTGGATGTCCAGTTTTCGGGATTTGCTGTCTTTCTCCACTATCTCCAACCGCAGGGTGGGCATCTTTGTTTTTTCCGCTCCAGGGGAAGAGCTGTCCTTGGTTTTCAGCAGATGCTTGTCCGAGTCCTCCACCGTGATCCTCAAGGTGCAGCCCCTCGGCAGCAGGTCCTGCTCGTAGGCAGCTGCCAACTGGTTCACAACGCGCCGCTCAACCTGAAGAAATAAAACCAGCTCCCATCAGAAAACGCCTGTGAGCAGCCTCCCAGGGAGCCGGGCAGCTCTCCTTCCCACCTCTGGGTAGCGCAGGGTCCCATAATCTCCTGCTCATCCTACTTATTCCCTGTCTCTTTCTGGAGTGTACTGGCTGTGCTGTTTCCTCCCACAGACCATGAATGTTTGCCCTTGGGAGCCGTGGGGACGCTCTTCTGCAGGACAGACCCAAGCAATAATCCCTTCCTGACTCCCCTTGTGCAGAGCAGGGCTGGAGGTGATGCCATGGGCTTCACCCGTGCTCCGTCCTTGGCTTTACCTCGTGTTTGATAGACCGGGCACCGTAGTGCAAGTTGTAGCCGTCAGCCAGCACGTCCATGACCTCCCTGTCCCACAGCAGGGTGATGTTGTGCCTTGCCTTGGCCTGCCGGGTGAGGAAGAAGAGGAAGTTATTGATGCCTTCAAGCAACCCTGGCATCCCATTCCTTGAGCAGTGGGGACACCACGGGCAGCACGGTGGGGTGTGAGCAGTCCTGGGCCAAGGAAGAAAGGGCACCGAGAGCTCCACCAGGCCAGACCGACCAAAGCAAGTGGTCCCCTAATTCCTATTTAGGCCCCCCGGAGAGCTCAGATGTGCAAGGACCAATTAGACAAATAATGTCTCTGAACGTGCCCCGAAGCTCATTGCTGCCCCAACACAGGAGGAACCATGCCCCACCGTCCCAAGAGGTCCCTGCCCTCCTGAGTAGGGTCCCCTCATGTTGAAGAGCATGTGAGACTATGGTAAAGATATACATTCACTCTGCATCCACATCAGGAGGATGAAGGCTTGGGCAGGGATCTCCTCCTGCTCACACATTGCTTGAGAAGTTACCTCTAAAGCCATGGATGGTTTTTACCTTCTTGGCCCAAAAATTCAGCTCCTTGTTGACAAGCTGGATGAGCTCCGAGTGGCAAAAAGGGAGAAAATAGACAATCTCATTGATCCTCCCCAGGAACTCATCTCGTCTGAAGTGAGCCTGCAGGGACAAGGGGGGAAGGTCAACGGGGACAGGACTGGTGACCCTGATAGGGACAGTAGTGACAGTGACGCTGCTGAATGAGCTCCCCAGGGATCACCTCCACCTCCGACAGCTCACACATCCATGTGGCGAGGCCCTGAAGCCATCCCACCCCATGCCATGGAGCTGGAAATCCATGGTGCCAGATCTCAGGTCACCAGGAGTACCTCTCAGCATGGCTTATAGAAGGAATTAATTCTTCCGGAGATGGCAAGAGGAACTAGAAACAAATCTCTCCCGCAGTGTAAGCGCAGCTCCAGCCTCTTCTGCTGTCTGCTCCTGCCTAAGCCACTTACAGTAACACCCCTCGCTGCTCTCAGGGTCTCTCAGTTCTGAGGCTCCGATCTGAGCCTTCTGCCGGGAGGTCAAATTCTTGGTCTCTGTAGGAGCTGCCAGGCGAGCAGCACCATGAAGTGCTTCAGAAACATTTTAAAGAAACTTAATGTCATCAGGATGTGTTGCTGTGGTCAGGTTTTCCTGGCCCCTCTGCAGCAGCGCAGGAGCTGAGCAGACAGTGACCCTGGGAGAGCAGCGAACCCCCAAAATCCCAGTGTAGCACTTCCCACCCCATGTTCCCCTTCTTGTCTCATGTTGTTGCTCTAATACAAGAGGACAGGGAGTGAGTAAGAAGCTGTTATTTGTTTCTGCTGGACTCTGACCTTACTTCTTAGTGGGTGAAAATTAAAAAACGACGTCATGTCACTGATCTCACAGCTGGGTGAGGAACATGGGTATTGCATCGAATGACTGAGTGACCAAAGCTCAGGACACCTGAAACATAAGCCATGAAAAAAATCATTCGTACCTTCAAGATGGGGCGAATAACCTTTTCCTTGAACTGCTTGGAGATGGTTATCTTGTCGGTCATCTGGACATCATCTGGAAGACAGGAGGACATGGGGTGTCAGTGGGTAAGGTGGAACATGGGCTTCCCATCTGCCCAGCTCCTGGAGGATGGATGAGCAAAGCAGCATGACAAGGAGCCAGAGGCTGAGCAGGGGGGTGAGGTGGGGGTCCAGAGGGGACCTCAGAACAGACCTGGAACCTCCACACCCACCACGATCCACGTTTGGTTCAGTAGTGGGGTGTCCCTGCGCTTGACACTCTGGACAGCGGGTCTGGGTCTCCCGTGGCTGCCCCTGCACATGTTGGGTGCACCCTACACTGACATGTTTCACTTGCATGGCAAAAGAGCTCCGGCTCTGCCTCCGCTCTCTGCTCTACACCCCCAGGAGCTGCCACCCGGAGGTTTCGGATAGCAGGAGTCCTCACTCGGCCTCCACAGACCCTGACCGGTGGCTGGGGTCTGGGAGCCGGTGCTAATTACATTACACACAGGGCACATCATCACCCGTGGCTGCTCTGCGTAGGCTCCCGCAGCTCTGTCAGGCACAGAGGAGCAGTCCTTGGTCCCTTCAGCAAACTGCAAAACCCCTGTTCAGATGGTTTGTGGCACAACTCTGCCTCTGGCCAGAGTCTACTTCCCTCAGCTGACTGCAGATGGAGCCAGGGTCTGGCTGGCTCCCGAATCCCAGCTCAGAACAGACAGCTCAAATGCAAGGTTTACCTGTCTGCTGCCCAAATTTGCTTTTCCCTTTGTCTTTACCACCTCATTCCTTCCTACATCTTCATGCATTTAACTCCACATGCTATTTTAATGCAAGGATGCTCATTGGGAGATCCCTTGCATCCAAGGTGCTCTGGATAGGATCCTGACACGCTGGGTGGTGGAGAAAGACCCATGCTGGGTGCTGGGAGCCCTTTCCAGCTCACAGTCTTGGCGCAGATTGTTGCACCCCCAGCAGCGGCAGAAGGAGCTCTCTTCCACCAGACCCACACTGGTGCCAGCATGCAACAAAGCGGTGCTGTGCGCTCTGAAATCACCTCTTCTCCTTCTTCCCCATGGCAGACACGAGCACGCTCGTGGTTCTTGTTTGCATCCTGGGTGGGGAGTTTGCTGCACAGGATGGGGGAGATAGACAGTATGGCCCATCCGAGCGGTCTAAATGGAGCAGGGGGGGCTCTTTGGTTATAAGGATTTGGCCCATTTCACTTCTCTGTTTTCTGCTAAAAGACACCAAGGGGTTTTTCACTAAGTCACAGGAACTTGGCATGGCATTCTGGAAGAGGAGAGCTGGAGAAGGCAGAAGAGACAGAGCTGCCCCCCATATTCAGGTTTGCCATCACTAGTATCTGCTGCTTCCACTCGCAGACGCAGAGATGCTGCAGAAGCAGCTCCTTCCCTCTATCTTTCCATTTATCTGCCCACCCAGGCACTTACGCTGACCTGGCCACTGCCTTCAAGAGCATCTCCAAGCCAAGAACTCAGTAAATTGCAAGGAGCTCCACGAAACTCAATTGAGGGCAGGCTTCTGAGCCGAAATGCATTTTCCGGCTATGCTCTCTCACTGCCGTTCGCTCACTGCAGCTGTCTGCTGTACAGTTCTAGAAATTAAAATTCAATGCTTTCCTCATTTAGGAGAAAAGCGCTTGGCATTTTAAAATGTTATTCTTGAAAGTTCAGTTGCAGGCATGCTTTGTCCTTTACCTAGTTTGATTGAAGTTTAAAGATTCTGAATTAAGCCAGCTTTGGCATCAACTTCTCAAAATAAAAAGGAAGAGACAGTGAGAAAGAAGCTGGAAAATACATTTGACACTAAAACCTAACATTTTTTCCTGCTCCCATGGAGCTGATGCAGAGGGCTGTGGTTGTTTCCCGGGCACAGCCACAGCACACACTGCACACCACAGCTTCTCCGGGCATTTCCACTGGTGAGCAGAACTCTCGAGACTGACCTTTAGGAAATATGGTGTATCTGTGACAGCACATACTGTGAGGTACCCTATAGAAGATGCATGTCCAGATATTTAAGACCATAAATGGGTCTTAAAAAAAAACCCAAAACTGATTTAAAACTGATGACAAAACAAGGGATGCAGCCATTGTTTGTGGCTGCCTGGTTATCCACAGGCACAGCAGCACGTGATGGAGATGATGTTTCCCTGTGCTAGTGCCTGTGCTCACAAACTGCCATGCATTTTAGAGCTAGAAGGGACGGCCCCTGGTGCAGGCATTGCCGACCACTGTCCGTCCATCCCTCCTTGGCACAGCAGAGACCTACCAGTCCCTGGGGCCTCCTGGTGCCACTGCAGTTATCACCAACTGGATGGTGAAGGATCGCGCATAAATTGGGACTCTGCTGCCTTCAGCGGAGTTGTGTAGTTCAAATATTAGAGGCTGCCCTTGCTCTACTCGATTCTCCTTTTATTACCTAATTCACATTTTTGGAAAATTTTCTACAAGACCCTGATGTGTGGGTCCAGGGCTCCATTCCAAGGCGAAGTAAAATTGATTAAGCTCAGTCGTTTTTGGAAGGACTGTGAGGAAACAAAACTCTTCCTCTTTAATATGAGCACCTGTACCAGCCCCAGACTTTTCTAGAAAGCATTTGGAAGGGTCCTGAAAGAATGAAAAGGGTGAGGAGATAAAGGAAGAGCGCACAGGATGAGGAAGACTGAGAGGTGGAACAGAAAGCCTCCTCCAAAGATGTGATCTCCCTCTGAAGGATGTGATCTCATATAATGAGGATTTCAGAACAGGGCAAGCCCAAAGCAGAGGTATCACAGGAGGGGGAATGGTAGAGATAGGGCTGTGGGACTTCTCAGCAACAGGTCATCCTAGAAGGCAACAGCACGACTTCCTAGACACACACACAAAAGAAGAGGCAGCTGCCTTTCCTTCTGGCAGAGGAGCATCCCTGAGGCTTGCCCTAAAGCTGCAGTGCCTGGAGGACGTGTCAGTGTCGACCAGCTGCAGGGGCGAGCAGTGGAGAGGCAACCGAAGGGTCTGGGTGCTCCCCCCGGCAGAAGGATGGCTGAGCTGGTGTCAAATTAATGTTAGGAAGGAGGTGGATTCTTGAGGGATTTGGAGTATGACATCAAAAAAACAGTACCTAAGTTTTCTGCGATCCTTTTCTTGCTCATCTCCATGGCCTCTTGTCGGAGCTGCAGAGCGTGCTGTGCAATCTCATCGCTTGCCACGTTGGAGGTCATGATAAAGATGGCATCCTTGCAGTCAATGGTTTTCCCCTTCCCATCCGTCAGCCTGCCCTGCAACAACACCGAGTCAACACAAGCAGCATGAGCAGGTGCCACAGGACATTGCCAAAACATGAGGCAAAACGACATGGACCCCATTTTTCCCCCTAGCAGATTTATTTTTGAAGGGATGCCCAAGGATACAGGCAGGAAGGAGGCAGGGCTGAGCTGCAGAGGCTGAAGAAGCCCCCACCTCCCCGAGGAATGGCAGTAACTTTTCCTGCACGTGGCCCCAGCCTGCCCCACGCAGGACACACTCGATGGAAGCCCTGGGAGATGCCTCGCAGGGGAGGTGGGCTGGGGCAGCCCATATGGCTGCCCATACATAACTCAACCACCTTTGATGCTCTGCCTACCTCCCTGCTGTGGTTTTGGGTCTGACGCATGAGCTCTGATGAACCCCACCGGTGCAGGTGAAGTTGTTGTCACCTCATGCCTCTGTCCCAGCCCTCTAATAGAGGCTGTTGCCCCTCGGGTAGGTTTGAAGGACTCTCAAAGGCAGTGCAGGCTCTTGGCTCAGCCCTGCCCATGGTTGTGGTTTAGGCTGGGACGCTGGGCTTGGTGCTGGAGTGGCTGAGACGTGAGTCATTCTCCCGTACAGGCTCTTTTGGGGAGCAAAACGGGCAGCAGCAGGCATCAGTGCCTTGAACAGCTCCAGCAACATTGCCCAGATGTTCACCAAAGCCTTCCAGATGAGTCAGTTCAAAGCTCTCCATGGCACCGTGGCCGCCTGGGAGGGCAGGGAGGGCTCAGAGGGGGCTTTGTAGTCGTCTGAAAGCACCACGGGGATGCACAGGCTGCTAGTACCCTGACTGAAAATAAGCAAAGCTGAAATAACCTTGCAGAAATAACCGGGTTATGGCTATAATGGAGTGAACTAAGCAACAGAGAGGCCGTGACAGCAAGAGGCAATAGAGAGCATCCCTCACGCCTGCAGGATTGCCCGGCAAATCAAACCAGGGCAGTCCAGCACTGCGCTCAGTGGTGGGGGCGACCGCCACAGCAGCTAACTGGTGTGGCATCAACCTTCCTCCTACCAAACCAATGCAGGAACCCTTCAAAAGTACTAGTTTTCTTGATTAATAAAATAAAAAAAGAGAGAAAAATAAGGAAAAAAATAAGCAGCTCCCCAGGCAGTTTCTTTCCTCGATATGTCTCCAGCAGCAGATATCCAGCACAATGACACAAATCCTTGTTGGGTGCTTGAGATTAACATTTGGGTTATTGCCCTGTCAAGTGCGTGGTACAGGAATTGATTTCACATTTAGCTGCTGCTGCGATGATCTATGCAAGAAAAAATTGTGTTATTAATCCCTAAAACAAAAAAACCCCAAATCTTCCAGTGCATTGCTCGGGAGCTTGGTTGCCTCTGAGGAGAGACTGGGACCTTAAAAATAAACCGAAAAGCTTGCATGCAACAGGCTGAAGGCTCAGCAGAAGGTGCAAAGCCTGGAGACGCGCATTTGTCCCTGGCTCCCACCAGCTCGTGCAAGAGAGCTGCAGCTGCCCAAGACAGGTCATATGCCAAGTGTCTCCCAGAGACCAGCAGACAGCAAAGGACTCCAAAGTCACAGACTTTGTGCTGCCTTCCTCAGACAGCAGGTATCTGCTCTCCTTCCCACTGCCAGCAGGATCAGGTAGTGTCATGCATGGAAATGCCTGGGAGGAGTATCAGGGAGCTAACAGGCACGGACCTGCCTCTAACATCGACAAAATTCCTTGGGTAGCTGCCTTGGAGGAGTCTAGGGCTTCTATCTGGGACTTTGGCTGCCTCCAGAGGAGGCCAACACACTCCTGGAGATGCCTGGGAGTTTTCCTGGAGAGCTACCAGGCATGGACCTTCCCCAACATACACAATGCTTTCGGGAGCCTGACTCCTCCAAGGTAGCTACCTGAGGAGTTTTGTGTATGTTAAGGCAGGTCCATGCCAGTAGCTCTTCAGGATTCCTCCCAGGCATCTCCAAGAATCTTCTGGCTTCCTCTGGAGACAGCTGAAGTCCTGGGAAGCAGCCCCAGACTCCTCCTAGGTAGTCAGCTGAATGGTTTTGCAGGGTGGGCTGGAACTAGGCGGTCTTTAAGGTCCCTTCCAACCCAAACCATTCTATGATTCTATGTTTGGGGGAGGAAGGGTGTGAGACAAATCACATGCCAACTGAGAAGTCATAAATTAACCAACCTGAACTAAAACCCAGCAATTAACAAGACATGACTCATTAGGATACCAATGGACTATGAAGTCCCCCAATCACCCTGCTTTTCTGATGTTGTGACAACACCCTGACCTGAGCCTGGGACCTAGGAGACGATTTCCTCCATGCCATGGAAGTGTACATGGGGGGTGGGCACAGGGCACCCATGGGAACAGGGCTGCTGTCCTCCTGCCTCCTCTTGTTACTCCTGATTTCTGTCCTGGACCCTATTCTGCCCTGCCCACCTATTCCCACACTGAGCTGTCACTGGGGCGTTTTTTTTAGCAGTATCCTCATGACAGTCTTCACCGTCATGCCTTCACGGTGACATGGGACAATCTGATTCCCAAGTTTCTTTCTCAAGCTTCTAACCCTCCCATCACTGGCTTTTTCTTTGCCTGAAGATGTCATTTATTCCACCAGGAGACCTCAGCATCACCCTGTTTCCTGATGCTAAAATGCAGAAGATGCTGACTGGCTGGGTCACATTTTTTGGAAGGGACTATTGATCTAGAGCATTTCAGCTCCGCTCCAGGACATCTCCTGCAGCCATCGTCCCTTGCATCACTCACTGTCACCTTCCAAACAGCCCCTCTGCAAACCCTGACCCTGAAATGTGGATTTACCTCATCAAACAGCTGCAGCATGATGGTGAGGACATCTGGGTGGGCTTTGTCAACCTCATCAAAGAGCACCACAGCATTTGGACACTGCCTCAGCTTTTTGGTGAGCTGCCCGCCCTCTTCATGGCCCACGTAGCCAGGTGGAGAGCCGATAAACTTGGCGACCTAAGAGGAAGCAACAGGACACGTGACAGCTGATCCGTGGGTGCCAGGAACGCTATCGGTAGCTCAGCAGGCAGCCACGACTCTTTGCTGCAGACAAATCAAGCTCTATATTCTTTGTGACATCTATCGCACCCTGGGTATCCCCAAATCAGCTTAATAAGCAACAATTTGGCAAAATGCAGATTGGTGGCTGCTGCAAGCAATTACCTTGCCCAGAGCTTTACCCAGCAGAATCTGCAGGAGCAGCCACGGAGAGGCGAAAAGGCATCACCCCTGCTTTTCTAAGCAGTGTCTGAGTGACCCATCCCAGCTGTCCAAGACCTATTTTCATCTCCTTTAGCCTTTTTAAGAGCAAGAATTCAAAGGATTATGAGTGGCAGGTGGCTCTGGTGGGGAATCAAAGCTTGGGAAGAGGCCACGATGGAAATATTTTTCCTGTGTCAATAACTGACTTCACTACTTGACATCATGATTCTTTGGTTAAAAAATTTAGAGGATTATTTAGAAGAATATTTCTGACAATAGAAATGTTTTGGCAAAAATGACAAGTGATTTTTGATGTACAGCTTGGAGCATTTTCAAGTGACCAGGGTCTGTGTATGCGTCTTTAGGTGTATAAAAGTTGAAAAGAACAAAATTATCAGTCACTTTGTTAATCCTACGTTGTTCTCTGGGACGTTGGACATGCAGAGTCAGTGGCCGGCTGGCTGTATGGGCAGCAGAAGCAATTCGTGGAGCAAAATCCCAAATCCTCATAAGACAAAGAAATTTCCTCTCCTTAATCCAGGACAAGGAAGCAGCACAGCTCAAGGGCGAGTGTGTCGTGGTGTCAGTGTTGGTGAATGACAAAAGCCGCATGTGCCATGGCACAGCCGTGCTGGTGTGTCCCCTTTCGGTGAGCCTGGCTCCGTGGGCCTGGCAGAGGAGAGAAGCCACGGCAGCTTCTAACTAAGCACCTAACTTGTATAGGGAAGACACGGACCTGTTGGAGCGGGTCTGGAGGAGGCCACAAAAATGATCAGAGGGCTGGAACACCTCTGCTGTGAGGACAGGCTGAGAGAGAGTTGGGATTGTTCAGCCTGGAGAAGAGAAGGCTCCAGGGAGACCTTATGGCAGTACTTAAAGTACTACAGTACTTAAAGGGGGCTTGTAAGAAAGATGGGGACAGGCTTTTTAGTAGGGCCTGTAGTGATAGGACAAGGGGTAATGGCTTTAAACTAAAAGAGGGCAGATTCAGACTAGATATAAGGAAGAAATGTTTTACGCTGAGGGTGGTGAAACCCTGGCCCAGGTTGCCCAGAGAGGTGGTCGATGCCCCATCCCTGGACTCATTCAAGGTCAGGCTGGACGGGGCTCTGAGCAACCTGATCTGGTTGAAGATGTCCCTGCCCACGGCAGGGGGGTTGGACTAGGTGACCTTGAAAGGTCCCTTCCAACCCAAACCATTCCGTGGTTCTATGGTTCTCCCATTCAAGTGGCTCCTTTTTGCTGAGCGATATGGGCAGGCTGCCCGGGGAGAGCTGCGATCCCCCTTCCCCGAGCATCGCTGCCCTGCACCGCTGCTGCCGCCCCTGCCCGCTCCCACAGACACGGGCTGTGGAGGTGCGGGGGGTCCCGCTGACTCGGGAACAGCAGAGAAGAATTAGCCGATGGCAGCTAATTCGTTGCATTCGTTTCACAGTGCCTGGGGCTACGTGAGGCTCCCCAGGCTCCTTCAAAGGATGCCGTCTCCTGGGCTGACCTCCTGATCCTTGTTTGCTTGAAAAATTTATATTGTTTTCGCTGCAATTCTCTACTTTATTCATTCCCTTTGCTCTGCCTCTTGTCTTTGTCAGGGCACAGTATTTTATATCTTACATTTATACTGCTACTCCTAACTCCTCTTTCTTTGTACTGAATCATCAACATGGCTTTATTTTTATCTATTTTTGACTCCTACAGTGTAGGAACCTATCATAACCAATCTATCAGGCCAGCAGCAAGCACGTCTTTATTTTCTCTTCCCACACCTCTTCACCTTACTGCTTTGGACAAAATAACATATTTTCTGGACCTTTTCTAGCCTTGGCCATCTGAGGGCCCTGCAGTTCCTGACGATGGTGCTGAGGCTCCCACTGCCTCGTGCCAGGTCAAAACTCGAATCAGCCCTTGTCAGCGTGACATGCTGAGTGTGAGGGTCTGCCTGACCCCTGCCCGCTTGCAGCCTGGTGTGTACGGGCCGGAGGCTGGCTGCAGACCTCAGCAGCAAGAAATGCAAAAAAATAAGTACTCCCATCTTGGACCGGTCCTTCTGAGCAACTCCCCAGCACCTTCCTCCTCCTCCTCCAAGACACCATCTTCCCAGGTCCCAGCCAGCGAGTCCTCCTCCTCCTTCTTCCCTGTCTCCGTACAACAATGCAGCAGCTCCAATGGGAATGATCCTCAGATCCTTCATGGAATATTTCTCATCCCATGCTTTCTGGATTTGGGTGCACTTCCCCATTGGCATCAATAAAAAATACAAGGCTCCTACACAGCCATCAAAAGAAAAATATTATGAACCTATCTCAGCTAGGACCTTGCTGCTTTTTGGGGAGACGGAGCCCTCCAAAGGGATTTAGGGCCCCCCCAGCCCCAGGGGTGAACCTGGTGAGATGTCCCACCTCTCCTGGGGCACCAGAATTGGGCAGAAGGTGTGACGGGAGGGGTGGACTCTGCACCACAATCCTGTCTTCTGCTGGATTTTCCTCCTTTCCCCGGTGGGAGGTACGCTGAGGCGATGATGCTGCACCAGACTCAGCAATGTGTCGGAGGTAAGGAAGGGAATGGGGCTTTGGGCTGAGCTCTGCCTGCCCAGGCAGGAGTGCACAAACAGCCCTGGCACAGGTGGGTGACATACAGCACGTGGCTTGTGCCCAGACTGCAGATTTTCATGCACAATATGATTTCTTCTCAGTCACTCTTCCCCAAAGGGTTGACACTGTGTACAGGAGCCACAGCATCAGATACAAATTATTGGAGCTTTTCTTGCTCCTTGGTCTCTGTTCCTAATTTTTTTGAGTTAAACTTGCTTTTTTTGGCTGGTATTTCCCATATTGCAATTTATTGCAGAGCCTGGAGCAACTGCTATTGCTCTGTCTTTGACACATCAAACTGCCCATTTTCTGGAGAATGTGGAAGTAGTTCGGGAAGGCCACTGCCAGGATGAGACAGGAGATGCTTGTAACATTCAGCGGCAGCAGGGAGATGCTCAGCACTGCCAAGGACAGGAACCAAATGCAGGGGAACGAGGGCATTGACAGGATTTGTTTAAATTACCCATTAAACTTGAAGCTGCACCCCTTGGAAGCAGAGACAGCCCATTTACTAACCTCGTGCCTCTCCTGGAACTCCGACATGTCCAGTCTGATGAAACCCTGCAAGAGAAAGAAACTCTTAACGTGATTTTTGATGAATGTGCTCCAAGTTTCATTACATTTAGAAGGCTCCTCCGGAACCAGGCAGGTGGCTGCACAGATGAACACAACAAGGTTTTGTGGTTCCCCAGGACAGCCAGCACTGGAGTGGCCAGATCCACCACAAAGTTCTGAGGGTTATTCTGAGGAAGAGGAAGATGACTGCAGTTTCTCAAAGAGAGACAGGAACAGTTCCCACTGCCAGCTCATAGCCCCCGGCCGAGATTCACTTTAGACACTGCTTGTTGCTAGAGCTGGAGTGATACAGATGGGACTGAAACAGCAACTCACAATTTGCTAAATAAAATGGATATTCTTGCAGTTCAGCTTTTTAGAAATAAATCACAAGAAGAATGCAATGCCTCTCTGCAAAAATAAAATAAAAATCAAAATCATAAAGCCGAGGTAAACTAGGTTTGTGGGTGATCACCTTAAATAGATAATATTGTTAGAGAATTTACAGCTACTACCCAAGGTTCCTTTTTGCATTTGAAAAGCTGATGATTCACTGCAGACACTGAATTTCCTGGGCTTGCAGCTATAATCTAGCTCCTAGAGGTACAAGAATAGAATAGAATAGAATAGAGTATTTCAGCTGCTAAGAACCTACAATGATCATCCAGTCCAACTGCCTAAGAAGAAGGCAAGCCTGAATATTCAGCTTCAGAGCTAATGGGCAGGACATTTGGCAGCACACAGGGAGCCCAAAGCTTTTCTGGTCCAGGGTGATGCCTTGGGGCACCAAACCAAGATGGTGCTGCCATGAACTTCCAAGGGATGGAGTGCCTGGTTTGCCACTCTCCTGTGAAATACCAGTATTTGCGGGGTGGGGTGGTAAGATTTCAGGCCAGTTTAGGACAGATTTCAATTCGAAACAGCCACATTTCCCTGCAAAATATTAAAATACCAACAAAATGCCCAGGGCAAAGTGAGGTGTACAAAACTGGGGTGTGATCCTGGCGGCATGCATGCTGAGGAGTGTCCCACCAACATCCTGGCAAACAGCTGGCACAAGCAAAGTGGAGCCGGGCTCTGCAGGACCTGCTTTGCTTTGGTCTGATCCTGCTCCCAATCCTCCTGCCTCCGTGTTCATACCACGCAGGCTGGACAAAGAAGTTAGCATGTGTCATTACCTTGCAGCCTCTCTAGCAGTATGAAAATGGGACGGTTATGGGTTTTCCTTTCTTAATCCGTCAGTTCCTGCGAGTTGCTGCACCCCCATAACTGCCCATGGGGTTTATGACCCCCCATCACACCACTCCTTACAGCACTGACGGCTAAGCTGATTCATTACCAATAAAACTCCGATTTGTGCATGCTATTGAATTAACACAACATTCAGTGTTTAACTGATTTCTCCATTTGATGTTTGGCCGGGCTTTGACCAGTTCCAGGTGCGGGAGTCAGGGATGAAGGTGCTTGGGACGCAGGAGCCAGGATTTATTGCTTCTGGAAGGCAATTATAGAAGGATGAGGAAAAGAAACCAGAACAGCCGTTTTTTATAGCGTTGTTTTACTTTTGATCTTCTTTCTACACATGTCATTTTATCTTGCGTCCGTTCTCTGCCGGAGGATGTGGGGGAGAGGAATTAATCTATTGTCGGCGCAGGGGGCAGCTCTGTTTGTGTTTCCTCCTCTTCCCCGGCTCCAACCTCCGCACCTTCCCCGGATCTCCACGCGAGACAGCTAGGCATGTCCCAAAGGTAGGCAGAGACTTAAATGTGAATTGGGGAGCCTGGCTTTAAAAGCTTGGTGTTTTAAAATCTCAGACATCCCTGAACTATCCCCCTACTAAGCCACCACCACCTAGATATAATTCTAACCCATCTTCACTAAACACTGCCAAGTGGATAACAAACTAAACTACACAAACAGTTTCTGCTGTTTGAAACATTTCAGCACTAAGAACCCGCGCGCAAAATCAATGCCACCACCTCTACCGCCGTACTGGTACGATGCGACAAGTGGTGCAGCTAGGGGCACGTAAAACGGATTTTCAGTATTTTATCCTTCTAACAATTTACAGTGTTATTAGTAACAGAGGCAAAAAAATACGTTCACAACACAGGATGTCAAAATGACAGCAACCTCAAACAGGGAACACAAGATATTGTTAAATCCATTTAGATTTTTACAATTCAAATATACTGGTAACATAGACAGGAACCTTCACAGGTTCATTTTAACGCAGCTGAGGCCCTTTCTCAGTGCGCACAGACAGACCTCACATTTCTCTTCTACGGATGAATTAAGCGTGCTGCAAGGCAGCCGGGCTGACCAGTGAGCTGGACTCCCAGCCTAGCAAAGCCAGACAATGACCCTGCCACCAAGAAACCAAACCCACCCCATTACTAAAAGCACCCGGACGGCAAAAAGTGAAGAGGCATTACCTTTTTGACATCCTTATGAATGTACTTGGCTGTCTGCTTGGCGAGCTCGGTTTTACCTGTTCCAAAGACAGGAATAAAAGACTCGCGTTAAACCACATTTGTCCACCATCTGTCTGTCCGTCAGCTGTGCTAACACCAGGGCTAGCACCTCCTGTAACCGATACACATATTTTTTTCTGCAAAATGCACTCGTGGGAAGAGGGTATCACTGTCAGATCCCTGGGATAATACCCTGATGAGAGCCCTGGGCAGGACACAGTTAAGGGTTTGATTAGGAGAGCAGTATCACAGTGCCAGCTGCTTCATTTTTAATAGTTGATTCTTACATGATGGGCAGAGAGATCTTTATTTTTTTTCCACAAAAAGGTGTGGTTAGATCAGGCTTTTGCTACACTTACTATCACTATTCTCGGTTTCATAAGCAATGTCTTTTGCTCTCTAGATAACGAATTTCAGGGAAACGGGATATTCTTTCCTTCTTTCATATATATAAGGCAACTGTCATAAAATTCTAGGATTAGGAACAATCAGTAATGGAGCAAATCCACACTGACACCGATGAATACACACAGCAGCTCACAAAAGGCCAGATCCTGTCCTCCCAACCCATCCATTCAGGGAAAAACTTCATTAAACAGGCAGGCGCTACTCCGTGTGGGAAATATCCCCCACTCTGCCAGCAAACCCCTCTTCCCTGCTGCCACCCACTGGCACGTAATTGCTGAGTTTATTGGGCTTATCAGGTGGAGGATTTGGCTATTTCGGCTCCTGGGATTATGAGCAAAGGTGAGGTGCAGCCTTTCACAGCCACGGAGGATGCTCTGTGGGTTTACAACAGTACCTCGCGTACCGTCTGAAGCCCATGTGCTATCTGCTCTCCACATAGATTCATTTTAGATTTAACTGCACGCTGAAAAATAAACACTCTGACATGTTAGGGCAGAGAGCAGGCACATAGACATGCTATAAACAACTATACCAAATAAAAAAATTGTGTCTTAAAAACCAAACTAGCTAAAAAATATACTGGAGTATTACACATCTGCCCCAGTCCCACCCTGACACAGCTGTATTTTGGTGACGATAGATTGGGTGGGTCAGATCTGCAGGATCACTTAACCAGATCACCACAAAAGGGCTGCAAAAATAGGAATTCATCACCGTGCTCGGAAGCCTGCTCTGGCAGGTAAAATCTCTGCCAAAATTTAGCATCTTACTTCAGTTCAAGCTTTGTTGACTTCGTATGTTGCTATATTGTAGATCCCAATGTGTAAGCATATAGGTATATATGTGTACTTATACATATTGTATATACATATATACGAATGGATCTTTAAAGTGCTTAACTGCTGTGGGAATCTACTGAAATGTGAAGACATATTAGATATGAGTTTGCACATATTTGGGCTTTCAGGCTGCTGTTACTTCAAGCCCTATTTAAAATATCCATTTGAGACAATAAAATTCTCAGCTGCTTTGCTTTCTTATTTCAATATTCATTTTTATGGCAGTAAAAGAAGGAAAAAAAACCCCACGGAAATACATGGGAGTTGAAGAGCTGACAATTTACATTACTAAGCCTTCAGACCTGCTATAAGCAGGGCAATGAAGTCTCAAAAACATTTCTTACTGTTTTTATACAGCTTTATAGCAAGTCATTTAGAGTTAATACTTGGCCTGCCACTGCTCTGAGGCAGGAGCCTGGTCAGGCAGCAATCCTTGTGTGTGTCCCGTTGCCTTAACCCCTCCAGCACCGGCATCTTCCCAAGGACCACGGGAGTCAGTGGATGCAGGAGAAGCACTGAGGTTGGTTGTTTCAAATGTCACAGTTTGGTTACTTTAAAGCTGCATTTTTTTTTCCTCCCTAAAAGTCATTTTGTCCATTTCATGAACTGATCAGCTGTCATGTTGCATTTTATTGTGCTTGAGGACAAATATTATCGGTGTCAATAAAATCCTGTCATTACAAAGCAATCCTTGCCCACAGGAGCAAGATGAGCAGAGATTCAGTTTGCAAGCAGCAAATTTCTACTATTACCCCACCCATGGAGGCATTCCTGCTGGAAAGCACAGGGCTGTTAAAATAACACTTTTATTGTGAAAACCGCCCCTTCTTGAGACTTGGAGGGCAGACAGTCCCCTGGGATCATTCAGTGTGAGGCTGCTCATGCCCCTGCGTGGGATGTGGCTGTGTGTGCTGGAGTCTGGTGGTGGTTGCCCTGTGGGACGATGGACTGGGTAACCAGTTGGAAGGACTACAGCATCTTTAGCTGGTATTTTATGCAGAGCCTGTGAAAAGCGCTGCAGGCCTGTGCTGAGCCTGAGGAGCTGCCCTGCTGCAGCCCCCTCTCCCAGCCCAGCTGCGACATGGGGCTCTCCGTCCCTCTCACTGCAACCCAGACGTTACCTATTCCAGATGATCCCAAGAAAAGAAAGACCAGCGGGTGCTCCTCATCATACCAGCCATTTTCTTTCCTCCGAATAGCTGCATTTAAAGACAACGAAAACAAAAAGGGGGGGGGGGGGGAGGCTAATAAAAAAAATACAAACAAAAA
>NW_010972972.1:7024034-7090226 GCF_000737465.1 Haliaeetus leucocephalus | reverse complement strand
TTCTCCCCCACGGAAAAAAAGCAAAAAAAAAAAAAAAAAAAAAAAGGGGGGGGGGGGGGGGGGAAGGCATATAAATCAATGACACAAAAGCAAGTATAATTATCACTAAGTATACACTATGTTTTACTGCTCTCTACCCACTCAAAGTCCTCACTACCATTAGTGCTATCTAATTTGATTAGCCAGCCAAGGCCCCAGAGACACCTAATCAGGTTAGCATGGATTTGGAAAGCTGCCCAGAGCAGATTTCGGATAAAGTTTTCCAGGATGTGCACTCAGCGTTGCCAAGGAGACGGCGGGGAGGGGGGACAGGGATGGATGGATGGAGCAACGGGGGCTGGCGAGGGGAGGATGCGAGAGGCACACCGCGTTGCCAGCTCGCAAGTGCGACCTTTCTGCAAAAAAGCGGGTTTGAAGAGGTTTATGCATTCTTTCCCGCATGCGAATGGAAAGAGGGAGGTGATTGAAGGTCACAAAAGCTCTGAACTGGTGCAAGTCTAGAAGGACTGGGAAAGGAGAGCCGGCTACCTCTGTGCCTCAGTGGACAGCAATATCCTAGGGCATTCTGGTTAAGATACCAATGGAAAATTTTACAAAAGGCAAGAAGGGTTTGGAAACTGCAACACCCTATTACCTCCCAAACTCCTAGTCCTAACAGCACACCCCTTCTTCAGGACAGACACTGATCTGCCTTGCAGAGCCAATGATACCTCCTACCCTCCACGGGTCTCCACAGCCACCCAAGGTGTGATTCAGTCCCTCAGCCCCACTGAACAGCCTCAGACTCTGTGAGCATGTTCACCAAACCAGTAACATTACTGCACTAGGCTTATCTGGAAGATAAGGAACAGCTTTTGAGGCCAAGAGGATCAAACATAGTCACCTGCAGGCTGGATCTGGCCTGTGGAGCAGAAAAGTGACTGCCCTGGTTCAGACCAAGGGTCCATTGCTGCTTGGCCTTTTGGCTAAGTAAGTAATTGTCAGCATTTTAATATTAGATAGTTCTTGGTTGGACTGGACTTGTTATCTGGTGGTTGTTTGACACCGGGAGATGGAGTAGGTGTTTCCTCCATCTGCTGCTGGCATCAGCTCGGTGCAGTGATGCTCCCTGCAGTGGCATGAAAAGCAGCAGCTGGAGGAGGAGGCTCAGGGACGAGTAAGTCTTTCTTCCCTATATTGTGCTGACCCCCACCTATCTCCAGCTCTGGGGATCTCCTGTGCCTGCCGTGATGTGTATCCTCCATAAGTGTCACTTCCAAGTACCTGTCCAGCCTCCCCTGGAGTCCAAGCAAGTGTCACAAACCTTTGAGCAAATCCCGTGCTGAGCACAGCCTATGGAAAACAGACTCCCAGGGTATTTGTACCCTGGAAGACTCTGAAGTGACCACTAGTAAACGTGAAATACCGGTGCAGGTGGGTAGGGTGGCTTCAGTTCAGGCAGTGACTAAAGGGGGCAGGGAGAGGAGGAGGTATTTTGTGGGTTCTGTTCTGAATTTTCATCTGCAGGGGCTTCAAATCTCACCCAGATCTTGTAAGGGATGAACCAAGCTCTTAATTCAGGAGGTTCATAAGGATATATGCCAATGGAACGTGGGGACGTGTAAGGAAAGCACTACTGAGATTTGCCTCCCAGCTTGCCTTAAACAGGCTCTTCCCCGTGAGACCAGAACAAGTGCTCACGGGGGACGGCAGTGCAGTTATCCTCATGCCCGGACTGCTGACTCTGCCCCTGAACCAAACCTGAGCCCCAGGAAACCAAAACCATCCGAGCTTGCTCTGCTTCGCCAGCCCTCTGGGTGCACCACCATCTGCTGCTTCCCACCAAGCACCAGGGACGGACTTGGACTGAGCTGGAGCCAGGAAGGGACCACGGGACACGAAATGCTCCAGACCATAGCTTGGACACAATTTGGCAGCCGGCTCTAGCAAAACGACGTGGTGCAAGGCTCCAGAGCAGAGCACAGAGCTCACCAGATCATGGTTTGTGCCCTGGGAGGTAATCACAGAGGCACTGCAATATACTGAATTTCCAGCTCCTAGTTCAGAGGGAGAAAGACTCACATCTCAGTCTTCCTGATTTATCTGCATTATTTAAACAGAGCCTGTATTACAGCTCTTAAAAAGAATTATGCTTGCCATATGAATTGGTGCACATTTTAAAGTGTTTTGTGGTATTTTGTAAGAAGCGACATAAACCCAAACTGTACGGTGTTACAAATGATGGGGAGGCTGCGCCAAACAAGGTACCTGCAAGCATGCTTTTCGAACGGCGCACGGCAGCTGCCAGATGTCAGTGAGACTAAAGATGCGACATGGTTTTTTTTGATAGAAGTAGGGCATGAAACGGGCAAGATGCCCAAGAATGATAACCTATGTTGTTTTTAAGGTAGCAGAGGAAAATAGCAGCATCAGAGGTAGAATGAAGAAGAGGAAAATCACGCAGAGATCCACAGCTTGACTACACTTTTAAAATAAAGTTCTTTAAACGCTGCTGCACAAGTGGCACTGCAAAGCTCTGTGTTTGCTGCCTTTCAGTGGCATCCACAGCAAACACAAGAATAAAACCGCATCTCTCTTTGTGACTGCCATCCCCCAAACCGCATCTCCTCTCTTTGTGACTGCCTGGGACCGAGACTCTGTCCTTGTCCCTCAGACCTGGGCTCGCAGTTGCCTCTGTCTCCCGCAAACGGGGCACCAGCCGGCACTGTGGAGAGCTGTGGATTTGTTTTCTCCCCGGAGCTGGCAGGAGAGCATGACAGTAACCTTTAGAATCGGGGAATTCTGAAATTCAGCCTCAAAAAGTCAGTCTACAAAACCCTCTGCTTGATGGGGTATGGGAAAATAAAGGATCTCTGAGAAAAGACATCCCAGCCGTGGCACGCAAAGAGGTCTTCCTGCAGGAACAGGGACAGTAAACTGATATGGGAAATATTTAATAAATATTTCCATTTTGCATGTAAAAAGATTTGCATGTAAATATATTTTAAAAATATTTCCATTTTGCATGTAAAAAGCAGCTGAATATCATAGCCTACAGAAAGACAGTGAAATGCTGCCTCTGCCAGCAGGAGACATGGTGGGGAGATGTTAAATAGCAGCAGCTCAAGAGAAATATTCCAGCAGCTGGATCGTACCAAGGAGTCTCACATGAATTTGCCACAAAGCTCTTGGAGTTGCTCCTGTTGCTGAGAAGACCTGCATGCAGCCGAGCTCCTCTGAGCCCATGTCTGTATTTGAGGAGACCCAGATAGGTCTGGTGAGGATTAGGAGAACAAGTGCAGAGCCTCAAGTGAGCCTGAAAACTGCAAGAAAAAATCAATCTACTGAGGTTAACAATGAGAGGTTTGAGGATTGACTTGACCACAGTCATTAAGTATCTCCACAAGAAAGCAGAGAACTCGCTCATCTAGCAGACAAAATTAACATGCTCCAGGGGCTGGAGCTAGACGAATTCAAACTAGAAATAAGGCAGAACATTTTTTAATAATGAGGGTGATTAACCATTGCAGCGAATTAGAAAGAGGAGTGTGACTGAATCCCTAAGCCCTGCAGAGTCTGCAGGGAAAGACAGTCTTCCTGAAAGGTGGTGGTCACTCAGTCTGAAGGTAAAGGTTTGCATCACTGCGCTACACAGGGGGTCAGCCCAAACAGGTGAAAAAGCCCAATTTAACCTTAAAGTCCAGGGCACATCACCCAGTGAAATGGGACTGAGTGCAGGGATTGTGAAGTTGGTGGGAACTCGAGCCCCAGCGCCATGAGGACTTGCTGGTTTATGCCTGGATGCAATTGAGATGCATTACCCTGTGCCTTAGCCACGCTAATAAGTTCTGACTCCTGTCAAGGCTTAATTAGCTCGGGCGTAGAGCCAGGCTGCAGGACTGGTCTGCGTCCAGCTCCGTCTCACCCTGCCCGGGTGTCTCTGTTCGGCCCCACGGACCAGCTCGGGCTGCAGCTGGCAATGCGGCTCTGTTCTCTCGGAAATCACGGCCAAAGCCCAGTGGGCATCCAGTCCTGCCCTCCAGCTGCTCACGGGCCACGTCACCCCCACAAAACAGCCACTGCAGGAGGAGGAAGAGGAGGAAGAGGAGGAAACGGTTGTGCCGTTGACACGGAGGTGCAGAGGAGGGTCTGGGGGAGCCCAAGGTGTGCTGCAGCTGTCCCAGCCCCTGCACGCCTCTGAGTGCATCCCACCGCATGCCCTTCCCGGTGCTGCACGTGCTCCTTCCCTGCCCTTTATCGCAGCAAACGTGAGGTCAAACAGCGGGGGTGGATATATTTTACAAAAATTGATGGGGAATAACATGACCGCCGACAATTTCTGCAGCTATCTCAGCTAAGATAATCAAGGTAATAAACTTTTGCTTCAGGGCACGGAGTGACCACTTGCAGGGGTCAGCACGTTCAATGGTCTGAAGGCAGCGAGGTTAAGTGCGGTCTTTTTTCACTCCCCTCTGCAGCACGATACCAGACTTTATGGGTAAATGCTCGTCTCACTCATAGCAACTCCAGGGATATAAAGCACCCCATAAAAAACTACCATAAAGTTAGTGCTTGTGATTCAGGGTGAGATCATCATTAGTTACTGGATTAGTTAGATCAACAGAGTGATGAGGTGTAAAACCTTTTCTACAAGCAGCCTTAAAATGATGAGGTATTCTAGCACACAGCCTAGCCTCAGTCCTCTTGAGGTTTGGAAAACCTGAAGAATTCTGGATGTCACCAGAGAGGGACCATCGCACCCCCAGGTCTTGCAGCCACGGCTGCAGGAGGGTCTCCTAGGTTGGCCACTGCACAGTTCATCTTCAGCAGGAGGAACAAAGATGCCATCCTAGAACAGAGCAAGACACCAGCACCAGTTTGAAGGATGAAAACCTCAGCTAGGAAAGCCCACAGGAGCACTCCTCTCCTTGGGGTTTGTACCCACAAAGCAGCTGCCAGCCATGTTGACTGCTCTTCGTTGATAGCCACACAAGAAATCCATGCTATGCCTCTCAGAAAGCTGTCCCCTTCCTCCTGTAACTTCAGGGATGGCAGAAATAAATAAATAAAAGGAGGTAGGTCACACTACTTTGCTGAAATTTCATTAAGGCATTCAGACCCAATGTCCAAGGAAAGAGGCTGATGATGACGCCTGGGCCTTCTTCTTTGGAGCCATTTCCAGCGTCGCTGCAGTGCTCTCACTTTATTTTGTACATCTGTAACAGCGTAACTGTAGCGCTGTGTCTCTGAGAGGCCCTTCAGCTTGCTATTGAACTGATAAATTCACTGTATTACTTTACACAAATCAATACCCTAGCAGTTATCAGGGGTTGATGTGACCAAAATTGGTTTCAGCCAATTTGTGAGTGTAATAAATGTCCATTTATCAAATCAATTCATTCAGCGGTGCTTCTCAGACCGCCCGGGCTCAGGGTACCACGGGGTGATGTCTCCAGGTCCATACCCACCGTGGGATAACTCTCCTCTGTCCAGGCTCTGCATCTACAGTCCAGGGTCTATTGCATCCCCGAAGAACTGCTCATCCAGCCCCACTGTCGGTGGCTCCGGGATGTGGAAGAAGACGAACCTCAAACTAGACCAAAGCTGTTTGCTTGCAAAGTCTGACCTGACTTGCAGGCAACAAGTGCTATGCACACTGAAATATAGAACTTGTAAAGGATCCTATCTTGTCCAAAATAAAACCAATTTCCTTTGGACCAGAGCAGGATGATATTCCTGCTTACCCATTTTCCTTCAGCTTTGAAATGCCAACTGATTTCAACTTCATAACTGCTTAGCATGTTTGAAATTTGTAATTTTACAATTAAAAAGTAGAATTTCTGCACTACCCTTTATTAAAAATCTCTACACTAAAAAATACACAACACTTTTCCTTCCTCCCTTCTTATTCAACTTCAGGAAGAGTTGTAACAGATTAGTTCAATCCAAAAAGTTTAGGAAATCAGCACTGGGAAGTGGTGTTTTTGAGCCCCCTACCCCTAAGTGACCACTGCCTGGCAAACGTTATGTATCTTTATAAAAGACATATTCTTTCTCTGGCATGATATTTAGGATATGAGATCACAAAACAAACAAAAAAATATATAGTTTCAAAAAATGCCCTCCTTTGGTTTATAACCTCAGACAGGAGATGCTTTCTTTCTGTTGATCCCCAAGAAGCACGCACTGCTTCACCCTGGTGCCTCTGCATCTTCAAGTGAAAAGCCAAATAAGACCTAACCAGATTCAGAGTATAATCATTTATGAAAGTGCCCTGGAAACACAACCATAAGCCTTTTAGCTCTTCATTTGCATGAACCAGTTGTAGCATCCAGGCTGTCATTAGTTCCTGGGATCACAGGAATGACCTGCCTGTTTCTTTCTGACATATTATGAGATGGAATATTTAATTTGGATTTTGTTAAAGTGAATCAAACACCTACACCCGCAGAGGGGAAAGCATCATTCAGCCACGGCCAAGCTGCCTCCCACCATTGCCGTCCCCAGTCAGGGCACTGGGAGGAATCCTGCACTCTCGGAGATGCCCTGTTATGATCTGTTAACCATCATCCACCTTCTCACGGTCCTGCCATTGTTTGTCCTGCTTCATGTAGCAGAAAAGAGAGCAGCAGGGCTCAGATATATCCCGTGGAAATGACAGAGAAGGGTTTCCTCCCTCTGCGGTAAAGATGTCAAGCTGTTGGTGCTGCGACTGCGGCAAGCTCCGTGCAAGCATCCCGGCAGTTGGAGCCTCTGTGCATCCCCACCACCCCGGACCTGCGTGGCAAACACCAGAGCACATATTCCCTTTGTATTCTCGGCTGAGCCCCTCTGGAGACTGTTTGGATCATGCACCGAGTGACGGATTAAATCTGATTATTCAATTAAGGCAGCAGTTATAAATTAAACATATCAGCTAGGCTCGGTAAATCTCGAGATGTGGTGTGCGGCAAGTCTCCTAGCCAACAAACTGCATCGGTGAGTGCAAAACAGGAGGCACGTGGAGTCCACAAAGTGGCAGCAAAACCAGCTGGGAATAAAATAAATAACAAAAATAGATGGGAAGTGCTTGAAAGAAAAAGTCATGTCTCTAAATTCACTCTTCCTGAAAGAAAACAACAAAAATGGGGCAGAAGGGAAGAGGGGGAGGAGGGGACGGAGACTCTCCTGCTACCTTTTGGTCTGATATCCCGAGGCTGCAGGGGTATCAAGCACATTCCCTATAATTCAATAAGAGAAACCTCCATAAAGGCAGCCACTCTAATGTGCAGAAACACCACCTGTGTCAGAAACAGGCACTACCCATTAATCAAACCTTCCCAATTAGCCCGTACTGCTGCCCCCAGGCACAGCCACTCTCCAAACACAGAGGGTGTCTGTTGTGTTTGCAGGGGGAGAGCTGGCTCTTTCCAGGGCTTCCAGATCACACAGGACTTGTCTTTGTTAACTAGACCGCTATGGTTTTTGTATTTATGACAGCACGTTGCTCACAGTTCTGCCCTGACCTCAGCCTGGTCTCACCTTGCTGTCCCGTTTTCAGGCACTGAACTAGGATGCGCGGATGATTCAAGGAATTTTTAACAGGATCCAGAGGCTTTCAGGCTTTGGACTGGCAAATTCAACCCAGCCCAGCTTGCTGGAGCCTTGATTTCCTTACAGTCTTTTAGTGTCCAGCATGAAAAAAACTGCTCCTGAGTTTTGAGTGGCTGCCCCAAGCTTGTGACACCAAGGAAAACCACCTCACACAAACAACCGGGACCCCTCTTTTCTTTTCTCTGCAGGTGCTCTGGTCGGGGCTGTGCGCTCCATCACGTGCAATGGATGGAGTCTGGCTGGTGCCTTCAGCGAGAGACAAAGCGTAGTGCTCCCCGGGAGGGTAGCGGGTGGCTCGGAGCTGGTGGAGCTGCAGCTCCAGGCTCTCTGCAGGGCCAGGCTGATGCCCCAGGCTCACGCTTTGCAGGGATGCTGCTGCCGGAGCCGTGGTGGTATAAGCAAAGCAACGTTTACAGCGACAGATAATCGCATTTACTAGGCTAACTGATACAGTCAGAAATCATCCCCCTCTGCTCCACAGATGCCCAGCACCCTTTCATCTCAAAGTGCCTAATTGATTAACGAAGTTATGCTCAGAGCAACTGTCTGCGCTCATCTGAAATTCATGGTTTCTGTTTGGGCCAGTGTGCCTAAAAGCTGGTCTGGTTTTTTCCCCAACTCCAGCCATTGGTCCGATGAAAAACATTACCTTTTTCTCCAACCCTTGCTGCACACTTGTATGGTTCCATCACAGCCACAAGAGGCCAGACTCCTCATTTATTCCCTGCATTTATTTAATTTTTTTATAAGCAGTGAAAACTTAGAATTTGAAGTGCAGGAGAAACACCTCCAGAAAAAGGCACCAGCACCCTCATTTGAGCACGGCTTTCAGCAGACCCAGACAAGGCAACACTAGCTAAGGGCTTGCACTGTTTGCAATGGATTCACGGACATGTGTGACCACATGTTTTACCAAATCTATAGCACAGACAACTAACACGGCTTGCAAGACAGAAAACAACAGAAGCAGACTTGTAAAGGCAATGTGCTTTAAAGTTGAGTCTCTTAAGGAGGTGCCTCATGCAGCATTCCTCTCTCGGCAGTGTATATAGCAAGAGAAGATGGTGTCCCCTTGTATCTGTAAGGGCTCGCGGATACAGCAGGGAATGCCACAGGGACATGCTGCTGCAAAAGGTTTTGCTTTAATGTTATCTTTGGTATTTACTGGCAACACCTCCAGAAAGGTAGGGATGGAAAGGGCTCAGGAGGCAAATAACCCTTCTATCAGCTATCATCCATCCCATCCTCCCCAAAGCCTGGGTATCTTATGGCTAACCACAACCAAACACACTCTGAGAGCTCAGGATCACAACCCCCACTGATCAAAGTGGGGCCAGGCTCTGAACTCGAACTGGAATCAGTCTGTTATGAGGCAAGAAGAGCTTTGTGCCATAAACTGCAGCTACTTTGGCTGAGCAACCATTTCCTCAGCAGCAAATGCTTCGTTTGACACAAGAACTAGAGGGCACCAGGCGAAACTATCAGGAGGCAGATTTAAAATGAATAAAAGGGTCTATTTCTTCCCTAGCGATGCAACTGTCTGCCAAAGGACGCTGCAGAGGCTGGATGTTTACAGGAGATCCAAGGGAAACTTGGACAAATTCATGGAAGAAAACTCTTGAGGGCTGCTGCACACAAAACTGTAACTTCTGGTTCAGGGTACTCCTGGCTTGCAAATCGATGGACATTGGGGGAGTAGAGTGAGGAAATACCACTCTGTATTTGT
This sequence comes from Haliaeetus leucocephalus, assembly GCF_000737465.1. NCBI lineage: Eukaryota > Metazoa > Chordata > Aves > Accipitriformes > Accipitridae > Haliaeetus > Haliaeetus leucocephalus. The sequence goes on along the minus strand of NW_010972972.1, from coordinate 7,080,928 downwards.
CTTGCTAAAGCTCCCTGTGCTCTGGTAACAGTGGCAGGACACTGGCCTTTGATCTGACGTAGCACATATGGCCCGGAAAGTGCGGCTGAAGTATGTGCTTGTATTTTATGTGGAATGAAGCCCCAAATCTGTAAGGGATACAGGAAAATTCCCCAAAGCAGCCTGTGTGTGAGGGGCTTCTGTACATAAAGTTGTACAAAACTGCTTGCAAATTATTAATGAGTGATATTCTTTAGACAAATGATCTTGTAAAAAGATAGCTCAATGTTCAAGTGTCATCATGTTCAGCCACTGTGTTTAGCTGAGAACTGCCTGCGTGCGTGCTCAAAGGTGTGAGGTGGGCATGTCAGTGACCAACTTCGACCTTTGAGACACTACACTTAATCTGGGGAGAAAGCATCCCAAATGAAAGGGCTTGTAGGCACCTCACTCCAGTGCCTGGGAACAAAGCATCCAATGGTCGTCTCTGCTGCTGCACCTGAAACAGCCCCTCTTGTGATAAAGAGCAAGCGTTCTCTCTCACAGCCAAGAAATACCTGCTGGACCTCACGGTGAGTCCCCCACCAACCTTGGTGACCTGCTCAGAGGCAGCCTCAGATCAGGGCTTGAGGGAATGGCTTGCTTTCCCTGCAGAGCAGAAGATGTGGGAGTGCAGAGTGGGCGGTGGGTGAGGGGTCCTACCTGCTCCCACCGTTGCTATTGCGCTCTCCTGACCGATGATGTGCTCTTTTAGCCGTTGCTCCAGTGGAAACCTCCGGCGTTCCTCCACCTCCCTCCTGCGCTGCTCCTCCTGGAACTGTGGGAGGAAAGAAAACGTTGGGACCAGAGGCTTTTCGGAGCAACAACATAAGCATCGGGTAGGTACATAGAGTTTCCCCCTCCCCAGAACTGCAAAGCCCTGCATGGGTATCTCTCTGACACCCAGACAGACAGAGCACTGCTCCCTGGCACTGGGAAGCAGCCAGGGCAGATGCAGCTTGGTCTGGAAGCACCAGCTCAAGCAAGGTGAAATTTCTGGATCTGCTGGGGATGGAGGCTGGGGTGCACGGGAATGGAGAGAAGTGGGTGAGCTGCCACACCATGGGCAGCACTCAGGAACCGGCTTTGCAGCTCATGGGAAAACCAGACACTGCACTGCTTCTGTAACAGTGACACAGAGGGAACACTGACACTGCTCAAATTTCCTAATGAACTCTTAACCTGTTATGAGCTTGCTTATTTTGAAAAATAAAGCCTTGACTGTTCTACCTATATTTGTTTTCTTACCCTCCACACATCTCCTGTTCAAAGACTCCAACAACATCCCGCAGGGATGGAAGAGCATCAGTGTGTCCTGTTGTGTACACTGGGGAAGTCGGATACCATTGCTTTGCAGACAAACCCGCAGCAGCACACAGGACGGCACTGAAAAATGCTCTTTACTCTGGAAATTTGCCTTCTTCCACCTCCAGCTCACAAGGAAGCAGGGCCTTTGAGAGCCAGTAACTTATGCATTGCTTCCATCCAGATCATTTTCTGGAGCTGAAGGCTGAGATAGCACACAGAGTAGTTTACAGAGACGTCCGACACAAGCACATCTCCGAGATGCTTGGGGATGGGATACAGGCAGAGTGGGAGCAGGTCTTATGGGGCAGTGAACTTCCAGAGGAAAGAGGACAAATCTAGCCCCTGCTCATCTTTAGAAAATGCTGCAAAACTTCCTGCTGAGCACCCTTCCCCTCACAAGCAGAGGCTGGCCATTTCACCAGTGAAACACTGCTCTGGAAACAACCATCCCACAACGCCAGACTTAGCTAAGGACAGAACATAAAGAGCCCACAGGGTTTGCAGAGTGAGTAACTTAACACACATAACTGGCTCCATCATTTAACCCACCTTCCTGAAGGGGAAACACCTCTAACAAAACCAGAAAGCAGTTGCAGAAGCTGCAGCAGGATCCTGCTGCCAGAGCCGGAGCAGATAAACCCCCCCCCCGGCCAGGTTGCCAGTGTTTCCTGGGCCAGTAGTGGCTCTGACAGAAGTTAAAAAAAAATAAATAGCAAACAATCCAATTTGGGCTGGTGCTATCAGTCTCGTGTGTAACGGAGAGATGCCATCAGCCCTGATGCCTCATGTGGAGCAATAACTTCCCTGCGGATCCCAGTGGAACAGCACTGCGGGACAGACACCGTCATGTCTGTGGTGATCTCCCCCAGTTCCGTGTACACCACAAAGCTCAAAGCACTGCTCTTGCCATATATCTGTGTCTTTCTATATATCTTGACAAATCTTTTCTTCCTCCCTCCTCTTCTGCCTTTCTTAAGGTACAGAGAATTTGATCTGTGTTGTCAGGATACTGAACGATTTGCGTGGGTTTATAGAGAAGCAGGAAGACGCGCATGAAGAGCAGGAGGGGATGCCCTTTTTCTGCAATGCCCTCTCCCTCCCTCCTTGGAAAACCAACATTATAGAAGTCCTTGGGTAGGAAGAAAGTCCCTTTCATGGGTAAAAAGCTGCACCAGTTACAGTGCTTTTTCCAAGCTGTCCCACTATGGTTTTCTGCTCAGGCTCTGTTCTGGAGAGACCTGCCGTCCCATGTGCCATCTCCTTGGCAGAGCTGCAGTACCACCAGGCATCTCGCAGTTGGGTCACGCTGCCAGCTCGGAGCATCCTGAGCAGCAGCCACAACCCACACTGAGCAGGGCTCACCAGAACGAGAAAAGTCCACTGAGAAAAACATATTTTTAGATCAGTCTGGGATACAACCTGCAACAAAAAGCCCCTTGGGTTTTACACGAGACGCAAGCTTGCACTCCTTTCTCTTCCATTCCCTCCACCACCCTCCTACAGAGGTATGCACCCAGCTTCTCCCACCTTCTCCCTGCTATCTTGACACCAGGGGCAGCTGGAGCACCACATCTGACCCAGGTCTCGCTCCTGCCAGACATTTCTGCTGGACATTTTGACCTCATCTGCATTTGACTTCAGTCCTCAGTGTTGGTGGTGAGGAAACCAGCAGCCAGAGAAAGCAACACCTGTTCCAGGTTTGCAGTGTGAAACAGTGTCAGTGGGGACTGTGTCCTCACCCTCTGACTTCTACGGCACATCACTGGCACTTAAGCGGATTACAGCGGTGTTACGTGCTCTGAAAGAAATGCAAGGAGTGGTACCCTGCTCTTGCACTGAAGGCAACCAAACTCCTGTGCTCACCTGGGCTAAGAGGTTCTCCTGATGCAATGCCAGAAGCACAAGAAATGTTCATTTTTAGTAAGATATTCATTCTGTCTGTGCTTTGGCAGACCTCACTTTGAGATAATAACAGCTGGCTGCCTGTCACCAAGATGGGTACGGCAATTGTATTCACTGGCTTTCGTTATTCTTTACCCAGCATGGCATCCCTCCCAAGCATGACTGCATTTACGGGAAAATATTCAGAGGGAAGAGGTTCAGAAGCACAGCACCAGCAGAAGCAAACCTTTGCAGAAAACCTACAGATGTGGAGGGGACAGTGTCTTTCGCCTTACAGGGGTAAGATCCTAAAAATTAAAGGAAAGCAAGATGATAAACCTCTGGTCAGCTGCAGAACATGTCGGGGACGTGAACTAAGCTATGACAGCCTTTGGAGATCTGGAGAGTAGTTCTTCTGCGGGAAGGGCAAACACCATCTTGAAGTAATTCTTGTGGGTTTACAGAAAGCATAAAATCAGCTTTCACTGCAAGGCTGCTCTGCCCCTGACACTACATTTAAGATTGTGTGGGGCTTAATGAACAGACACTTTGCAAACAACCAAAAGAGAAATTTTTCTCATAAAATATGCTTAAACCAACAACCCGAGGATGTTCTGGATGGAAAAAGCAAGCCACAGCTGGATGTTTGTTTTCTTTAAAAGGTCCATCAAAGGCAATTCAGTATGATGAAGGGGACACAAGCTCCAGTTCAGGAGGTCCTCACACCACTGCTTGCCAGAAGGGAGCCCAGAGAAACGGCAACTGTGTGCTCATCCTGGCTGAAACATTCCTTAAAAATCTGTTAGCAGCCACTGATGGGACACAGGAGAGACCACTGGATGGATCTGACTGGGCCCAGTACACCAGGGGAAAGAGGACTTGAATGGCAAAGAAATACTTAGAAGAGCTGAAATCAGTTCTGGGGCTGCTTTCCTTCCAGTTACATACAGAAGACACTAGTTTCAACGGCTACTCCCTTCCTTTCTGCCCTAGATACATGACAGCTTATTTAAATTTCACTGGACTGTTTAGCAATGTGAACTAGCTCAAGAGTCCTAAACACCAGGCAAGTGTGGTCTAGCATAGGGAAAGCACACACAGAATTCTTTTTTTTTTTTTAAAGAATAAAGGAAATCAAAATAAATTAAAAATACATATGAAAACTCCTTGTTATTCTGTCACAAGGATATGTAAATAAAATCTATGGGATGTGCCTATCCAGTAATAGTTCTGCCAATTCATTCTCTAGCAGTGATTAAAATGAGCAATAAATTCTCAAAGACTCTCAGTGGAATGCAGATACTGGGGTGGATGCAACCCCTGGAGCACCATATCCCCCCCAGCTGAATATTCATCACGAGCTGGCTTGACTGCCTTACGTTTTATATACAAGTACAATCATTTTCATCAGGAACATCTCTATAGATATATTTCTTTTCTCTCCTCCTTCTATTAGTTAAGCATAAAAACCAATGCAGCTTTTCAAACTGTTAGGGGCAGATTTCCTTGCCAATGCTGGACTCCAGAGACCATTTACCCAGCAGATAATTCTCCCCCCCTCCTTCTCGTAAAGATTTCAAGTATTTTATTCTCAACTTTTCTTCCTTAAAACTTGCTTGGAGAGCTGTCCAAGCGACCAAGCGGTGCTTCTGGCTAACACAAGAAGCTGTCAGCTCTGCAGAGGAGTGCCACGGTCAGGGTTTCCTTTGCCGTGATGGAGCATGGAGAGCCCAAGAGGAAAGATCCCTGTCTCCCTGCTTAGGACAGAGGTTTAGCATTCAGGGAACATGATTCTGAACTCCTGCTTGAGCAAGGATTTTCCTAGGTGAGTGCAGGCAGTACAGCAGTTTTGACTGCCTGGCACATTTAACTCATAGTAATGTCCACTAAATGTAGTAATTGCCACAGTTTTAATTACTTCCTCTTCCACTTGTGGGCAAGTTCTTAACTTCTGGTTTTCCAGCACACAAGTTCAAATTCCAAACCTGTAGACCAACCTCTGAGGAGCATAACATCAGAGGATAAGTCTGCAACCACGAGCAAACCTGGCCTCCTCGTGCCTCAGTTTCTGCTTTTGCAGTCTGGTGGCATTGGTACCCCCCCTTTCATCGGGCAGCGGGGGGAGTTTCACACTCCCACTGACCTAAGATTCTTGGAGCCACGATGCTCAAGAGGCATTGCTCACGGCTGCTGTGATGGCCTCTCATACCAATTGATAATTAGTTGCTTCTACTCGAATAAGGCCTCATATCCAGGAATTTTAAATCCTTGACATCAGGCTGCACATCTCTGTCCATCTACTTACTCCTGGGGTTTTTATTGGAACCACTATGGCAAATGTGGTTCTTTTCCCTCTTTAAAATACCTTATAACAGCAACTCACGAATGGTACACGATGTGCTCCAGCCCACTCAAGGAGACAGTGAGGCTGAAGGGATGAGATGGCCATTTCACAACTGGACAGCAGAAATGGGGGTCTTTTGCCTTAGACTGGTGCTCATGAATGCATGGATACCAGGCCCACAAATGGACTCTGGGTTCTCAGACCTGGTTCTTTTACCAGGAATTTCAGAAAATACAGTAAAAACAATGCCCCGATTTTACTGTTTTTTTTGCCAAGGGCTTACAGAACAGTATTACTGGTCCTGTGCAGGTCACTGCTGAGGAAGAAATGTTATACATGGAAGAGGAGGACACATAGCCACGAACACAGCTAACAAGACTTCAGAAGAGGTTTTTTTTCCCCTTATGCATCATGTCATTAACTTATACAGACCTCTTTTGAAAAAGCATGGAGGTGTAGGTGTGCTAAGGCGCTCCTCCATTGCTTGCGCCAGGTCTTCTTTAAAACTGTTCTTGTAGTGGGAAAGGAAGCACAAAGTCACCTGAATCTCAGGCTCACCTTTGTCTCCGACGCTTTCAGAAGGTTCATGACCTCCCCTTCACGGGCATAATCCAGGGGTGTATGTCCCATTTCGTTCTTCTGCAGGGGGTTGGCACCTGATGGCAGGAAGAAATTTATAAGATCAGGGGATCGGAGTTCAGTCTTGGGGCAGAATGAGCAGGAAGCACATCTTGTGCCTCCTGTCCTAGTCAGCATCCCCTCTTAACCTTTGCTCCAAAGGCTATCTGGATCAGAAAGGGACAATGTACAACCAGCGGTTACATGCACGGGTGTCCAGGGAACAAGAAAAGGAATTGTCACTGCTAACAATTGGCTTGGCAGGGAAGAGCTGCTGTGGGGGATGAGAGCACATGGTCACCAGAAGAAAATACAGCTTCACAAAAGCACCCGCTCCCGATCCTGTGGGAGCCACATGGGACCATTACGACTTCAATTGGACACGCTACCCTTCCTCTCTGTTACTCCAAGCTGGAGATGGAGATGGCTGTAGTCTGCTAAACAGCTGCCACCCTAAGCCACAGGAGTGGCTTCTGGGGGAAAATCACACTCTTCTTTAGAATGTAATTAAAAAAAAAAGTCAACAAACCCCAAAGACTGAACTGGAGGGAGTCAGATGGGCACCCTCACAGAAACAAGCTCACACAGAGATTGCTCCCCGTCCTCTGTCCCCGTCCCAGACACGCTGGACTGCGGAAGAATGTGCAAAGGCAAACGGCTCCCAGTTGCAGTGATGGGAAGTATATAGAGGGAATCTTGGACAGGGCAGTCCAAGATCAGGAGAGAGGGGTACTGGGGAAGAGCCAGTGAGGCAGGCAAGGTCTCAGGATTAATCTCTGGCTCTCAGCATCTCAGGAGGTATGTCTAAAGCAGAGAGACTCAGCACTAATACTGGTGCACTCTGTGACTCCACGACAGCTTGCTGTCACCGACCAGACACCAAGGGTTAGGAGAATGAGGCTTCAAATCGGCCTGAAATTCCTCAGGTTGGTGCTTGAGCTGACCATCCCACCGGTTTCAAAGCTACAGCACTTATTGAGCCTTGAGAAGCAACCTGGGGAGGGAAGAGCTTATAGTAGGTCTGGCTGATTTGCCTGTAAAACGGAGGGGACAGTGGTGACAAGCTGCTGGGAAGGGCAGGCTGATGGTGCCTGTGCACGACTGTGAAAAACGGGAGCCTGGGCACTGCTACAGCATCCCCACTTTGCAAGGGGCTCAACAAACATCTTCCATCCCGCTGGAAACAGGAACAAACCGAGTACCTTGGCACAGGCAAAGCAGGCTGCAGCTTCTGCTTCTATAATGCAGGAGAGTGCAGAGCACCAGGATTGCTCAATAAAAGCGAGCAGCAATCATAATATATGAAAGAAGTGAGAGGACTCTCTGCGAGCGGGAGCCAGAGAGATTAGCTATTTCTAAGCATTGGCATCAGGGATCTATATTTGCTTACAGAATGAAAAATGTGCTCCATAAACATTCGACACAGAGTAATTTCTATTGCAAGCCTTGTCATTGCAAATAAAGAATATGATCGAGACAGGTGAGATTATATACTGCTGAGGCCGGCCACTCAATATCTTTTAAAGAGACAGTGCTCCCATGGCCCCCCCCTGCTGCCAAAACCCACCCCGGGTTTGTGCAGTGAGGAGGGGGGCAAGTTTTCTGGCTTCTCCAAATGATGACATCCTCGAGGCTAGGCCTGCTCTCATTTTAGATGGAGGTTGAGGGTTTGTTTGGCTTTTCCCTTCTCCTGGATCTATCAATAATGGCTATCCAATATTGGCCTAATCCCCCTGTTAATGGCTTTGACGACTTGACTAATTGCTGCAATAATTGATAGAACCTGACTCCTACAACTGGTCGATTCCAACCTTGAGTACCGGCAGCAATAAAATATTACGCCGCAATAAATAACAGTGTCACTTTGCTTGCTAATAGAAGGTAAAAGTGGCGACCGGTTTGTCAGCGCCCCGGCCTGACCCCCTTCCCCATCTCCACCTCCTCCCCTGCCCTCTCCCACCCCGGCAGCTGGCTGGAGCGGCGGCGGAGGGGACGTCAACCTTTGGAGACTTAATAGAAGGCAATTTGTCACCTCCCACTAGCTGTCTGTAGCTGGAGATCGACACCTGGGCAACACCTCGGGCTGTGCGAGCCCGTCGCCTCCTCCCACACCTCCCTGCTCATATTAGGAGGCCCCGGCTTATAATATTTGATAAATAGCACGCTGGTTCACTCGCAGCATCCGCGCGGCATCGCGTCGCTGGAGCAGCTGCATAAGGTCACTCATTGGGGAAATATGTTTCTGTCAGCAGTATCGAAAAAAGTTTAGTAGAGTGACAGGCCTCAATTTTTCAAATTTTATTAACTCCATCCTCTTAACAATTTGTCTTGAATTCCTTCAGATTCTGGATAACTGTCAATAGAGCTCACGACACAGCAGGTGCTGGTACCCAGGCCCTCCACTGCCATCAGGGAGGAGACGGGGATGGCAGGGAGAGGGGGAGATGGCAGAGAGGAGGAGGTGATGGCAGGAGGGAGAGGAGGATGCCAGGGGCTTGCAGGGCTCACACGGGGCTTGGAGGAGCATCCCAGCAATGCTCCGTGGGCAGCCCTGTGTCCTCTGCAGCTTGGCAGCCCTGGGACCCTGCCGCAGCTTGGTCCTTGCTCTCCGTTCTCCACCAGTCTGTCCTGACAGGGCAGAGGAGCGGAGATCTGGCTCAGGACATGTAGCCAAATAGGTGCCTGATGAAGCAAGAATAAGCCTCACACCTCAGACAGACAGAATGGGGCTCAAAGCGTTATCAATGACCCATAGGGACACCCAGAGAGCTACATTTCTCCAAAGACTGGACACAGAAAGCCTGTGAAACTTGGGAAAGCCCGGGGCACTGAGACAAGGAAAGGAGTAAGTGTGAGGACCTCATTTCATAGTGCAACCAGATGCTGTGAAAGCTCCTTTGTGGACTGCTGCTCTCGGGCATCCTCAGAGGTAACCTCCAACCTCAGCGTTTCGGTCCTGAGCCTCTCTTCTGCAGACCGCTCAACAGGAGCTGCTTTGGGGACAGAGGATGCAGCTGCTATGAACTAGCACCAGACGGTCTATGTCCTGATGCCATTCTGAATGTCCTGTCTGCAAAAAGTCTTTTCTGGTGAAGCAGACTAAATCCCAGAAAGAAGAGCCTGGAAATCCCCACTCCCACAGTGGGTATGCTGCTGAGGGTGCTGGAGATGGGCACAGAGAGCGGCTGTCGTCCTGAACCAGGGAGGGTTTGAGTGGCAGACAAGCGCTGGGATGAATTGCACAACTCTGGTGCACTGAATGCAATTTGCCACTGCAGTTACACCTTTCCGTGGCCCTGTTCAAATACCAACATAGTCTGGGATTCACCAGGAGGAAGCAGCCCACACTATCTGCTGGGGATTACACAATGTCATCAGCCATCAGCTTTGACAAGGAATGACATTATTATTGCTCCACATGGCTAGTTAAAGTAATATAAAAAGACTTCTCTCCTCCTGAGTCTTCAGTGATTGAATTAGCATGATCACCCCTTTTTCCAGTAACGTAAACCTGTTTTTAAATCAATAAGACACGTATTTCACAAGCAGCTTTTAACATACAAGAATGCAGCCCACCAGCAGATAACTTTCAGAAACATGGATGTTAAAGACAAAAGAAACGCATGCTATTTATTAAAAAGTCTTTATAATGAGAAAAGTTATTCTGTCTGGAATATCTGGAAGCTCTGTCCAGATGAGAAAAACGGAACGGAGCATTTGCTCTGGCAAGTTAAAATGGAAAAAACACAGGTCAAAAAGTATTTAAAAGAAGCCCTTGCTTCAGGAATGAAAACTAGAACAACTTTTTAACTGTATCAGAAGCTGGAAGTCAGCCGGAGGAGGTGAGTTTCCAGAGGTGACCAAGGTGAAGCAGGAGGGCTTGAGATGATGTGAGGAATGGCTAACTGCACTCTGCATCCGCGGTTACCACAGAAAGGGTCTCACGCCAAACCTCTTACAGGCACACGCTGCAGGACCTGCCTCAAGTTGAAGCATCAGCAGAAACAGTTTTAAAACATTACTGAGCATTAATAAATTGCCAGGCCTGGAGACTTTTCACTGAGGAGTTCAGAAGGAGCTTAAACACCAAATTATCCACCAGCGCTAACAACTCACGGCTTGTCATGTCCACTACACGGTGACAGTGGAAGGCAGCAAATGTGACACCAATCTGTAAAAAACACTTATACAAGGAAACACAGTAGCAGACATGTGGAAAAAACATGTAAGAGCAAAAGTCAGCACAACTTTTCTGGCAGAAAGCCTTGCCTTCCCGAGCTGGGGGCCATGCCATCACTGTTCAGTTGGAAACCGGGATCTACTCCATGCAGATGCATCTCTGATGCCCGAGAACTTCAGAGTTCCGCACCTAAGATGCAAGCTGTTACAAGAAAAAGGCTCCTCATGGATAAACAATGACTTAAACACTGAAAACAAAGGATTTAAAGGTCAGTGTCCACAGAGGAAGAAAGTTGTCAAAGGCATCCAAGGGATTTCTGCTAATGCCTGTGTGGTCAGACCATCTGTGAGTGGCTGGAGTGAGGGCTAATACTGACATGACAAAGATGACTACCAATACTAAGTTTTTCAGAGCCATTTGAGTGACAGCGATGAGCTGGCAAGCGAAACTCAGCTTAGATAATAAATGTAAACCAATGCACGTGTGGAAAAATCGATCTGAGTTACATACAAGCATTGACAGGCACTGAGCCACCTTCCACCGGGAAATCGGGCACGAGGCATTGGAGTTGCCGTCAACAGCTCCATGAAAACATTAACTTGCTGCTGAATCAAAGCGGGAATTAGTTCAGAAGGAAGAAAGCACCAGACATTTGTCCTACTCTGAGTTTTCCTCCTCAGTGCTGTTCCCGGCTGCTCTCAGGGGTGCAGGGACGTGGTCGGGTGCAGTGTGCTCCCAGCCATGCTACGTCCTGCATTGCCACATCGTTAGGCACCAGCAGCGAGTGACCTGCCTAGAGGAGCTTGCTGTGCAGATGGACACGATAAAGGATGGAAGAAAGAGAGGAATATCTAGAACAGTGAGCCGCTGGCAGGGCTGAGAAGCACCCCAGATCTCCTGAAACTCAGCCCAATGCTTGTTTATTCAGGCACATTGCATCCTGAAGGCCTTTTGGTGTCCTCAGCACCACATAACGCAGCATTATACACCTCAGGGTATGAACTACAGAACACTCTTTCAAACTCAGAACAAGCCCTTCACATTTACTTGATCTCTTTTATGCTGTTCAGTGCTGGGACAAGGGCTGTTGCCCTTCTTTATAGGTGGAATCTTGCACATAGATTTTTCACCCCAGTATAAAATTACAAAATACAATAAAATGACCAAATTTGCTTTCAGTGACCCCAGTGGAACTCTGGAAAATAAAGAGCTCTGTAGAGGTATGCCCAGTGCACAGGTACAATCCCAACCAGAACCTGCCCTCCAGAAAAATAACAGGAGAGGACTGTATTTCTCTTTGAATACACAGAACAGTTCACACGCATGGCAAATGGGAAGGTTGCAACAGAAGAAGACAGAGAAAAAAATAAATTAACGTGTGTGTTAAGTATAAACATGTTATTTTAGATATGCCTTTTGAGAGCTCCAGCAGAGAAGAGTGCCCTCCAGCAGTGCTTCTTTGAGCAAGGGTACTGCTGCTGGTGCACCCCTGGCACGACACGACATGACACAACACGACACGACATGACACGACACAGCATGGCACAGCAGCCTCCCTCCTGCAGCTCTTTTTCCCAGGGCAGCTGGCAAGGGGATCACCGCGGTCGCTGCTGGTCCCCTGTGCCTGACACACAGCACTGCATGTATCACTCAGACACAGACCGCATGAAGAGGATGAAGTAGGGGAGCCAGGTCTGCAAGTTCTTGTACTCCGAGCACAAGACTTGACATATCTGAGGAAAAAACAGGCTTCCCTCAAGACGTTACGAGTATTAGCTAATCTTACCTCAAACTGCTTTCAACTTGCATAAGTGGTTAAATTCAAACTGCCTTCAAACACAATCTTCTCCAGCAATGCACAGGAAGGACCAGAGCATGGAAAGGCTTGGGCAATTTGGACTTTGTATTTTGGGCTCAGAAAAACCTTTTTTCTTTGCCATGCCTTTTAAAACAAGTTGACTTACCTGCTCCTTTCAGTCTTGCTTTATTGTAATGTGAGTGTAAGTTGTTTTATGCCTACTTGATACCTGGGTGTGAAAACAATCCACCTTATTCTTGTTTGTAAGGTAACAGTATGAGAGGGGAAACTAAAGAATCATCATCTCTCTCTATATCTACACATGTGTGCAGAGCTATTAACTTAATGACAAACATTATGTCACTGCAGAATTTTGTACCCAGAAACACTTAGAGAGGGATCTATTTGCTCCCCTGCCCTATGGGGAAACTATTCTTAAGCACTCCGACATGGACATAAATGTGCTTGCACTTATACGCTTATTGCTCTCGCCACGCTGGGATGTTAGACACTTCGATGCTGTGATATGATTGGTTTCTAAATCCCAGTCTCACAGGATTTTAATTACTGGTCTGGTGCAGCTGGGAGTGGAACTTGCTGCCGTTGGATGGAGGGGGTCGATATGCCGGCCCAGAACATATTGAGCCACGGCGCTTGCAGACTCTATTGCACTATTTAATCATCTTTTGCAAAATTTACAGTGCAACAGAAGGAATCAATACTGAATTTATCACATTCCGTTGTAAATATGAGCATGGAGAGGGAGAGAGGATTTCAGGCACTCTTGCACAACAGCTGGCCTGGGATGGATGCATTATAGTAGGTGCCAGACCTGGAGGAAACCTCCAGGACAGAGCACCCAGGGGCAGCTACGAGGCGTGTGGCTCCCCAGAAACACTGACCCTGACACCCCGCTGCTGCCTCGGGCTGAGGAAGGGCTCAGTGTCCTCTGAGGCACTGGCAGGGAGTCAGGGGAGGACTCAGCCACACTCCCTCCGACACCGTAGCCTGGGCAATAAGGGATCTGCGAGCACGCGGCTCTGCGGGAGCAGGGATGCTCCCCTGGCATGACCACTTACCACTTCCATGCATGCCTGCAGGATCCCGGACAGCAAAGGCAGAGTTATCATTTCATACTGGCCTGGTTTTGCTCACAAGGACTGAGTTACAGCCTTGTTCTTCACAAGACAAACAGTTCCTAACTCTAGCTAATGTGGAGCAAAAAAACCCAGTGAAGGCAGAGCAGCCTGTGGTTTTCACTTCCCCAAACCAAGTTGCAACAACACTGGCTTTCAAGACAAGCACACACATTCTCCCAGCCCCCTGCAGACATGCTGTGCATTTATAATGAGTGCTACGGACCAAAGGGACTCCTGGTTCCTGTCTTGCTCTGTCCTGTTAGCTGGCACCACCATACCTGCACCACTGCTCCTTCCAAAGACCTGGTTGATGTCAAGGCACAGAGGCAGAGCCAGCGGAGATCAAGGGTGGGACAGGAAAAGCTGCCAAGGTAGCTTTAGAATAAATGAAATTATTTTTGAAGGGAACCAGCTCATGTGGGAACTTTTTGAGCGTACCATCTACTGTCCTGGGCCCCAGGGCAGCGCTTTTCAACCTGATCAATCTCCAGGGCTCAGTGAAGAACCGAGCAAAGCAAAATAATTCAGTAGGTTTAAACTCACTGTACAGTTGCATCTGAACCTTGGCTGGAAATTTTTGGGGATCCACCCATTAGAAAAGACCTCTTGTTCAGAGACCGTCAGCCTAGCAGACCTACAGCAGCATGACTTCCTCAGTTTCTCATGTAGTTTCCCCAGTTTTGCTCTTGCTTACGCTAGTGACTTCACCGAGTGCAGTGAAACAACAATGTCACCTTCTGAGGATGTGATCAGGCCCAAGGTATCTCCTCTTCATCGTCACAGCTGTCTAGTGATGTCCTTCACCCTCTCTATGTAAGAACAGAGCCCTTTCCATCTGGGATGCAACTGAAAATGCTCCAAGCCATATTATGCAGAATTCAAACACAAGAAAGCCAGCTATAATTACAACCTCATTTTTCTCGAGAATACCACAAGCACTTTCACTTTCTGATGTCAAAAGAGCATCCCTTGTAATGCTGGCTCTGTAATTCATTTACCCATCAGTCATCCTACTCACAATATCTGCAATTATACTGTACCAAATAGGTTAGTGTGGTGCATTACCAACAAATGTACTGTGCTAAATTTACTGGCAAATCGAGTTCAGAAGTCTGGGTTATTGCAGCTTCAGCTAAAATGTTTTCATAAATGTATGTTCTTTCCTTCCTCTCTTTCCCTCTCTCTCTCCCCCCTCTAATTAGAGATGTGTGCACTGAGCTGACTTGATCGCTCACGTTTTACAAGAGAGACTCGAGTGCCAGACCTAGGCATGCATGCTCAAGTCTCTCAAGGCGGCAGGGGCAGTGAGGCTGCTCCAGTGAGATGCGGCTCCGCTCTCAGCTTCCCCAGCTATGTGCTGCGTGACCTCAGCTACTCAGCCTCTCTGCACTTCCGAGACCATCAATCCCAGTCCAAGAGATTGTTAGCGCTGGTATGAGAACAGGGAGCAGTGCCGGAGTCACACTGAGGGTTCCACGCAGGGAGAAGGAGGCAAAGGGTGTTTTGGCGCAGGCACTTCCCATGCAGGAACAGCCTGGTCAGCCTGCATGCTGGCTCTAGGAGGAGCTGGAAGCAAAGGGGATTTCTGAAGATGGGAAGTAGAAAGCAAGGTGGTCAGTGATTAGAAAAGTGCTGGGGAGAATGAGACACATAATGAGGCTGTTCAGGTTTGGCAGGAGGAGATGTGTCCGTGCCTGCGATGGGGATGGAGAGAGGCGAAGTCCTGACAAGGGGCAAGGGGTCAGTCTCTGAAGAAGGGAACTGCTCTGCTTTTAAGCAAAGATATGAAATGTAAGCCACCATCTACCTACGTGCATCAGCAAAGTAGTGCACTTCCACACAACAGCAGCTGCCAGTTCGGCCAACCCCTCGCTATGTGGACATGCACACAAAACACACCTTGGAAAAGCACTTGGAAAAGCAATTCAATATCCAAGAAACATGACAGCTGAGCTGTTAAGTGCCAGGGTAACCTTGCTTCTACACTACTCTCTGTGCCCAAGTTTCTCAGGTGTGTATGGGGGGAAGAAGTCACAATATTCTGATTTTGCATTTCATAAGCTCTAGCCCAAGAAAAAGACAGTTCTCTGCAGCATTTTCTTCTGTGCTTTGTTTAGTGTAACTTTAATTTATTACAAGGATACCACAGCTATCACAACTCTTCCCAGCACAAGGCTGTGAAAGGTAATGTGTCCCATGCTGGGAGAAGGGATATCTCTCGCAGGGAAAATCTCTCAGCAGCAGTGCTGCCCCGCGGTTTGAAGCCCACGGGGTTTCCCCAGGCTGTTCCCCCTTTCCACTCCCACTCAGCCTTGCTAAGCCTCACCCAGGTCAACCTGCTCCAGGTGACCCTGCTTTGAGCAGGGGTCGGACTAGATGGTCTCCAGAGGTCCCTGCCAACCTCAGCAATTTCACGGCTCTGGGATTCTACAATGCCCCGGCACCCTGATGGGGAAACACAACTCTCCCCTCAGCTCTCTCTTTGTCCCTCGTGACTATTAGAGAGCATCTTTGGACCTAGATGCTTTAGTCAGGGGCAAAGATACCTTTCTTCAGTGAGTGCAAAGTATGACACAGCAGCTGGATACGGTCAGAGGAACACATGCCAGCAATGAAACACCATTGAGCAACAGACAAGGCATCAGCAAACCACTTGCAATGTCTTCTGCAGACAACTGAGCACTGGTGAGAGCACTAGGGGAGAGAAAACAGCAGCTCTGCAGCATCCAGGTGAGCTGCTTCCAAGCAAACATGCTTGTTCGACAGTCTGGCCACAAGGCAGTGGCAGCTGACGTTCTGGCTGTCAGCAGCGTGATCTCTCAATAGCAAATGACAGCGTGATGCACAGGGCTGGGACAGGCTGCAAAGGGCCTTTACAATGAAGGCAAGCAGACTGTGCTTGGTTTAATAAAGGAGGGGCCACTCAAGAGATGCAGAGGGACAAACAACTTCTGGTGAACCTCTCCAGCCTGGTCAGGTTTCTAAGCTCCTTCAAGTCTCCTGTAGAGACTTGCTGGAGGGCAAGAGGGCTGGTAGCAACGTGAGCCATCAGGAAGGTTTAGTTTGACTATCAGCAAATGTCCAGAGCTAAGAGGAGGATGGAGGGCAGGAATACACCCACTGTGCTTCCAGACACTGGGGGTCACAGGAGCTGAGCTCCGGTCCTGGTTCCCCACGGATCAGTGCCTGCCTGAGCTCCTCTGGCTACCTGCCTTTCAGCAGCAGGTTCTGGAGCAGAATCAGACTTAGAAGGGTGCTAGAAGGCACCTGAGCTCTATGGCAAGGCTACCCTATTGCCTGCAGAAAGCTGAACCTTTTAATACTGGCAATTTCATGCAGCAGATTTAAATACTGACATAATAAAAGCTCCCTCTAAAATGAAGAGACTTCCATCATCAACGAGCTGGAGACCCTGCCTTCCTTCCTCCAAGCCAAACACAAAGCCCTCTGCATCGATCGTGCCTGCAGTAGCAACTGGTGCACTCTGTGGATGTGAGCTCCCACCCACTCCTTCCCATAAACACCGATATTTATGGTGTCAGCTCAGGTCAGGAGACTGTGAAATGTCACCAACAACTGTCCCGAAAGGACAACAGAGCAGTGACTTCGTCTCGCGGTCTGCTGGGCACACACATGCTGACCACAAGGCGATAAGGTCCTGGAGGGGTCAAGCGAGTCACTGAATGGGCCACAAAAGGCCAGGGATGTGGGGTGAGGGGCAAGTGCACGGGAGCTTCCCTTAAAAAAAACACCAGTGCTGCACAACGGGGTAGTTGTTTTAGCAGAGAGGGGCCTTGGCAGTTAATGGCTTTGGCCCCGAGGGCAGGGCACCAAGCGAAGGAAGTGTTCGGGAGAGTAAATGGACAGTTAGTAAAAAGGCAGGTGTAGGGAAGGGTAAGGGAGGGAGCGAGGGGAGCCTGTTCCATGTCAGCAAACAGGAGACATCCTACGCGCGGATATCAATGGCAGACCGCATGGGGAAATTATCCTCACAAAGGGCCCGGGGCAGGCACACTTTGAAAGGTGTTCGATCTCCACTTCTGAGACCTTCAGCCATGTATTCATCGCAGATTATACTAACAAGGATGCAGGGACCAACGCTTTGTTATCGCGCAGAACTGGGAGGAGGGGAACACCCCCAGTCAATGCAATGAAAACCTCGTGTCAGGCACCAATCGTGAAATCGAACTCCAGCATGCAAAACTCACTGAAAGGAAAGGGAAGGGTCTGCTGTAACACTACCAGCTCAGAAGAATTCACCTGACAAAAAGCAGACATGTATTTGATTTAGCAAGTAAATTGTGATAAATTTTCATCATAACTATGACCGCAAAGGGTAAGAGGATGTTGTGGATGGGCTGGCGAATACAGATTAATCTGAAGAACATTGCAAACTCAGCCCCGGGATCCTACAAGGACTTCTGCATCATGCACCAAGTGCGATTCATGTTGCTGGACTGCTGTTCCCAGGGTATAAACACTGGGACATGCTCATACCTTCACAAGACAAAAAATTTCACTTGGAAATGCATTCTTAGTGTGGACTCTCTTGAATCTGTATCCAGAAGGATTTCCATGGGGATGGATTAAGAACAGAATGGTGATGAGCGATCGTCACATTTTAGTGCTATGGCTGACTAAATTCAGACTTTTCACTTTGATTTGGTACACAATCCCTTCAGTTGTGCTCAAACAAACACAGTCCTACAGATTGTTATACGCTTTTTTCTGAGATCCAAGTGAGTTCTTCTGAACTGAGACACTTTGCCACGAACAAAGAACTCTCTATGAGCATCGAGCAGCAGAAGCGGTCATTCACGAAGACAGCAGTGGCTCCAGGACAGATACAGAAACGGCTTTTGAACAAAAAGAACAGTCCTCTCTATTAAAAGAGGCCTGCATTGTAACAGCACTCAGATAGCTGAGCAGGGGACAGATGTAGAAATGAGCTGGACTTGCTACTTGCAATTATTTATTCAGTACAGTGAAATTCTTCCGTGCCAACTTCATTTATTTGCACACATATTTTACCTGTACTTAGGATAACCAAGCAGCTACCTCGGTACTTTCAATCAGCTAGTAATACACATGTTTTGCAAGGAGACTTTCAAAGGCAAAAATGAGAAGCAGGTATCTTTGTAAAAAATGTTATTCCAGAGGGTATGGGGGGTGCGGCTGCCAGCCCAAACTCAACAGACTGAGAAAGAGCTCTCAGCCTCT
Organism: Haliaeetus leucocephalus; assembly: GCF_000737465.1. NCBI lineage: Eukaryota > Metazoa > Chordata > Aves > Accipitriformes > Accipitridae > Haliaeetus > Haliaeetus leucocephalus. The sequence continues at coordinate 7,062,422 of NW_010972972.1, read as the reverse complement.
TGCTGGCAGCTCTGCCATTGCCTTCTCTCATGACTACAGCGTATGTATGTCCCTGCTGACGCTGGCTGTGCCTCTGTACCACCTTCACAGAGGACTGCCCCTTTGCCCTCGCAGCTAGTCCACACCAGGATTTTAGGCATTTTTAAAGAGCAAACACTGCTGTTGACATTCACACCATCCCACACGTGAAATACTCCCCAGCCTCAAGAGGCACAGACTCACCCTGCTCAGATCTGTTCACAACCCTGCTGTGATGAGGACTTCTCCATGCCAGCACTTCGACCACGTTACCTCTCTCCCTAACACCACAGAGGCTCTCTTGCTCGTTGCACTCACCATCAAAGCCCTTCCTGGTCTGTGCATTCACAGCTCATCACTCAAGAGGGTGAAGCCCACTCCACTCCTCCCATAGGCATCCCTGTCCACAACTGTGGGATCTCAGAGGTCCTGTTGGAGCAGTTTCTTCTGACCACCAGATCTCTTGGACAAGCAACCGCTGCAGACATGCAGTTGGGACTGTGCAGCAGATGTGCAGCAAGTCAGATGCACTGAGAAAGTGCCAGATTCAGTGTTCATGCAGTGTCTACATATGCTGCAAACATGAAGCAGGTCTGCCACACCAGACAAATGCGTTGGACCACACATGGGGCAATATTTTTGTCTGAGGACTTCCCAGTCACCACACGCACATACTCCCACAACCTACAGAGCAGCTGTCTGCTTTTTCAGCTCCCTTCTCTGCAAGCATTCCTGAGGAACCTTGGCTAAATCCATTTGGAATAGGTTTTCTTTCAGTGGCTTATTTTTTGGGGGGTTAAATTTATGGCCAAGAGATAGGGTTCTGGTATCTGGCAGGCTCCCAGAGAAATCCTGACTCACAGTTAACTGTGGAATTCAGTGGTATTGAATCTCAACCTTTCACTCTTATTTTTCTATTTGTGAAAGATAACAAGCATATGGTACGTATGAGTATCAAGGTTCAATGTTCCTACAATTATTTTTCTTCATCTCTTCTGGGGAGGTTTAGCCTTCATGGATGCTACTTTCCATTACCTTTTTAGTTGCTTTCTTAAGGAATGAGCCTTATGTGAGCCCGTTGTACAATTATCTGCCTGCCTGCTTCCCTAGAATTAACTCCTGAACTCCTGAGGTGCCCACCCCATGAAGATTATGACATTCCTAAAATTTCTGCAGAAATTGGCATCTGGCTAGAGAGACGCTAGAGAGTCTCTCCACTGCAGGGACAGGCTGACAGCCTTCAGCTGCTATAGGCTGCATTTGGCAGAAGGCTGCTGCCAAGCACACACTTGAAAGCAGGGACAACATCGCTGCTTCTTGGTCATTCAAAGGTGCCCTAGGTGACCCTGCAGGGGGGAGAGGAGTTGAAATTGTTGTAGTAGGAGGAATGCTAGGGACAAAGGACACAAATCTGAAGGAAAGCAGAACTTTACTGACTAGCTCTGCGGTTTGCAGAACGATTTGCATCGTGGGCAGATGCAGCTATTTTAACAGCACCATGCAGATGTAGATACACATTCAGCAGACTCCGGTTCTGGGTAACAGCATAACAGAGACGCAAATGTCATCCTGGTAAACATCAGCAGGACGATAAAAATAAAAAACTGTTGTCATGGTAGTACATGTCTATTCTGTTAGCTAAATGCATCTTCTTCTTCTCCTCCACTAGTGCTGATGAGCTTTTTCCCCACAAAGATAGTCAAGCATTGCAGCAGGTTGCCCAGAGAGGTTGGGCAGTGTGCATCCTTGGACATTTTCAGGACCCAGCTGGCTAAAGCCCTGAATAACCTGGTTTGGCCTCACAGCTGACTCTGCTTTGAACAGGAGGTTGGACTAGAGACCTCCTGAAGTCTCTTCCAACCTGAACTCTGCAATAATTCTACAATTTTTCACCTCTTTAGTATCACAGAATCATTTAAGTTGGAAAAGACCCTTAAGATCATCGAGTCCAACTGTAAGTATCTCTATGGATCTGTAATCTGGAGCCGTGAGTACGTAAGAGATGACAGTAAAGCAGGATTCATGAGAAAAAGGGGTTTGTGATTTATCCAGGAGGACCAATAACTGCACAAGCTCATTTCTACCAATTCTCACAAGAGCTGCATTGCCAAGGTACCAACAATACCTGAGCCTCAACCATTTAATGTGGGTACCGGTACCTATCCAGTGCCTTGTCTACAGAGCAGATCCATTCCCAGTAAAGCAGGGGCTCTTCGATTCCACACCACACAGGTACATAAGGGATATGACAGATGAGTAGAGTGCAAATTGTGAAAGGGAAATGTTCAAAATACTGAACAGAGAGACCAGGGGATGCATCTCTGCTGAACTGCAGGAAACACTCAATGACTGAGAACAGCTACCAGAAGTACATGAGAAAAACCATTGGAGATGAATGGGAACACAGAAAATAAAAAATAAAGAGATTAAAGCAAACAGTAAATCACATCTAATCCTGACAATGAAAGAGTGTGGTCCGTGTCCGAGCCTGACAGTTCTGTGGAACAGGCCTACTCAGAAAAAGTGCTCCTGGCCCAAGAGCCAGTTGGAGCTACGAAACTCACCTCCATCCAGCAGCAATTTGACCGTCAGGTAGTCATCAGCCAATACTGCGTAGTGTAGAGCTGTGCAGCCCTTGAAATTGGCTCGGATGTTCAAGCGGTTGTTGAAGTCATCCTCCCGGGTTACAAGGACTGCAGGGGAAGAAGAATGAAAGCTCAGCTCACTGAGACAAAGTGAAGAACTGCTTGTCTGAACGTGCACCAGCAGCATGGACCACCACCACTGGTCTGGAAGCTTATTAAGGGCCTAATGGCCTTTTCCATGAGACAGCTGGGACCCTGGTGGGGGTTTCTGCTGCTTAATCTCCCCACTCCTCTGAGCAGCAGTGGAGATGAAGACAACATGGTTTCCACAAATCCCAGTGACTGTCTTCACAGTGCCCAGGCAGGGGAGGAGGTGGTTGGAGAAAGCCTGAGAGAAGACCTCTCAGCCTTGTTCCAACCACAGCCTCTTTGTACCTTCAAAGTGAAATCAGGATTCAATGCAAGCAAGCAACACAGAGACTTCTGCCTTTTTTTCCCTCTTTTACTGTCCAGAAGGGCCACAGAACAACCATTCAATGCTTCCTCCACACCACCTTACTCCCCCAGCCAAAACATGATCCCAGCAGGCTGCGCCTACTTCAGGCTGGAAGCGCAGAGCACCAAAACCTACAAGCCATAACCAAGAGAAAAGAGCCAGAGAGGCTGAGGGACGACAGCGCTACAGGTCCTCGGGACAGCAGTGAGCTGGGAATGCCCACTGGAACTCCTCAGAGTCATGTTAAGCTTCCCGTATCACATCGCTCCGATTGCTCATGTGCTCATCTCCGCCAGGAGCTGCCTCCTCTACTCTACACTTCCCAGAAACATCAAGAAGTAGCCATTTAAAAGCAGGAACTCTTCTAAAAATACTTCCTTTGTTAACTGAAAGGTAATACGGGTTAAAGTGCTGCAGAGCACAATACTCAACTCAGTTCTGCTCCTGTCCATAGCTACCTGCTTGCCATCTTCAGTTCTATGTCAAAACCAGCTGTTCTTTGGGACTTTTGAGATTTTATCCTGTGTTTGCCTAGTCACCAGCACAGTGTGCTCCGTGAGGTGTATTCCTCGATGCTACCGGGATGGGAATAATTCATAATAACGCATTTTACAACTCACTAGAAATCCTGGAATCCCCTGAGCAAATGCAATTAGACCGAGCCTCGGCAGGTTTTGTGAAATCAGACCTAGAAATTGTGATGTTTCTTTGAACAGAAACTGATGCTTGCTAAAGCTGATTAATTATAGTATTTTCTTCCTTTGAGCTCTGTTCTACTGAATGCCAATGTGCATGGATACCCTGCAAAGGAAAAGCCCAATGACTTGTGTTTCCAGGCCAGAGCAAAGCTGGGCCAAGGCATTCCCGGGAGGACAGGAGAAGGACTGTGTGGTGAGACAGACACACGGAAACACTTAAATCTTCCAGATCAGGTGCAAAATCAGAGTTTGGACTGCAAAGCTGGAAGATCACAGAATGCATTAAACCAAACATGTACAGAGGCAAAGGCTCTCTGCAGGGGAGCCAGCACCACACCAGCTCCAAGCCCAGCTCTGGGTAGATCTGTCCCCTTTCCACAACACGTGCAGGTAGGAGCTGGTGAAGTGGCAGATTCGAACACAAACCCAGCTGACTCTCAGGCAATGCATCATGGCTAGCAGATGTGGCTGGGCTGTTACTGCACCGGCACAGGACCCCTGTGAGGCGGCACTGAAAGGCATCGCTCCTCTCTGCTAAGCGCAGGTCCGACCTGTCCCCAAGCACAGACTTAACAACACCTGCAAAATTTACATGCAAGCTTAGACTCAGACACGCAGTGGGAGAGGCGAAAGTGCCTCCACTGTTGATGCTCTGGTGCTAATCAAAGACCTATTTTTAGATGCTGTTTCTACAATGGGAAGAAATATTCTCCCAAGCCAGGAGAAACTCCCTCCTGATACTCAGAGTGATTACTACAAGGCAGTGGTGATTTCGGCAAACAGAAGAGAAGCTGTAGAGGAGAGGATGCTGCCCCACCATCGCCTGGCCTTCAAGCAAATTCCTAATTCTGGGACTCTCCAGCAGACCAGCCCGTGTGTCTGGGCAAGGCTCCAGCACCCATGGGCCCAGAATCCTACCCGGGTCCACGGGAAGGGTCTGCAGCAGCAGCACTCTTCTGCAGCTGGTCTAAGGGTCAGGCTTTAGAAAACCCTTAAGCCCTTTGCTCTGGTCACCAGCAAAAATGAACAGTGGAAAAAAGAGTGGCTCTTCTTAGGTATTGAAGGAAATACCAGGCTGCTGATTAGCCAGGAAGGGACGCCTATGGGAGCAGAGACAGCATCTTCACAACATCAGCCCTGAGAGCATTCAGCACACCAGAGAGAAGCCTGATCTAAAGCCTGGCCAGATGGACGATCACAGCCACCAAAGAGGTCACGTATTCCATAGTCGAGAATCCGATATGAGCACCACTCTCATGTCTGCAGGGAGGGCAGATCCCTCTCTCATTTCAGCATTCACCACCTTCACTGACTCTTTTATCAACAAGCAGATGCTATCACTCAGGGCTGTGGGTTTTGACAGGCACTGCACTTTATATCTGATTTTTGAGGAAAGTGAGGCTGTCGCACCCATTCCAGAGTTAATGGAGACTAACCTCTCACTCAGCTGGTGGAGGTGGGGGGCAGGCAATAGGGCCAGGCCTGGCCACAACCCTTCTCCCCAGCTTTGGGAGATGAGGAAGCCCCATAAGCACACAGCCTCACCATGGAGCCTAAGTGACGGTGGGGCTGGCATGTGCTGTCTCCTGTTGAATGAACATCACCCAGTTGGTGAGCTAAATTCTGCTCCTGGAAGTGCATTCAGCTCCTTGGTGAATGGGTATATCACCAAAATTCAAGGACTTTGCCATCGAGAACTTGAAAGGGCTCTGAGCACCTAATACTTTCTCACAGCAAAGCAAGCAGACCTGGATTGTGGATCCCCCGCAGGGCAGTCTCCACGTTCCCTCCTGAGAGCTACCGACAGATTTCCAAAAGATTTGAAAAGTTCAGAAGAGAAAAACACTGTAATGAATACCTGATGCCGTCCTAGCCCAGCATCTCTGCTAATGAACCGCAGTACCTCCAGGAAGATCAATTAATGCCCTGGCTCCTTTCCTTTCCTGGGTCTTTTCTCCAAGCATACAGGGTGAGTATGTATATTTATTTATTTGTCGTCATTTCCTACCCAGGGAGGAGCAGGATAATGAACTGCGTGCGTCAGGGAAGATGAATCTGAGATACTAGGGAGCAGTGCAGTAAAGAGATTAAAGTGTTATTATTGTTGGGTTTTTTCCCCCATGGTCCGTTGTGACAGCTTGGCCGTCATCTGTAAAAAATGTCTCAGAGAGAGATAATCATCGGAAACTCAATAAAGCGTCAGGGGAAGCCTCGTCTACCATCAATCACTGGGTGCCTGGAAATTTTCAGCCCTCTGTCTCCCTTCCTGCCATCCATATAAATGTCTGTAATATATTTTGTGCAGTGTTTGTGGAGCATACCCTCTCGATTTGGATGTTTTTATGAAAAAATATTTATACACAAAATATGTAAATGTGTAAAAAAAAAGTAAAAAACAAAGGCAGTTTCTCTCTCTCCCTCTCTTTTTAAAAATGCAACTGAATTTATTCTTTTTAATAAAACATGTCAACCAAAGAATTAATGCAACTTCTTCCTGAGTGGCCTTATCTTTTCTTCACCCCAAAAATATATAACATTATAGAGGGATGAATGCAGACAAAAACAATTAACTTTATTGGTTGATATACTTTGTCTTAAATAAAGTCTATGTACATGCATTATGTATTGGCATTCCATTGTTCATTTTTTAATGTTGTTTCATACATTTTGCATTCACTGCTACAGCAATCTGATATATGCGTGTTCTCACTTCCATCAAGAAGCAGGTCTATTGCACGGGTGGGTTAAAGTGAGGGATGAGAGAGGAGAGCTTTTAAAAATAAAATAACGCCCTGTCAAAACTGTCCCCTCACTGATTCATCTTCTTAACTCAACCTGTGTTTTATGAAAGGTTCAAATATTACACCTTCATTAGACTTTACATAGCTTTTAGCGGTGAGGCAAAAAGCACAGACAGACCAATGGATAATATCACTGTCTGATTTAGGCTCTGCAAACCATGCAGGGCAAAGAGAGGCTCTGGACAACCTGTGTGGCTTCCTCCAATTTTCTCCTTACAGCAGCTAGGAAAAGGTTTAACTTCAAAGGAGAAGGTTAGAGCACACAAATGCAGTCACTGCGGATGCAGCAGTCCCTGGGAACGCAAGTCTCGGCAGCTGGCTGAGCTCTGGCAGGTTGTTGGGGATGGCTGGGACACTGCCAGCTCAGAGCCAAGGCCAGCGGGTCAGCGAGGTGCTTGGATGGGGAAAAGGCTTCTGAAACAGGGAAAGCAACAGCCAGGGACATTTTAGCAGAGTCAGGTCCTGCCAGCGTTCCTGCCAGCCTGGGAGCTGTAAGCCTGCGGACCAGAAGCATCCTTGAAACGTGCAGCTGGCCTCTTCGAAGCACAGCCAAGCAGCAGGAATCCAGACATCCCCCCCCCAGATTCCATTGATAATCACAAACCCAAGAAAATTTAACCACCATTTGTTGTCATAAAAAGTGGAAACAGTCTGGAAAATTTAAATTGGTCTGAATAGACAGAGTAGGTCTCTGCTCATTGCGGGGGGGTTGGACTAAATGACCTTTAAAGGTCCCTTCCAACCCAAACTGTTGTATGATTCTAAGTCTGCATCAACATCCCAGCAATGGGGATAGCTGTGAGCAGGATCTTCACCACACTGTTACAAATTAGAACAAAAATACGGCAGAGGTAGAAAATGAGTAACTGAAGTCCTTCAGAGACTGAGAAGGGAGACAGCGCTCAGAAACTTGAGACATGGGCCATGGAAAATCATAACAAGATGAAATGATGCTGCAGAAAATTTCCTTGTTTTCACGTAGACTTCAAGGGCTGAAAGCTAGCGTTAATGCCTGCCCGAAAACCAGCAGCAGTAACAGCAACCAGTTATGTCATTCAGCTTTATTTCAATTGGACAAGTCTTTCTTCATTTTATATCTACTTATAAGATCTAGAGTAAGGCTACTGGTGGAATACACTGCCTTGAACCCTTCTGCTTCCCCAGCAAGTGGCTGCATGTGGGTCAATGGGATGACGCTCCTATCTACAACTTTGTGTTATGTTCTGGCTATATAAAAACAGGTTATCTCTAGGACGTTGAAGGATTGCTTCTCACAAACATCTACATAATGTTTTCGCTCATCTTCAGACATATGCTCACCCACATACCATCAGTTACTCTGCATTTAAATGGAAGCTGAAGCTAGCTCTAAAAAAAAACCAAACGAGGTCAAATTTCCATTTCAAAGCCAGGAAGCAAAATTTTGGGACCTGAAAAGCAAATGCAGGTAACTGCACACAATCAATACTACCTTCTAAAGAATGGAGGCCTTTTTCCTTGGCAGTCTCGTACACGCTGCTGAAATCATCTCCAAGGTTTGGATCTGCGTTAGCTGCGAGCAGGATCTTCACCACACTGTTACAAATTAGAACAAAAATAAGGCAGAGGTAGAACATGAGTAACTGAAGTCCTTCAGAGACTGAGAAGGGAGACAGTGCTCAGAAAGCCCTCCTCAAACATTGCCAGCTAGCAAAGGAAAGTTAAACCAACAACCATAGTTGAACATTTCAACAAATACAACCACACCAGCATATTCTCAAACCAATTAGATGTGGGAGGCACTTGAGGCAGGGGTGACACTGTAGGGAAACACAGCCCTCCCAAGAAGATCTGCACAGAACAGGCTCTTAGCAAGAGTCATATTCCCAGTCCACCATGGGAATCAGTTATGTCCCCATAACTTTGTGGGTCTGGATCAGTGCTGGAAACTGTCTCCAGCCACAGTAAAGGCACAGTCAGAGCCAGACCTTGGCTCCAAGGCCATCCCTGTCCCTGCAAAAAGGAAGATTCTTGTAATACTCTTCAGGTTAAGGGATGCAAAACTAGGTTATGCTGTTACTTCTGCTTTTGGGAAGCCTCCTTTAATAAAGGTGCCATCCTACCAAGACAAGAAGCACATAGCATTTCAGTATGAAGCACGACAAAAGGCAGGGGGCTGGAAGGGCCCTATTCACTCGGGAGGTTTCTGCCCTACAATTTACAGCATTCACTTGAGTGGTCCCTCTACATTGATGCAGCTAATGGAAGCCACCCTTGAAAAGGCATCTCTTGCACCCACATTGGCTATGAGAGACAGCTAGTCTTTCTTTGCCTCTTTCTGCCCTCACAAGATGAAACACCAACCTCAGCATTTAAAAATAAATTTCAATTGCATTAATTATGTGGGGTTCTGGAAGAAAAGCATTTGACTGCTGCGTGAAGTTCAGGCAAACCTCCGTTCCTGAGAACCAGACAATTCGTATGAGATCACCACTGAAGACAGCCTGATCATCTGCAACCAGCCCAGCAGCTGCCAGGACTTCTGAAAGAGATTTAACCTCTGAATTTGTAGAGAACTTCCCCATTTTTTTGTATTGTAGCTGCAGGGCCCACTGGAGAGGCAGGTCCTCCCAGGGCTGACCAGCATGGCAACATAGGCAGGACATACCAGACTACAACTCTCCTACGCGTTGGGACTGAGGCTTTCAGTCTCCAGACCTGTAAAGTTATCAACACACTGCAGCAGGACAGATCAACACGAGACATACAGGCCAGGCAATTTTGGTGTGGAAGTCCTCCATCTCTGCTCCCAAACGCAAACAATCATCAGGCAAGAATTAGATTTCTCACCACTTCTGAAAGCAGCTTGAAGCCAGTTAATTCTTAATTTTTTTCCAGGGTTCAAGCTTTCCATGACAACTAGACAGTAACTCGTTAGTTAGCATTCATCACTGATGACATGGCTCACGGGCTGACAGCGACATGCACCGCAGACTGACTGACATGTATCTGCAGGCTGTGTCTTGTCAAGTCACATTTAGAATTTAACTTAAGCTCCTCTCCCATTTACCCCATAAATGCATTAGCGGAATAAAAGGTGGTTATTTTATTCTTTGAATATGGTGCAATAGAGCCAGCTCCTTACTGGCACTGGTACGCTCTTCACCACGTACAAAGTTACTTCTAGTGAGCAAAGCACCAGGCTAGAAGCCAGGAGAACCTCCCGCCATCTCCTGTGTGAGCATACAGAGTTCATTTATATCTGTATTTTAACAACACCCTTAGTTCTAAAATATTTAGGTTGAGATGCACTAGATCTTATTCTTCAAACAGCAGCTATGATCTTTCACCATTTCAATGTAGTCAGGAGCATGTTGCACTAAAGATTTTCTCCAATGGTTTGAGTTGCACACCCATGATCAAATTAGGTATCTGACGGTTTAGGACTGGCACTAAGGATGAGGATCATCTCACCTACTTTCAGACATCAGCAATGGAGGACGTGAAGCCCTAAGTAGCCTCCCATCACAGATGTGCTCCCTCTTTACCACTCAAATCCCTCCAACTAGCCTGAATTTTCTTTCAGTTCCTTCTGCCGTTTTGGTCTTGGTGCAAGGATCACTGTGTGAGATCATCTACTATCTTCAGCATAGTTCCAGTGAGATATAACCTTACTGTCTCATCCTCAGTCCTCTCAGAACAGACAATTTGCTGCCAGGGCAAAGCCACTGATACAAGTCTCCCCCTCTGTGTTCAGTGTCTACGCTGTCCTGCTACACTGCTCCTGAAGGCGACATCAGTGAGTACACCTTAGGTAGAGCTGCCATCTCTCCAGTCACACAAGAAGCCTGTAGGTCCTTCTGGACCACCGCAGGAGCATCAATAAGGCACAGGGCACAAAACCTATCCTAAAAGTCCTTCAGCACCTCTAGCAAGGGCTTTTCTGAACACGGCTAGATCCAGACTCACCTCTACTTCACAGGTCCAACATGTTGCCTCATATAAAGGAACACTGCATGACCTTTACCACTGACCTCTATGGCCACAGCAAAATGGAAAGCAAGAGAGAGGTTTGGCCACAAATAAAGCCACATGCGCCCAAGTGCATAGCCTTGGCTGTCCAGAACAGCTGTAGTCAAAGCCTGCCACCCCAGGCTCTTCCACCTCTGGTCATTAGGTAGGTCATCAGGTAGGTTTCGGCCTGTCAGTCCTACTTTTGGTGCCTGGCTGGCAGTGCTGGGCAGGAGGTGTGCTATCTGCCCAAGCCTATGAAACAGGAAAAGTAAAGGTGCCACAGCCAGGCTTTCTACCCGGGAAAGCTCTAGCACAGGTCATTGATCTGTGCAAAGTTCTTCTGGGAGATCCAGTGCTGGATTCCTCTGGAGACATCCTGTATCTCCAGTACTTGGTACTGCTGTGGTCAGCCCAGTCATCAAGAGAACTGCAGCAGAGATCTGGAAGAGGCAGTCCCTATGGAAAGCAGGAGGTACAGGATGGAAGACGGTAGGGCAGATACTGCCCTGTTGCCCTATGGGATCTTTGTTGATGACCTCCATGATCCTAGAGATGGACATCTAGCTACTGAACAGAAGCCAACATTAGTGCAATGTGCCTCAATTAAGCCTCTGATGATCTTGCCCCAGCAGCTGACTTACTGTGATTCTCACATCAGGGCTTCCAGCATCTACACCAGAAAGCCAGGCCTTTCTCATCATTCAAATCCTTAATAGTACAGGTTCTGATATGGTCAAACCACCCCTTCTTGGACCCCGTCCTCATGGCTGTCAAGACCAAAGAGATCCTTCTACTCCAATTTTAGCTGACAGGCTATGATATATTTTAAGGTCCATGCATCTTTCTCATTTTAAGAGAAATGATCCCAAGTCCCAGTGTAGGACTTTAATCCACAACCTTGCAGGCCAGGGGTGAGCTATGGGCACTGAATGAGTCATATGATAACACACAATGACTTGTAATTTCCTTGGTAACTCCATACATCTTCCTTTCCTGTTCTTAGTGACTACGTTGAAATGAACGATCTTCCCAGGCACTTCATCAGATAACACCTTCGTGGGCTCTCAGTGACTCTCAGGAAGCCCTTTCCTCTTCGTGCATTGCCTACACCTTCAGTGTTTCTTGCTGGGCAATGTCCTTTCATGAAAAGTTTAGCAGAGGACCACAAATGATAGATGCAAGGTGGGCTAAGAGTGAAAGCAGGAAGTGAGGATGTCAGAACTGCTCCGCTCTCTCTGTTAACAACCCTCTATGCCATTTACCCCCCAGCGATAAGAAACATTTCCTTAGCTCTTAAGATAGCTGGGAGGCTCAAGTTTAATACGCACAGATATAATCTCTTACTGGCAAAATCTGGTGTTCCAAAAGCCTGGCCCTGTTTCGGGCTGCAATCCAGCTCCATACACAGGAAGGACTCACTGGTCTAATAACAACACGTGGCACATTCAGCCTCCCTCTCCCATCATCTTTCAATCTCACCTCCTGCTTTTGGGACGTGCTGTCCCCTCCAGGCACTTCTGCACCAGCCAGACGTTCCTGGAATCACAAATATTGATCGTACCTATCCAATTTGCAGGTAATGGGACATTCAAGCAAATTAGCCTTTAGGAAAGGTAACGGCACCATCAAAATACAGAGTAACTGCTCATCAGCATAAAGCGTATGAATGTCACTGGAATAAGCAAGGGACTTTCAAAAATGAGATGACAGTCACAAAGTATGATCTAGCAATGCAGTCTCTGGGTAAAAATCTCAGGTTTCCCAGGGAGAAGAGGTGTAACTACTTCCCAATTCATAAGGCACTTGTGGGGGTCAATTAAGGAAGCTCTGGCGAATGTGCTAGAGAAGGCAGAAGGCATCTTTCTCTTCTGCACTAGCTCAGCTATTAGTTATTAATAAAGGGGTGACTTTTAAATGGAGGATTCTTTGGCCCATACACGTCCTGTTTTCCTCCTCTTCCTGCCAGGTGTTGGGGCAGAACAACACTCCGTGCAGATACCTAGAGGGAGCAGGACGCCAACGGCAGGCTGAGCTGGTCCGGGAAGGCAGGCTTCCCTCCATAACTCACCTGTGCTCAACAACCTCAACAAGCTGAGTTTTAATTTGCTGATCAAGTTTTCATTAGATTAGAGGCACAGCCTATTCATCAGCATGAATATAAATCTAAATTGACCCTGGTGATGACTCAGAGGGCAGCGCTTAACTGAAGTTCGCTGGGCAGTTCAATCGATTGGAGAAAGTGCTTTCTGCTTTTAATGGCTGGACCAACATATTGTTAAATAAATAAATACATACATACAATACAGGGGGTGGGGAAATCAATGACGAGATGGCTGGACGTGACTGGGGCTGCGTCAGGGAAGATGTTGTGCTGGGACCAACGCGCCGGCAGCTGGGGTTGGTGAACCAAGAAGTCCAGTGATCCCCATGACCGTGAGTTATCAGCACAATGCAAAAGCCTTGATGGGTTTTGATACGCGGCTGCCCCGAGCTCTGGCAGAAGCCACAGGTCCTGCCTGGACACAAAGAAGATCCCTTGTATGGCTATACCTTAACTCTCTGTAAAACTCAGCAGGGGCAGGAGGGCCGGAGGGAGCTGCTGTTTACACTCCAGCCCCTGTTCTCTCCTTTTTTTCTCAGATGAGGTCTAAATGTGGATGTGTGCCTTCCCAGGAATATGTTTACGCCTACCTGTGGCACAGAAAGCAGGGCAGCCGTGGCATTCCCTCACTCTGCGGCAGTTTGTTATTGACCCAGATAAAAATGATCCTCCCCCCAAAAAGGAATCCAAAAAGAAAAAAAAAATCTTGAAGGGTAGAATTGTTATGTTGTTCACAACAGTTTTCTCGTAAGAGTGTGACTCAGGTGAATTGTGCTTCAGAGACATGGTCAAGGTACGGCACTGCTGCTGCATGCCCCCAGCCATCCACAAAGGACCGTTAAAAGAAGTCTTGCTACCTGTGTGCAGTGGTAAGAAAATGTGCACAGAGGCAGTTTCTGTGGCTTGGAGAGGTGCAGGAACCTGCTAAACTGACGATACCTCATTGTGCCTGACCTGCAGGACACCGAATGCCATTCATCCCTGGAAAGAGGGGTGCTCATGCACAGAGGTCTCAGATGGGGACACTGCCGAAGCAGTGGAGGAGCAGCGTGGGCAACAGCTGCCACTGGCCTGTCCTCAGGTGGACAGGTACAATGCAGGAATGGCCAAGTGGACACTGTCCCTCAAAGACATCCAGAAGGGGAGTAGTTGAAAGACAATGCCCCAGTTTGTCAGATCAAGCCCTCAAAATGTGCTGTCATCACAGCTGAAAACCATGTTCGACCCCTCAGCTCTTTGACAGGCAACACTATGGGCCATATGTCCTTCCAAAGGCATCCAGATATTTCTCCAGCTCTGCTGCAGACAGCTCTGAATGAGTTGCCTGAAGTGAAAGGAGTGAAAAAAATCACACGAACAGATGTATGTACCTAATATAGGTAATAAGACTGCACCAGTTAATCATGTCATTGCCTATAGACAGAAAATGGCTCCAGATAGGTCACCCTTCACTGTAAGTCTTAGAACATACCCACCAGAATATTACTATGCATGATGTACTGTTATTACCAATATAAAACATCTATACAGCACCTTCAACACACAAAGTCTAGGTACACATGGAAGGGGCACATGTCCCAGCAATCTACACCGAGGCAGAGAGTGAGCTGCTTCCCGACTCCTCTCCCTAAGGAGGGATGGAGGAGGGCAGGCTGCAGGAGGAGGGCAAGGGAAAGAACAGGACCACATTGGGCCAAGCACTGCTGGTTCTGGTTCCATGTACGAGCCTCTGACCCACAGCTCTTTTGATCTACATAGAAAGACAGAGAAGGAAAAGGAGAGCCAAGGCACAGGGAGGAGTCACTTGTCATTGGTCATTCCCAGCAGGAAGGTGTTGAGAAGCAAAGGTGAGGAAAGGCAAAAAGAACCAGATCTGAAGATGGAGGGAGAAGGAGAAAGGGCGTGCAAGAAGGCAAAGACGTGAAAAGAAAATGGACGAGAGCAGATGATGTTGGGAACAGCTGAGAGGAATCACAGGCTAAAGCCCTTGACAGAACAAGAATAGGTATGCCTGGGAGGTGCTTATACCATGAGCTGGATGAACAAGTAGGACTCATTTAAAAGCACATGGAATGAATGGCTCACCAGTACAGAGCATTAAGGTTGTCCCCTCCTGCTCAAAGAGAATGTGAAGCAGTCCGTACAGAAGAACGCCCATGGGCAAGAGGAGACGGGGACAAGCTTCCAAGAGAAAGCACCTGTTCAAATAAAGAAATGCTTTTTACGTGGAGCTGCGCTCTGCTCTTGTCCCCCCTCCCACCCTCCTCGAACTCACAGAGGGTATCACCCTAAGATCCATGCACAGCTGCTCACAGCATTTGGGGTGAGAATGAAGGGCTCATTTATGTGTAAAACAAGATGGGTGTGTGAAAAAAGGGGTATGTGAAAAAAGGGGGGAGGAAGACGGACAGAAGTACTGTAGCTATGTATTAGTAAAGAAGAAAAAGGGAAGCTGGAAAGAAGAGGATTGACTGTTAAACCTGAGAAAACACGCACAAACTTACTTAATGCAAGCAGCCATGTGCCCGTCACTCTCACCCACATCTCCCTCCCCAGAGCCGCACGTGTCTCTGTCCCAGCAAACAAAGACCTTGTTGTGACACAGAGACCCAGCTGCAGCCAAGTAATTTTCTCTTTATCTTCTCTCTCCACCTGTAAAACGTGGGTATTGCCGCTGCTGAGAAAGCTGTTACCCAGCCTTGCAGAGGCCTGAACCACTCTGAGAAGGTCATCCCTCCGAGTACAGCTGGGCACTCCTCCCCACCACCTGAGCTATGCATATAACTTCAGAAACCCTAAAATCATGCTCCGACCCCCTCCCTCCTTGCTGGACTGGGGCACAGGTCATTGCATTGATGGTAAGAATGGAAGCAGAACCGGGTGCCAGTGTTTTACAACTGCCCAAACTCGTCCCACTGGGGCTTAGCAGCACATGCTGCTCTGTGCCTTAGTTTCCCCTTCCATGGGATTCTGGAGAATCAAGTTCTCCACCTTATAAGGGGATGAGAGGATGACTCAGTATTTCACTGTCATTTTATTTCTGCCAGAACAATGTAAAACAGAGTAGCTGTATGCAGAAAAGGTCACTATGCTACAAATGCATAGACACTTAGCCTGCTAAGGTCCTAATTGCTTTGGTTTTTAACTTAGTATAGCTTTGTTGCTTATTTTAACAAAGGCACAAAACCAACAAAGCTTTCAGTAAGCATTTAATTAAAGCTTAATTACTATAAATATGTTAAATGTGCAAATCTAGCAGGTGCAGCCAAGGGAAAGAAGCCCCTAGCAGTGTTTTTCACATAGACTGTAAATCCTCTCCTTTAAAACTGATGTTGTTCCAGGAGAATTAAGAAACCACTTTAAAATAGTTCTAAAAATCCAAAAGAGCAATAGGCTTTCACAAAGACTAAAAATAAAACAGAGTAGGAGTCACTCCAACTGAAAAACGTAAATGAAAAGTAAGGTGGAAGGTGTGTGCGTGTACGTGCACACCCACTTGCCTGCGTTACTCTTCAGGCCTCAACAGAAATGCACAGATATGACACAGCACTGCAGACTACATAAAGTGACAGTTATATGTTGTTATGCTTAGACTAAAACCAGCATCATTGCCTCATCAGCTATATTAAAGCTATGGTAAATTCCCCCAGCTATGAGAATTACATGTAAAACCTTCCTTTGGTCATGTAAATGTGGTCACAGCTGATCTGCCTTTAGTCCACAACCCGGTTACAACCTGTATTATCACAGAGCCAAGGAATTTGGACCTGGACTCTCGCTCACATTAAAAAAGAGCCATAAATGAACCTATCCACACTTCAGAAAGGGTCTGAAACAAGGTAATAAGCTAATTAAAAGAATAATTAAAAAAGGGAACACAATTCTCACAACAATTTTTTTATATCATCTATGTTACCTTAGCAAAGTGTTTTTAAAACACAAACACCAAAATTAGACACCAGACTGAAGTATTTGGCCACTTCCCTTTACTTTTATAATACTAGAAAAAAGAAATAGCTCCTCCAAGCCACTGAGCAGAGACCAGAGCGGATCCCAGGCGTCCCAGTAGCCCAGTCCCTCTCCACTAGACCACAAACTATGCCAGGCTGAGAGGTGCCAAAGCTAAGCTGCAATCACGCTGCATGCTGTGCATCTGCATTTCAGAACAGAATGCTCTACAGAGGAAGATGCCAGCTAGGATTAGAAACACTCCCTGCCTGCAGAAGAGTGATCCCCTGAGCACGGGCAATGGGAAAGAAAGCCCTGCCTGGACCTGGAGCTGCTGGAAGTGCCAGTGCCTCTCCCAGTTCACAGGGCACTATGAGGCTAAATTCACCTGGATAGAAGCCTTTGGGAGCCCATGAGAAAGGCTCTGCTTCAGTGTGACATGAAGCCCTGACCACGCTCCTGCCCAGCTATGCACCCATATCCCCTCTGAAACCTATCAGTAGGAATGTACCCAAACACTTCTTAATACCCTGCCATGTTTTGGATACAGGACATTTTCAAGAGGATGAGAATGATCATTGTTTTGTTGTAAAAAGGAAAGACAGACCCCAAACTTCCCTGCCGGCACACAGGATTTCATCTTGTAGCTGATGGCAACTGACAGAAATCATTAATGCAGTGCCTCTGAAATTAAATTTAACATATGGACTGTAGCTGTCTAATTGGAAGAGTGAGGGCCGTGAAAATTAGGAGACCTTACAAAGCTAAAGGACAGGTCACAGAAATCTCCAGCAGCACAGCAGAGAACATAGTTCTCTGAAAAACGACTTTGGAAAGACAGCAATTTGGGGCTGAAGGCTTACTTTTTCTTAGCGGTTCTAAGCTGAAGACACTCATTCCAGCTACCAACATCACAGGCCCCTAAATCCACGCTGAGTAACTTGTGCAGGTATTGGCAACCTTAAAAAAAGAAGTGGTGACCGAGCAAGCAGGTTAAACAAAACCAAACAACCCTGTTCTTGTTGCATGCTAACAATACATGGAGATCCTTGCTCAGCTGGCTGCATCTTGACCATCTCTGAGCTACTCGTTACCTCTCCTCTGATGTGCAAGACAGAGAGAGACCCAGCTCACCGCCCCTGGAGGCTGTTTGACTGATGGGTTAAGAATCAAGTTGTAACAACTTATAATCCAGCCAATCAGCTGCTGTGGCTGCATAAACCAATTTTAGATCATCACTCTTTACAGAGGGACCACACTCTAAAAAAAAATATAATCCTGCATCCTACTACAAAGCAGAGTAAGTCATATTTAGACTAATTCCTACCTAATGTATGCAAAAGGATTGCAAGAGATTCAGAAAACCAGCAGGCACTCTGCATTTGGAAGGGAAAAGCTACTAAACATTTAAAATTCTGCAGGCTAAACCCATGCTCCTGAGTCAAAGCCATCAGCTCCCCAGGCTCTGCCTTCTCCACTTCCACAGCTGACCACACACACAACACCAGTTCTGCTGGGTTCGGATTAAAATGGTTACCCTCTGGGCTACATCCGTGAGCAAACGATTTGTAGGGAATTTCAAACACTCCGTGTGTCATGTTCCAGCTCAATACATTTCCCAGCCAGCAGCGAGACCCCACTGTGGACATTACAAAGCTAGAAATGGTACGGAGGGCCAAAAACATGTCTGGCACAACCCCAGCAGTATCAACAGAGTTGTTACACCAGGAGTAAGTCTGGCTTGCATTTCTGTTTGCCTCCATGAAGTATCTAATTACTCTTCCACTACATTGTTGGAGACAAGTCCTACCAAACTTCAGATATTCAAGGACTCCTTAACTTTCAATTAAAGTCAGTATTCATCCAAAATGTGGGAAAAATAAACACCATTTGCCCAATACAGCCAAAAGCGCTTTTTTTCCCAGGTACCCAAATAAGACACACCGCTGTTATCATTCTGCCAGCCTGTAACAAGGGACCAGCCTGGGTGCTGAACGCTTTTTACTGCCTAGATGTTTTCATTAGCATTTCTACCTGATTTTAGGCAATTATTGTACCATGAACAGCCTTTCTCCCTGTCTCCTCTTAGCCTTTGCAACTCGGGAAGCCCTGTTCTGGTCCACCGGTCACTTGGAATGGTCAACAGTCGTCACACTCCATTGCTGACCATTGTCTACTGGCAAAGGTGGGAGGCTCCAAAGCCCGTCCCTCTGCGGACGGGCAAACAACGGGGCCCGTTGCTGCTCGGACATCAAAGTTAAACAAACAGTCCCAAGCCCCCGCCTCTGTGCCCATCTTAAGGAGCTCCCCAAGGAGGTCACGACTTTCAGCTTGTCATAGCACACATCAAAGTTTGCACCACACACGAACTCGGCACATGGATTCGAATCGTGTCGCCCGAGAGCGGATATTCAGCTTTTGTGCACTTCTTTAATCCTGTGTTTTCCCAAGTAATTAGGCTTTTTTGCTTATGAACTTGTGACTAAGTAAAGCATCCCTGAGAGGTTGTAACATCAAAGCTCATTCTCCCGTCTGTCCCACGTTTTCCAAAATTGGATTTCTTTTTCTCTTTTTTCCTTAAATAAAAAACTAATTGAATTTAGTTGTAGACTGAATATATTTAAGAGTGTCTTTAAAAGGTTACAAGAAGCCACAGCGATCATCATGGGAACTAAGGAGGGAGGGCACAGCATTCAGCATTTTTGCTTCATAAAGGCCTAGCATGAAAGACCCAGCAATGGCCCCACAAGCTAGGAGGGATGCAGCAGCTCTTAGGGGAGCTATTTCTGGTGGTGGGGTGTTAGACTACCTACCACAATGACATCCCAAGGGTACGGACTCATCAGAGGCCAAAATCTATTGCCAATTCAGCAGTCACCTCTCTGGGATTGCAGAGCAGCCTACCTCGATCTGTCACACAACGTATCGGGCAAAGGAAGAGTGAAAAGCTCCCTCGGGTTTAGCTTGACCACACATCCCAAACCAGCCCAAACTTTCTGGAAACCCTCTGTGGAGCTCAGTATGACTTTAGGAAAAGGTGAGGCAGCTGTGAAGTGACTTACTCACTACGTAATGGTGAATGCCGAGACAAACGTACCTGGAGTTTCTGCTGATAGCTGCCACCATGAGAGCAGTCCAGCCAAGCTTGTGCCTCGCATTCACGTCTGTGCCTTCCAGCAATAACCTGGACAGAAGAGACACACATTCAGGAAAAAGACGCAGAGAAAGCATCCCGAGCAGACTGGAGCTAATGACAGAAAGCGGAATATTTTACTTCACAGGCACCTGCTCCAGTGCAGCCTAGAAGACCCAACATGAAAAGCTGATTCAGTCCAGTTTCTCATCAGCTACCAAACTGAAATGAGCTGGTAGATGATAACAAGCACAGTCCTTTCAAATGGTGCGATGCCAACCGTCTTTATTTTTTATTTCTTTCTTCTATTCAGTCTAATACCTGAAGAACCAACCAGCAACATGATGGAGAGCAAAGCTGATTAACCTACAATCTGATGACAGGTTTGGATCATCAGGCTGCAATGCAACCATTAGGGTTTTGGAAAAAGCTCAGCAGATCTCCAAAGCCCATGTCAACAGGAGATATTTTGCAGATTTTGTGCACGACATGAGAACAAATGAGACAAACGCAAAAAATACAAGGCATCAAACAACCTTTGGTGCTTTTTCTGCGAAATTTTCTCAGCCTTTGCACTGTTTCCCTAATCCCGCCCTGGCACCTTTTAGCAACTTTGTTCCTACATGGCTTCTGCTGGCTTTTATATTCTTCAGATTCTAAAGCACCAGAAGGCTTCTCTATCCTTTCTGCATCCTCTGATCCTGCAGCAACAACACTATTACTCTTAGTGCCAGATTCCAAGCAGTACTTAAGAACAGCGATATTTCATAGAGACAAACTTACCCAACCTTCTCTCTTTCATGGCCAACCATGGGATCCAAACAACCTCCTCTAGCCAAATGCATGCGAATGCTGGGAGTCCAGCCTACCCTAGCTGCCTATGCTTCCCCACAGCTAATAGCAAAGGACGGGTCCTTGCAGAAGCTAATTCAGCTCATCCTAAAACAAGTGCCAAACCCAGATGGTATGAAATGACAATCTGGAAGTGCCATTCTCTCTGTAGACCACAAGGAAAGAGGGAAGTTCAGACTTCAGACACAAATCCTCCTTCCTTTTCCCAAACTGAGGCTTTCCATCTTCCTTTCTGGGTGAGGCCATTACTGCACAGCACATCCTCCACACAGATGCAACAGGGAAGAGCTACCATTAAACTCCGTGCTGTGAGAGACACAAGTGAAAACACAAGCCATGTTCCACACATGCAAGCACCACACTTCAAAATCCCCCCAGATCCACAGAGAAGGAATTTGATGGCAGCTGTGGCTGCTCACATGCACTGAAAAAGTCAGACCACTTCTTTAAGGACTTAAGACAGG
This sequence comes from Haliaeetus leucocephalus, assembly GCF_000737465.1. Classification (NCBI taxonomy): domain Eukaryota; kingdom Metazoa; phylum Chordata; class Aves; order Accipitriformes; family Accipitridae; genus Haliaeetus; species Haliaeetus leucocephalus. The sequence continues at coordinate 7,041,333 of NW_010972972.1, read as the reverse complement.
TACGTGCCTGAACTTGGCGACCCTTTTCAAATTAACTGCCCTCAGCCTGCTGTGGCGGTAAATCTGTCAGGTGGTTAATAAAGAGTGCTGGGATGGAATTAGTGAAAAGGAGCTAAATGTACCATATTCCTCTTCCTACAGTTGGAACAAAGATAAAGGAAACCACAAAGACTAGCCCAGCAAACACCCACAGCTGTACTCAAAGTCTCTGCAAACCCTCCTCCACCTGGTGAAAAATCCTTACAGCGGTTTCACTAAAAACTTATCCCAAGGAACAAATATATAATCCTAAAGTTATTTCTGACCAGCAATACCAATGCCTAAGCTTTGCCTCCTGTCTTGAACATAGTTGAACACAGCTCTCCCTGCTGACCTGAGAAACTAGCCAGATAACTGTCATCCAAGTTAGATGCCTAAAATCATCCATATCCCCCTCCAGTTGAACTTTTTGCCCTATTAGACTGAGACTGTGGGGGCATGAGAGACAACAGGCAGATGACTTCAGCCAAGTCGGATAACTAGCAGGTCGGATAACTCTTCTGACTCAAGTGGAGGTATGATATGTAGGTAACGGGTATAGGTGGGTAATTTGACCATCCTTTTTTGACAGGAGGGGTAGCCAGCGCTGGTGCCTTGGTACCGGATGCTCTGAACTGCTCATCAGGCACTTGGACTGAGATCCAACAGCTAATAAAATAGAATAGTAGCCTTTATTCATAGCTCCCAACCGTGGTTCAGGAGGCCATGACCTCTGTAAATGATCCACAGCACTAACAGAAGATTTATGTTCTCTTTACCAGGGTTACAATTAAAAGTTTAATGATAATGAACTGTTTGGCAGGTAAACAACAGGTCCTTGCTCCAAAAAAGTTTGGTACTTGATACTACACGGTAGCAGAGGAACAAATTTTCATGCAGAATCCTTACCAGATCCATGCTACACAGATCTGCACGTCACTAACTTCAGGCAGGTCACAGCTCCTGTATTATCAAATGGTCCTGCAAACTACAGTATGACGTACTGCACAGGACCAGCCTTGGCTCTCCCCAAGATACGTCCTTATGCTTTTCTCCTTCTTCCAGCAACTAATCTCTGAAAGCAAACAACAAGAGCATGCTGCAAGCTGTGTTGCCTGAAGACCACTCCCAGACAGCAGACTGCTTAAAGGAGAAATATCCATGTGCAGCCACAAGGCTCTCCTGTCCCTGTAACATAGGACATGCCTAGATACACAGATGATGGCAGCCTGTATGCCAGGCAGATTGCTATCTTTAGAGATCAGCTCTCATTGCAGCTATGCATATGGAGGGTGTTTGCACTCACAACAGAGAGATAAGCAAGCCTGACTCAGATCCACAGCCACTGCTCGTCACAGCAGTCACCTGCTCTTGCTTGGAGGGACACTGCCTGCAGCAGAAATCCACACCGCAGCTCCATCTGTGCCACCATGTGCACCACGTCCTCCGCACAGGCACAGAAAGCTGCTCCTTCAGAAGAAGAACTGCTCGGTTGCTGCCACTGCAGGGACCAGCTTCAGCCCTAGCTCCCCCAGAAACCACAAGGAGCTGTAGCCAAACCCAGCAAGAGACGGGGGAAACCTACACTGAGATCTTACGGTCTCCCCTCTGACTCACCCCAGGTGCTTTGGAAAATGCTTTCACAGCCATCACGGTGCCCAGTCATCTTCCATTCTTCTCTTAGAGCGGCATGGAAGGATGTGTACAAGTTACTTCTGAATTTCATTTTATTTACCTGGCCATTTGAAAGTACTTTGAACACAGTAACTTCCACCTCACCCCCTTTCTACAGTGTGTCAATCTGACAGTCTAATAGCCACATAAAATCCAGCAAATAAAAGAAAGGAAAATACTACTGCATCGGAGAGGAAGCCTGACAGGGGAACCCAGGAGAAGCAGGGGGAAGCCAGACACGAAGCCTCCTGAGGTACGAAGGCATCGGCTAAGCCAGGATTAAGGCAGCCATACCTCTTCAGGCTGCGAACTTTTGTCTGACAGCTAAAACCTCACAGCCCAACACCTACCACTTATTAACATCTTTAACAGGGGTTAATTAATGTAATTCACAAAGTATTAGGCCCATTTGCAATTGACCACAGTATTAATATGATTTAACATTAAAGCCGCAAACAGACTGTCCTGGTCGCCTTCCATCAGCCACTGGGTCGCTCTGCTGCAAAACCTTGGTCTTACCTCCATATGTCATGAACTTTAACATTTGTTTTCTCATGAATGGGAACCGCAGCTAAATACTTCAGCATCTCCTCATGAGACAGAGGACAGGACTGCAACCTTCACTTAAAGCACTTTGGAGCCCCTAAAAACTACATTTTTAATTCACCGGAAGGCTTTTTTCCTCTACAGACGTACTGGAAGGGCTTATTGAACAATGACTTATCTTCACTCTTAGGTAAAAAAATAATGAAATAAGATCCTAGTCCAGCAGCCAAACATGTTAGAACATAGTGCATCCAACAGGAAGGATGCTGGAGACTCTGCTGCAGGATTTGATTACAGGCTGGGAGCTAAGATACTAGAATTAATCAAGTAGTTTTCCATTCAGGAATCTAGATAATCGTAAGCATCTGGAATGCCACATGACCGAGCCCAGTGAGAGAATTACTAGCATCACATCACCTAGCGTAATATGCATTGACATTTCCTTTAGGAGCTGGATTTTTTTTTTTTTAAATCATTGCAAGATGCTCAGCAACTTAACAGATTTTCTAGACAACTGAACTTTATGTTCAGGGTCTTCAAGCCCATCATTAATTTTTTCCCCGCCTGATTTAATGATATGACAATCGATAAAGTGATGACCACTGCTCAGATCCTAGACAGCCAAATGTATTTACCAGCAGGAGTATTTTTTTTTAATTAAATAAAATTCTCTGATCAATGTTTAGGATGTTTATCCACATTTTAACCAAATAAGATCCAGGACACTCACTCCTACCTCCTAAGAGTTTCTCAGGTGTATATAGCCCTATTAGCACCATTTTCAGTGTTTCTCAAATGACAAACTGGTCCTCGGCTGCAGCAGTACCACCAAGACCCAGTCACTAGAAGAATAACGAGCAGGTGCTTTTTCTGTTTGGTGGTGTGTTTGTATTTTAAGGATTTCAGAAAAACCTTTTTTTTTTTTTAGGGTTTTAGGGCAGAAAGCTCGTCCGCTTCTCCAGACAGATGGGGTATTCTGCGTGAACAGATTTTCCTGACAGTGTTTTAACAGTTAGAGAGCCTGCAAGCGAGCAGTGACAGCTCCCAGTCCCAGTCTTCAACGAATGTCCCCTCTCCCTCCAGAGCCTCACCTCCGAGGGCAGCAATGGGGGCCCTTTGCAGAACTGAAGACTTCTCTGGAAACGAGCAGAGGCTCTGGAGCAGCCCAGGGCCTGGCCAGAAGAACATCACTGGCTGCTCTGGAATTTGCCGGAGGAGCCCGGGCAGAGCGGCACCCACTGCTTTGTGCGTACGCCCTATTTTACCTCGAGACAGCAGCTCCCAAAGCTTCAGCACTTTGATCCACCCAAAAGAGAAAAAGAGCCCAAGTCGGCTGCAGCGATGAGCCTTCTCCCCCCGCTGCCCCCAGACAGATGTGCCTCCTATTCACCCCGCTGCCGGGGTTCTGGGTGACTAACTCGGTGACACCGTGCTCACAACCGAGCCCAGAGGGCATGTTTGAGTTTGTGCTCAGTGCCGGGAGCATGCCCAGCGCTCCCTCCTGACAGGTGGAGGAAGAGGAAGCTGGAAACTTGAACTTTTGCAACAACAATAGCTTCTGTTTCTCTCGGCCACTTAAACATTTCCCCCACCCCTTCCCCAATATGTCACTGTTTAACTGCAGGGATGGGGGACACCCTCAGACCTGCTCATCCTCTTGGGACTTGCCCTCCGCTTTGCAGAAGAGGAAGGGAAGAAAAACATCCAAACCCAACAATATCTCCGAACATGAAAGCACAATCCCTGTTAGAGGCCAGGGAAAGGATCTGTCCAGGAGAACATGGCAAGCTGCTGAAAAGCCTTTGATCTTGCTGCTGTCTTCCCTGAGACTGCTCGCATCTGCTTCTCAACCTCTCATGATTGTCTTGGGGCCAGTAACACACCATGGTGCTTCGTGAAAACATGCGAACCCACAAAGCATTGGGCAGGGTCAGTGCAGATGGTTCAAGCAAGGCTCAGGAAGGGAAGGGACAAGGAGAGGAGCAGCATTTTCTCCACAGCTCCCAAGGCAGGCAGGCTGCTCCGAGGACACAGGGGTCCCGGAGAGGACAGTGTCCCTAACCCAGACAGCACAAACAGGGCATGTGGAGAGGCAAGTGGCCAAGGAGAAACTCCCGGAAATAAATTTCCAACATCAAAGGGAAGCTCTTATAAATCTGAATTTCAGAAGGCAAACCAAGCTCCCAGATGAGAGCAGGGTTGTCTGAGGGCAGAGGGTGGGCAAAAGCACCGCAGGCGAGAACACACACAATAGGAAAGCCAAAGTGGCACAACGCAAACATGAAGAGACTGATACAGACAGGGTGAGATGTTGGTCTCTGCCCCATGCCTACACGGCCCGTGAGATGCTGCAACACTGCAAGTAGATTTTGTTTTTCAAAACAGGCTGAAAGAGGGAGAAAAGGACTGGAATGCACACACCCTGTCTCCTGCTGCTGCCCAGGGAACAGGGGAGGGCAAGAATTTAGAAGTACTGGCTTCACTACTGGCTAAGGTGTGCTACGGTTGGCATCACCAGGTTTGGGAGGAAGAGAAAATGTAGCCTCACCTGAAGGAGCCTTGATTCATTGCTGACTTCCCAAGTCACTGCAATGCAACAGCTAAGTTGTGCGTTGGAAAAAGACTACACCAGCCCGACAGTCTGTCTCTGGCAATGGCCACTGGCAGATAGTTGGGGAAAGAACATGAGTAATCACTGTTTGCAGAGGGATTTGAGGATAATACACTAACTTCTGGCAATCTACAACACACTGGTTTCTGAGCTGGAGGTGACACGTGGTTACCTGCTAGGCTTACTCTGCACGTATCTGAACTTGAGTTTCAGACACCCTAGCACCCACTGAGTTTCACAGTTTAAGTAAGCACTGCGTTAAGGCAGCACTTTGCATTTGTTTTAAACCTGCTGTCTGACATCTCCCTGGGTGCTCCTTGGCTCCCAAGCTGTGAGGGAAGTAGAATAATTGCTCCCGTTCGTCACCATCACTCGTGGTTGTACAGGCCACTTCCACGCTGGCTGACTGCCCTTCCCAGTGCTGCTGCCACTTCTCCAAACCCAGAGCTGCTCGGCCATCTCCCTCACATGGAGACTATCCTGCACTCAGCCTCGCTGCTGCCAGAGTGATAAACACCTACATTAACTGGAATTAACCCTGTGACGGTTACCAGATGTATTCCACACATACAGAAACTACCACGTATCCAGCCATGCCAGATAAGTTGGTCTCTGCTTCTAGGGAGAGGGATTTTGGCACAGTAAAAGGTTTAAAGCTGTTTTGGAAAGAGGCATGAGTTCTTCTGTCTCTTGTGGCTGGCTGGCTGGCTGGCCACCAACTGCAAAGAGATTGGTCTTATGACTCAGTGTGCAAACACCATCAGTCCTGGAAGGACAAAATACAACAAGCAGCATGAAAAAAGGTCACTACAGAGGAAGTGTTAAAGCAAAATGCTCCTGCAAAACCAGTGAAAAACTGAGCAGCAACAACAGAAGCTACCACTATTTCCCATCTTTCCTCCTCAGTCCTTGCTGCCCTGTTTGGGAAACCTGTGCTGCAGTGCTGCCTGGTAAAGGCTGTCCCCTTTCAGTTTTTCCCAATACGCGAAAGCACAGTGCACGCAAGTCTCCTCCAATATTTCATAACCAAGATGAAGAAATCTGGGCTGTTGTATCTGCTCCAAGTCCCCAAGTCCACGTGCCAAATCAAACTCAATAACCAGTCAAAAACTTCCACTGAAACAAAGTACTGTGTAATTTGGTCCACATGTTAGGAGAAAAGATTAAAGGGGTCGCTTACAGGAAAAAGATCTGTTTATCCTAAAAAACCCAGGTGTCCATTAACTCAGATATATACTAACAAATACAGGCCCGGTAAGTGTAAACAGACAGCATAATATAAAAAATAATGGAAACAAATGTAATTATAAATAAACTTCCAATCCTGTCTCTAACCCTCCCTCACTGATACTACTGAAGATGTTTCACAGCTGTTTGGGACAGAAGATAAGGTACACATCTGGCTTGTGGCCAGAGGCAGTCATGCTTTGGTAGCCGTTGACATAACTCCTACATTTACGCTACAAAGCATTCAGGTGTCCCTCGAGCATAAGGCTGCACGCACGATATTCACAGTACTGCTAATTGTTCTGAGACAGGAAGATGCACTGACAGGTATGGGACGGGATATTGCCTCCCATAAAGGCCCACACCCTCCCCACGGTTCCTCCCCATGATCTGATGGTTTCCCAGCTGCAGGCACGACTTTCTCCTCAGACAGTGGCATGGGCAGCACAACCCCACATGAACTGCCAGTTTGTGCTTGGTGGGGGCAGAAATGGGGCTGCCAGGTCAGGAGAGAAAAGCCACCAACGGGACTGAGCTCCAGGAAGCTCTGATGAGTATGGCTCATGTTCAGCTCCAATTTGGGCTTGTTTCAGACAAGGGACTTTCAAAACTCCATTCCAGGACTGAGGAGGGTGTTGTTCCAAGTTGGTAACCAAAGCCTGATTCGCTACAGAGGGGGTTTTTGCCCAGTCTGTGATTTCACATGCAGTTTCTGAATTCTTTAACAAACCCTTGAAATGGGAAGCAAACAGAAGGTGCTGCTGAACCCCTAGTCCACCCCCTGAGCTGGAGAGAACTGATAAGGAGACAAGTGCAACGTCCAGGAGCACAATGTTTTACCCAGAAACAGACACGTCTTCACGGATCTACTGTGGTACTGGCAGCTTATCTCAGCTCCTCCTAGCCATTTAAACATAAAAAGATACAAAAGGCATAAAAGACAAGAACAAATACTGCTCTGGTCTAGCTGAGAGGACTGTCCAGATCCTGCCATGTCACACATGCCCCAGAGCAGAAAGGGCTTGCAGCTTTCTAGAAGAGCAACCTTGTTTTCCAGCACATCTGACCACCATGCCAGGTATAGATTAGAAGGCAAATCACCACCATGACTACACAGTTCAGCCAGTGCAGCAACTAACACAGCCCTGGATCCTTCAGCTCAGTCTCCTGCAGCTGACCACAGCCTTAGGTTTAATCTTTCCCCACTAGCAGGCCAACACAGCATGACAGTGTATGCCCTGGGCCAGAAGTATTTTCATGGTGGGGAAAGAAGCCTGGCCCTGCCACCACACACCCTGTGTACGCCATACGCACCAGAGTACATCCCACATCAGCGTTTCTGCTACTGATCTGAATTAGAACTATGTGGGGACTGAACATCCCTGGAGCACCATGCTGGTGGGCAGCAAACCTCTCTGTGACAGCAAGGGGAGATGTCGTGCTCTCAGAGGACTGGAAGCAGGGAATAGCAAGGCTGGTAGCAGACCGGGACCACCCTCCTCCCAACTGGGCAGAGCAGGGTGTTCTTGCCATTGGGATCAGGACCATTTATCGGGTGTAACCCTGTCATGGCCAGCAGCCGAGGCTGGGCCAAATCCCATCTTGCTGCAGAAGGGATCTCTTGATCGACGAGCTTTGCTGCCTACAAAACAAGGGAGAAGAGACAGACACGGTCTGGCAGGAGGCAGTGCAATGATGAGTCAGAGACAATAAGATGAGTGATTCTCGGCTGTTTGACCAAAAGGGAGAGATCACCATTTGGGGCAATCAAGCTTGACTTAGCTGTTTCTGCAACCCTCCACCTAAAAATCAGCCTGGAGAGAGCAAAACCAGCTGCAGGAGCTGACACGGAGCTTCCTGCCCCAGCACCATGTCTGGCTGGATCCCTCCGAGAGCAGGAGAGCGCCTGGTCATCTCCACATCTCATTAACATGCAGATTTGGGTTGCTGCCTGCTGTTGTGAATGAGCCTGATAACAGCCAACTGACATATGCACCGTGTTTCCATGAGTCACAGTCGTACAGTGCTTATGAGAATACTGTTCCATCATATTTATCTGGCAAGGAAACTCCGCTGTAAGCCTGCGCTTTTGTGGGTGGCTTATTAAGAAACAAAGCTGGAACACAGAGAATCAATATAAATACTGAATATAAACACAAGGGGGATTGAGGCAGTAATTCTTTATGGCTTTGCTTCTTGCTTTCCCTCCAAATGCGTGGAACAACTGAGGTTGAGGGAAATTAAACTATCCACATTAATTACGTGTTATCTTCTGTACTGCCTAACAGCATGAAGGGCTTGAAGGGAATAGCTTGAAGGTTTGCCACACACTCCCAAAAGGAATGGTCTCAGAAGTTAACATGTTCCTTGATCTCGATCAAGATTTCAGCCTGGTTTCTTGCATTTAACAAGCAGGTAAAGATGAGAAAACCTGTCTGGGAGCTAAGAGGAGACAGGGAAGAGGAGAGCCTACGGCTCAGGGGCTGGATCCAAGCTTTAGACATGCGATCCTTCCTGCAGCAATACTAACGTGTGTGTTAATGTGAGGTCTGCCTGGTCTGTTTGAAAGGCCTGTTCATCCTTAACCAAGGAAAAAGTTGCTGGTCAGAATAACGCGAAATTCCCCTGAACAAAAGCCTCCCATTCATTTCCAGTATTCACAACCTTAGTCTTTCCAAGCCCAACTGAGAAATTTCCAGTTACCAGCTGAATTAACACTCATTATGTCTCATCACTTTCCCTATCTAGCAGCAAAAAAGGACCCAGAGAAAGCCTTTCAGAGTAAGGTGCTCTGTAGGCTGTTTGTGAGTAGAGCTTGGCTGGCCTGTGTAAGTATCCTAGCCCAAAATCAGAGAGATGCTAGTGCAGAAGCACAGCTGCTAACCAGCCCAAGGCAAATTCACGTGCTGCCCAAGTGCCCCTGACACAAACCCTCCTTTCAGTCCCTTCGGCCCAATTTTCACCTTTGCCTGTGCTTGGGTTCCCAGATAGAAGATCTGGACAGGCATAGGACAGCTTGGCTTCCAAGATCAAATGCTTTTAATTTTGTATAACTGTAACACTTATTTTCTGACTCCATTCACATCCTGACGGCTGGAACAAAGCAGCGTGTTTGCCTGCAGCTTCGTGAAACGTGAGCTCTTTATTACAGCATAATCTGAGTAGTGTCATCCACTTCCTTACACACGTGGAAGCACTTATACAGCAGCACCCTGCTATCTGTCACTTCTCCGTATATCGTTTAGGAGTTCTGTAGCTGCCTGATGTCGTGCTCCTCTAACCATTGCCACTACCCCATCTTCTGACCTTCCTACTCAACTGATGTGATTGACTTTAATTTGAGGAATATGATGATGAGATGTAAATACTCAGAAAGAAGCAGTGAGAAGACCCGCACTGGAAGATTTACACTTGACGATGGGGAGGCTGAGGTATTCTGGAAGGGTGACCTGCTCTGAAGAGCCAGACTCCAAAAAGCCAGCATCTTCTCTGTTTGATGATTCTGATGCTACTGCTCCTGCCCCTCCATCTTTCACATCATGCACCCTGTTCCTGTGTATTTAAGGTGTATTTCTGAAGTCCCCACATAAAATCCCTCCTTACAGTAATTCCTACAGGAAAAATTGCTTCACTCTTCATTGCACCAGGTCATCATCACACTTTTCAGGAACACAGCCTCAAAACAGGCAGCAGGTTATGGACACACACGCCAGGGCCTCTACACCTCCTGTTCTTTGACTATCATTCATTTTAGGAAACAGATACCAGTTATCCCTGCTGGCATTCAAATCCTCTATGGGGATTTTCCACAAGGATGATAGCCTTGACTCCATCATCCTACAGGTGGCTGTTAGGGTGATGGAGGCACTCTCTTCCAAGAGAGAACACACAACTCTTTTGGGATAAGGGACGCAGTTATCCTAAAAGCTCTTCGGTTTTTTGCTTATAGCACAGCCTCTGCTCCAAACTGCCTTGGAGCCTCTCTCTACCCTGTTTTCCCGCTGCAGTTAAGCACAACTATGACTTAACTCATGGTTTCAAAATTATCTTCTTTGCACCTCACACCACCTTCTCTCACACGTCCATTTTCTACACTTCAGACCAAAAGGCTGCATTTCCTAGTCATTGTATTACAATGCTTTAATGTGTAAAGGGCCACAACGAGCCATCAGCTGAACAAGGCACTTGAAAAAGGCCAGCTCCCCAGTTTGCACAGCAAGGGAAAATAAGTCCCCAGCAGCAGATGAAGAGAACGTGTAGCAGAGGACGTGGTCTGGAGAATTATAAACATCTGGTTGCTTCTTCTAATAGTCTTTGAGCCAAAAGGCTGGAGAACTGAACAACATCAGCAACTGCTCCACAACACGAGCAGCAACATGTCTCTGCTCAGCTTTCCTGGCACGGCCTAACGAGACAGGTTGCTGAACAGCAGAGAACATGTGTCTTGCATCGCTCTGTGAAGCCCGAGCAAGACAGCGTGCAGGAGTCCAGCCCTATCGCACCACTAGCTTTTCACTGCCTTTAAGTTATTATACCAAGACACTAGGCCATGGGAGAGAGTTTAAATGAGTCTAAAGCTGTATTAGAAAACTCTATCACACCAGCCTCACCTCTCCTAACTCACCACCAGCAAGCTGTGTGGATCAGAGGGGAGAGCAGGCAGGGGACAGCACTGTCCGGGTAGGGGAGGATGAGTCACCAACAGTGTTACGTGGACGGCACTGCCCTCTCCCGGGTGCAGCCCACACTGCTCAGCTGAATGTCAGACTCCTGCCCTGCTAAGACTGAATTTGGGCTTCACCCCTTGCAGGTGGCAAGAGCAAGAGCCCTGTTCCTGCCTCCTCTCTCAGCTCTGCAGCAGCCGTGGGGTTCCTGGGCTGTGGAAGCTTGTTGTAAAGCAGAGGCCGAAGCTGCCTGCAGCAGGGAGAGAGTCAGTAGTTTTCACAGTCCCCTGCCCATGCCCGGCAGCAAAGGCATGTGCCAGGCACAGGTAGGCAGGGAGCTCCAAACACAGGGGGTGCTGCAGGGGGAAGGCAGCTTCCCAGGGAGCGGGACTGGAAGAGCACAGAAACAAAGGGAGAGGCCGTGGATGTGCAGCACAGCTGGACTGTGTACAGCCACCAGCCCTTCCCTAATCAGGGGGAGCACAGAGCATCCCTCTCACTGCTCTGCCTGACCAGGCTCACAAATCACCCAGACATCCCTAAGCAGCAGTTTCCTGCAATTACAAACAGCAGAACACATGTGCCAATTAGCTGCATGCTAATATCCTCTTCAGTCCTTGATCTAGGCCAGATCTCAGCCCCGGGGTGCAGCATAGTCAGGCTGCTTCCTCTTGAGATCCCGGAGACTGGAAGGAGCATCCCCTGGCTGCAGGCCAGGAGGGCTCTCCTCCCCTGCCGCAGAAGGACGCAAGGACAGCAGTTGGCAGCACCGAGCTCCCTGGATGCCTGCACTGGGTGGGAGATCTCAGCCAAAGAGAAACATCAGGTGTGGTGAACACAGGAGAGCAGCAATGTCCGCTCCTGTCCTATGCAAGCTGCCAGGCTACCAAAAAAAAAAATAAAAATCTTAATTCTGTACTGGTTGAGGGTGGCACGTGGGGCATGGGAGACCTCATCACCACTGGGTTACTGAGAGAGAGCAGGCAGGATGGCCAAGCTCTGCTGGACAAGCAGCTCTGCCTGGTTCTCAGACACTTCTCTTCACCCTGCGTTTTCAGGACATTTGTTTCCCCCACACGGCTCCAGACTGAGTCCCTGGCACTCGCTGCAGATGAGGTCAGTGCTGGCCTGCCAGCAGACATATTTCGTTAATGCAGCACTGCTGCTCACAAACCATCCTGGGAACCACTTGAGCCAATCCACGTCCCTCCCCAGAGCTACAGCTGCAGGAGGATTTGGTGGGCAGAGAGCAAACACGCCTCTCAGGGTCTGGTCACAAGTTGGGCCTGAGAAACGCACTCATTCATTAACACCCCAGGAAATTTAACACTGCTAGACGAGCTCCCCAATGATGCCATGGCGCAACCCCAACAGAGGCAGGCGAGGCCAATGGCAACAAGAGCGCTGCAGGCCCATTGCCTGTGGGACAGGAGCACACGGACAGCTCGACTCCCCAACAGGCACGTGCTTGGCCACCCAACCAGTCACTTCCCTGACAGGTCAGCTTGGGCAGCACAGGCAGACCTGAACTCTCTCCTGTGCTCCTTGTGGGACACAAGCCCCTGTGTGGGCTGGAGAGCTGCTGGCTCTGGCTGAGGAGCCCACAAGGGTTGCTCGTTCACAGACAGACCCCCACAAACGAGGCTCTGCGGCTTCTGGCCTGGAGGGGTACATCCGCACCACGCTGCACTGCACGGCCTCACGCTTTGTCCTCTCCCAGCACAGGGATCTGTGATCCACCTTCCACTTCACAGGTAACTGCGCTCACCATCCCTTCTGACCCACTCAGGATCCAAGACGGCAAGGTGAACACCCCAAAGGCTCTGGAAGCAGCCAGTCCTCGCTGCTCTATCCCAGGAGCTCTGCCTTGGGATGCCTACCCACACATGAACAAGTGCCGAGTCACAGCGAGCAACGAGGATGAGCCCACCCCTTCGCCAAGTGCTGACAGAGCTTTCCTGCCTTCCCACCCCCTTGGCAGTGCTGTTCTCTCATACCTCTGTAAAGCCTGCTCACCTGTTGACTTCTGAAACGTTGTTGATCCTCGCAGCTTCCAGCAGAGCATCTTCTGAAAGCAGAAAAAGATGGGAAAGTGAGTTAGCAGTGAAACACACACACATAACCTGGAGGTGGCACAGGCCACTGCAGCAGAGAAGGCAGGGCCTGTGCTTACAGCTCTTATCAAACACCACAGGTTAGGAAGGATCTATTTCTGCGAGCAGGTCACTCCAAAATCCCTTGCTTGCTGACTTCCCACAGCCTCCCTGCAAGCCCCAGTGCTAGGCTCTGGGGAAGGCAGGACTGAACAGCAGTTCTCAAAAGGCAGTCACAAGCAGACACATGGGAACCTGTGTGCAAGCTGAATCCCTGGCCTGGCTGTACAAGTCCCTTCCTCACCTCTCCTAGCCCAAATGCGGATGTTCAGCCAGCTGAAACAGCAGCTCCCCACATGCCGCATCATAACACAAGAGATCCCCCGGGCAGCACCTCAGCAGACGCAGCCAGGGATGCACATTGCTCCTCCCTGGGTGACCAGCCTCTCCCAGCCTGCCAGAGATCACCCATGTCTGCAGGAAACTACCTCAGCTCACGACTGTGGGCACTGCCAGTCTCTGGCTTGGAAGGTGCCATGGGATGGGCCCAGCAAAAGGCTGGAGCAGAGGGGAAAGGTCCTGCTCGGCCACCCGGGGCTGAGGGCAAGCCAGCAGCGGCTCCAGCAAGGAACCAACTGCATCAACAACTGGAGAAACAAAGACTTCTCCTGTGTTTGCAAAGCAAACCCCAGAAATGGTGGGCTCCAAGCTGCCGCAGGCATTATGGGGCAGCTGGCACTGTCAGCCCAGGCAGGCACTGCGTCAGCCAGAGGTTTCCAGACATCACAGCAAGGCCAGTGAGTTCCTACTGCAGGCTCAGAATGACATCTCCTGGCTAGAGGGGGTAAGGACAGCACGCCAGCTCTGACTCAGAGATGCACAGAGCTGCTGGAGCAGGACTTGTTCAAAAACAGTGCAGCCAGCACAGCTGCACCGGGGTATTTGGGAAGCTGGGACAATTCTCCCCAATTCTTACCAGCCTTCAGGTGCTTCCTGCTCTCTCCCCAACATTTTCTGCCTCCTTTCCCTTCTCCAAGTCATTTGGGCCTGTGGCTCAGTCTTCTGCCTTGCATTGTCAACCTGCCTTCCTAGAGAGCAGCCCCAGCAGACAGGGCTCTGTCCTCCACACCCCATCCCCTGGTCCTGGGGTGAGGGTCCCTCTCTCCTGAGAGAACATACAGCCACAAATGGACAGAGGCAACAATTACAGTTCAGCCCAGCAGCCAGCTTTCTGCAGAGGTTCGAGCTGCACCACAAACCTCAATGTTTCCTCTGCTGCCCTGAAAGTAACGGCAGTCAGCGTGCTGCAGGGAGCTATTTTGGCTGTCATCAGTGCATCCAAACGAAGAGCTTTCGAGCACAAATTGCTTGTGGCGTTATTAGGAAGGCCAAGATCAGTGGGCACTGGGGGTTTACCTGGGCAGTGTGCTGTCTCAAGGACAATTCACCAGGCTGAGCATGTCAGAGGGGAGCAGCGGGTGTGTTTATGTGTCCCCCCTGCCCTGGGGTGATGATGGCTGCTTGCTGGCCTGGATACCACAGCAGAGCACCGGTAGCATGGAGCACTCAGGCCTGCCCAAGACACGGGTTAAACTCCAGGCAGCTGGGGCCAAACAACCTTTGGTGTCTGAGTTACTGAGCGTTCAGCCACTGCAACCTGGACTTCGGCCCAGCACAGTGTCCTCCTCCCAGTCATAGAATCACAGAACAGTTTGGGTTGGAAGGAACCTCTCAAGGTCATCTAGTCCAAACCCCCTGCCATCTTCAACCAGATCAAGGTGCTCAGAGCCCCGTCCAACCTGGCCTTGAATGTGTCCAGGGATGGGGCACTGACCACCTCTCTGGGCAACCTGGGCCAGTGTTTCACCACCCTCAGCATAAAACATTTCTTCCTTATATCTAGTCTGAATCTGCCCTCTTTTAGTTTAAAACAATTATCCCTTGTCCTATCACTACAGGCCCTACTAAAAAGCCTGTCCCCATCTTTCTTATAAGCCCCCTTTAAGTACTGGAAGGCTGCTATAAGGTCTCCCCGGTGCCCTCTCTTCTCCAGGCTGAACAACCCCAACTCTCTCAGACTTTCCTCACAGCAGAGGTGTTCCAGCCGTCTGATCATTTTTGTGGCCTCCTCCCTCTGGATTCACTCCAACAGGTCCATGTCTCTCCTGTGCTGAGGATACCAGAGCTGCACGCAATACCTAGTAAAAAACAACATGGGGCTTTCCCAAACCCACCCACAAAGCAAGAGTGAGGGGAAAGCTCTCCAACAGGTGGCCTGGCTCAGCAAGCTCTGCAGGGACCCTTGAGCTCTCTGGCCCTGACCTTCTGCAACCGTGTCCCTGCATCCCTGCCCTCTCCGGGAAAGCGTCTCGCCTGCTTGCTTCCCGCACTCTCCCCGCCTCCCTGGCTGCAGGGTTTGGGGCACTCATGGCTCTGTCCCCTCTGCCCACAGTCAAAGCCACGTGGCTTCCTGGCTCTAAACACTAACCAGTCCACAAACCGGCTCCTGCAACAAAGCCAGACCTTGGTCTCGCAGACCTTTCCTAAGCACTAATTACACAAGACTCTCTATAATGATGGTGAAACCTCCTGGGTAACCAACCCAGCAGCCCAGCGCAGCAGTTGGCACATTACTCACAGGGAAACCAACCTCTGACGTGCCTGAAACCACTGAGTAAAGCGTCCTGCTCTGAAGTCACAGCCCCCCCTGCCCCAGGCCTCTGTCACACCAGCGGATGAGCTCACTGCCCACAAGCCCAAGCCTGTGAGCAGTGAGCGCTGGTTCATGACAAAGGGACCGCAGCAAAGGCCCCCCTTGTGCACACACCATCTCTTCTGGAGCTTGTACCGACCCTGGATCCTGACCTTGCTCAGCTGAAGGTCTGAAGGTTGATGCCCTGTGTGCCTGGCACACAGCAAGAGCAGCAAAGATGTCTCTGCTCCACCACCACCTTGACCAGTAATACCAACGAGGCCACTCCATCTCCTGTCCTGCAGCCGGAAAGGGGGTGACAACAACCTGGGGCAGAGAGACCAAGCGTAGGACTGCACCCCAAATACTCCCAAACACAAAACGCTGCATGAGTGCCGAGAATGGGACTTGCTGTGGCGCAAACCTACAGTTATGCATCAACCTAGAAGCATGCAACTTGCCCCAACAGATCACTAGGACTATCCTGTGCGCTTCAGCTCAGACACACGTCAGCGTTCCTAGATCCAAAGCTAATGCTGGGGCAACAAGGGCTTGTGGCCACCCACCAACTGCTTATTTCCCACAGCGGGGTGGACATAAGCCACTCTGTGAGAAACCTTGGGCTTATCAGGGTAGTAACTCAATCCCTTCCCAACTCCAGAACCTTTGTACTTGCCCAAAATATCCTACGTTCAAAGCAGAGCACTGGGGACAGCCGGCCCTGTGGAGATCATGCACCCTGACAGTTCAAACCCTCCCCTGCCAGCCTTGTCACCCACGGGGTCTTGGAGCCAGGTCCTTTCCCAACACACATCACAAAACCGTCCGCAGAGACGGGCTAGGGTGCAGCCAACAAGAGCGCTGGCTATTCTATCTTGGTGGCAAGCGTGCGGATCATTATCTTCACACTACAGAAGAGCTTGGGTATCTGTCACAGACCAGCATGCCTCTGGGCTAGGGATCAAGGACAACACTTCCCCTGGAGGGTTTCCCAGGCCAGCGCCAGCAGGCAGGCTCCATCTCCAAGGAGGGACCCCCACGCCCCCCTCCCTGAGGGGCACAAGCTCCTCTGCTCCGCATCAAGCCCTCTCCCACCCTGGGGCCGGCGAAGCGGCGATAGTCACCCTTGGACAGGTGGTCCCTGATGTAGCAGTACGCCAGCGCAGCGACGAGGGCAGGCACCGCAGCTCCTGGGGGGCAGCTCCCACCTCCGCTCCGACTCCCGCCGGGGTCTCCTCCGTGACGACAGCACCGCTCAGCACCCGAGGGCCACAGCACCGGCTCTCCAAGGGACATCGCCAGGCCCGACCGCCCCAGCACAGGGCAGCCTGCTCCAGCCAGGCCGGTGGTGCTCGGCCTGGGGGTCCGCAGCAGGGCCAGGCTTGGGATCTGCAGCCCCGGTCCCTCCGCCGTGGGGCTCCCCTTTGGGCCTGGCCCCAAATCTATGGGGGTGTCCCCCGGGCCCGGCCCCGTTACCGGGGGTCTCTCCCCCGGGCCCCGCTGTCGCCCCCCCCAGGCCGCGGCCCGCCATGACAGCCTCGCGCTGGGCGTCAGCGTGGTTTCGCGGCGCCCCCTGGCGGCCGAAGGCGGGAACAACCGCGGCCCACCGGTCCCGGTTCCCTCAGCCACTACCGGAAACCCGTGAGCAACCCGTGAAGGCCACGACCGCCTCCGGAGGAGCCGCGCCAGACCCGGCGGCGGCGGGCGGGACGCCAGGGAGGCCAGCATCGTCCCCGCGCTCCGCCGCTGGTACCTTCCCCCACACCCCCCCCCC
>NW_010972972.1:7023464-7023987 GCF_000737465.1 Haliaeetus leucocephalus | reverse complement strand
CCCCCCCCCTGGTCCCCTCCCCCCCCCCCCCCCCCCCCGGCGCCGCCGCTGAAGACCGGCGAATCAAGATGGCGGCCGCCGGCTGCCCGGCGAGAGCGGGGCGTCCGCGCGGCGTCGGGCGCAAAGCCTGCTGGGAGCTGTAGTCCTCGCCGCTCCCTGACCCCGCGCTGTCTACAACAGGTTGGACTACAACCCCCAGGGGGCGCCGCGGCAAGGCCCTCCCGCGCGGGGCATGCCGGGAAAACGGCAGAACCGGGGGAGAGTGGTGCCGCGGAGGGACCCGGGTTCAAGACCCGGCTGGGCCTGAACGCGTGCGCACGTAGGCACGCGTGTGTGCGCACACGCCGCAGGCCGTGCCGGCAGCCTTCCCACACTCGTGCGGGGCTTGCACACCCACAGGCGCTCCCCTCTCCTGCGGCGGCCCTGCTGTCCCCTGGGAAATCCCGGGTGGGCACCCCGGGATGAGCGGCATCGGGGCGGGAAATCGGGGAGCAAATACCTCCGGCAGCCTCGGCTGGGGGGG
>NW_010972972.1:7019010-7023454 GCF_000737465.1 Haliaeetus leucocephalus | reverse complement strand
GGCCGGCGGGGCGGGGGGGGGGGGTTTGCACGCCAGCCGGGGGGATGATTTGCACGCCCAGGTGGGCCCAGTGCTGCTGATGTGGGAGTTGCGTGCGGGGCCTCTCCCTGCCTTGCGCCGCTGCTCCCGCATGTCCCACTCCTGCTCGGAGCCACCGTCCCTGCGGACCCTGCCCCGTGCCGTGGTCTCGGGGGGGAGCAGCCAGCTCTGTCCCACCTCACGCCGCAGCAGAGGACAGGCAGGACAGGCAGCACCCTGGTTCTGCCCATCCCTGCCCGGAGCCCCCCAGGCAGCGTGCGGGAAGGGAGCGGAGCGGGGATCACCGTAGGGTGGGAGCAGCCCAGAGAGGCAGCCCGTACCCCGGCCCCCGAGCTGGCCAGGCACCCTCTGCCCCTGGGAGAGCCCCCCCGCTGCTCTGCACAGCCGGCCGAGCCAGCCCCCCGTGGGGTGTGAAGGGGTCCCGCCAGGCCTGCCCCAGCGTGTGTGCACGCCTGCGTCTGAGCACACCTGTGTGTGCATGTGCGCGTGTCTGTGTGCGTGCGAGGTGTGTGAGCGCACCTGTGTGTGCATGTGCGCGTGTCTGTGTGCGTGCGAGGTGTGTGAGCACACCTGTGTGCATGCGCGTGTGTCTCTGCATGCGTGCATGTGTGTGGGAGTGCACGTGTATGTGGATGCACGCAAACTGTGTGTGTGCATGCACGCGCGTGAATCACGTGCGTGCGCGCATGCACGTACGTGCCTGTGAGTGTGTGTGCCTGCCTGTCTGTATGCGTGCACATGCATGTGTATGCGTGTATGTGACTGAGTGCGTGTGCACACGAGTGCATGTGTGCGCACGTGTGCGTGTCCTGGCAGGAGGCACTGAGCACCGGCGGTGCAGCCTCACGGACATCCCACCCCTGTGGCACCAGCGGCTCCATCCCCACTGCCGGCCTGATGCTGGTTTAATTACCTGCGCGTGGCCAGGGCTTTGCTTTCCCACTGACATGAGGGACCCAGGGATGGATCCAGCAAACACCTCTGCTCCTCTCTGCCCTTGGACGCCTCTGTTCCCCCAAAAGGCATCAAGAAACCTCAAAAAGCCCCCCAGACCCCTCGGCTGCTCGCTGGCAGCGGTCCAGGACCATCCCCACAGTCCCCGGAGCCACTACACAAAACAGTACGTCACTGCCCTGTGTGAGAAAAGCTTCTTGGTAGATGATAAAAATGCGTATAACTGGGTGCTTAAGAGAAGGAAAACATAAAATTGTGTATTTAAGGGACAAGATGAAAGGCAAGCGGCACGTGGGGTTTCACTGGGAGAAGGGCTCGCCGCAAAGGCAAAAGAAATGGTCGCTTAAATTATTGTGCACTGGTCGGGAATGCTTTTTGCTCAACCCTCGTATATCTGGCAGCTGAAGGAGCACGAAGACAGCAGGCAGGCTGTTAGCAGGCTGCGTCTCCTGTTTCTTTCCTCCAAGTCCATCAATATTTCAGAACCGGAGGAATTCGCCCCGTCTCTCACATGCACTTACAGCTCCAGAAGGAAAACAGGCGTTTCTGCTTCGTTATTTGGTGAAGAAAACGATATTAAACCATGCCACATGCAGAGGAAGCTGCAGCTGCCCAGAGCCCTTTTCCACACCGGGATTTGCTGGGGGGCTGCAGCCGCCAGCACTCCCCACTTCTTCGTTATTCCAGCAGCCGCTTGCACGGTTTGACATTATGCGCCGTCACTTCAGTGCTTTAATGGGCTCTAACGAGCTTGGTGCCTGACGCGGCTTCTGGGTGTTTAAACTGGGTTGCTAATAAGTTGCATTTTAGCAAGCAAAATAAAAGTTGATGAAAAAAATCAGGTTTATTGAGAAGAATTGGTTTTACTGCATGCATTATTAAATATCTGCTTTCTGCCCACCAGCCCCCGGAGAAGAGCTGAATGTGTGGCTCACGCTGGGCGCTGCTGGGACCACAAGGAAGCACCAAGCCATGCCAAGCTATGCCAAGCCATGCCGACCCATGCCAAGCCATGCCAGAAAGCTCCGGGAAGATCGTGGGAGCTCGCCGGTGATCGCAGCGGTTCAGCCTCCTGCAGTAAACCCATTTTCTTCGACTCGGCAATGAGCCTTTGTAACCCAGTATTTGCATCTCCCCACCGGCTCCCAGTGGCCGCCCCCCCCACCCGCAGCCCTCGGTGGAGCCTGGCAGCGTGGGCCACGTTTGCATGGCTAATTTAGCTGTGCACTCTGCTAATTATAGCCTGACAGGGGGATGCAGATTGGAGGAGCAGGGTTAAGGCTGGCCCTGGTGCAAGCTCAGGATCTCTCCCGAGATCTGCCGGGGTGCACGAGGGGATGGCAGGGTAAAAGGACGGGGTTTGGGGAGAGCACGGGGCAAATGGAAACGAGATGGAAATGGCCCTGGAGCAGAGGAGAGGAAGCTGGTCCCCTCGGTCCCTGTTCCCAGCACCGGGTACTGGAAGCAGCCAGAAATTGGCATTTCTGCCCCAAGTGTGGGGCTTCAGCTGGGCTGCGAGTTGTGTCGCAGGAGCTGTCAGCGCTGCAGGCAGCCCAGTTCTGCAGCCCAGCTCCCCCAGTTCCCCAGTTAGCTCCCCCAGCCCAGTTCCCTCCATTTCCCCAGCCCAGCTCCCCCAGCTCCCTCAGCGCAGATCCCCCAGCCCAGTTCCCCCAGTTCCCCCAGCTCCCCCAGCCCAGCTCCAGCAGGCAGCTGGCCCCCTCGCACCGTGCCCCGCACGCAGGCAGGATTTCTAGGCCTGCAGATGACGTCTGTCCTATTTTCGGCTCGGGTTCTGCACACCGCGGTGTGCACGGCAGGCCCTGTCTGGGGATGTGGGTGTTCCTGCTCCCCAGTGAGAGCTGGAATTGCCCGGCGGGGGGGACACACGACACGACACCGGGCTGGGAAAGGCTGCGGGATGCTGGCACCCGCTCTGCTTGCCTGGGGACAGGGTGGGAAAACCCCCCAGGTTTCAGCAGCGGAGCAGACACAGGGCTGTCTGGAAGGGCTGCGCAGCGGGGGACGAGGGGAGAGGGTCCCCCCCGCACCCACCACAGCAAAGCCCAGGCGCCCAGCCTTGCCCCCAGCCCTGCCTCGTCCCCAGCCCTGCTGTCACCCACAGGTGACGGCAGCGGGGTTCCCGCACGTGGCTTCTCCGCGTTGGGCTGGGACGGGTGATCAAAGCCTCCTTTGGTTCTTTTTCCTGGGTCAGGTTTTTCCCGGGAGCAGCAGTGCGGCACGTCCAGCCCAGCGATGTGAGGTCCCTGTGCCACAGGCGCTGAGGACGGCGACACCCCCCCGTCCCCCTCCTTCTCCTCCGGTTACCACATCCCAGGAAGGGCCCCATCCTCGGACACGCAGCTCGGGAAGGGGCTCTGTGCCCCCCCCCCCCCCTGCCGGCCCCAGGCGGCCGCGAAGGGCCCCGCTTTGCTGGGTTAAGGAAACGCCGTGCTGCTTCGTCCTCCTTTAAGTGGTTATTCACGGCAGCGGGAGCTGGAAGATGCTTCCTTCGCATTTCTGAGCGGAGAGAAAGAAATCCTGAGTCCGCAGCATTTCCAGAGCCAGCTGGGGAGCCCCAGCTCTTCCAAAAAATTGCCTCCTAGTCATCACGGACGATGACAGCGTGCCTTCCTGCTCCCGGCCAGCTGCACCGCGGTGCTGCCGCAGCAGAGCCTGGCACCGGCACGGTGGGGGGGGCACGCTTGCCAGGCACCGGCCCCCCGTGTCCCCGGTTGGGGAGAGATGATGCTCGGGGAGACAGTGGCGGTGCAGCCATGGGGCACCGAGTCAGGGAGAGGGTCCCAGTCCTGCACTGTTGGCACCCGTGGGCCCTTCGTCCCGCTGCCAGAGGAAATCCTTCAAAACCAGGGAGGATGGGGCACGGGGGGGGCGGGACACGGCTTGGCTGGGGCCCTCTCCCGCAGCACCGGGGGCCCCGGGGCGAGAGGCAGGGGCTGTGGTGCAGGATGGTGTGAGCGTGCCAGGGTGAGCGTGCGTGCCCCCCTGAGTGTGCGCACACGTCCGTGTGCAGGTGAGGGGCGCGTGTGTGCACCTGTGTGCGTGCAGGCGGGGTGTGTGCATGCACGTGTGTGTGTGCACCCCTGGGTGTGCAGGCGGGGTGTGTGTGTGTGTATGTGCACACCCATGTGTGTGCAGGCGGGGTGTGTGTGTGTGTGTGTGTGTGCGCGCACCCGTGTGTGTGCGCGCACCCGTGTGTGTGCAGGCGGGGGGTGTGTGTGTGTGTGTGTGCACCCGTGTGTGTGCAGGCGGGGGGTGTGTGCGTGCGTGTGTAAAGGCACGGGGCTCGTGTGCGTGTGCAGGCGCCGGTACGCGTGCACGGGCAGGCTGGGTGTGCGGGGGGGTTGCACGGGGGGAGTGTGTGTGGGCGCACAGCGCGGGGGTCCATGCAACTGCAACACCCCTGTGCACCCCCCCCCCGGGGGGCGCTGCG
>NW_010972972.1:7010573-7018340 GCF_000737465.1 Haliaeetus leucocephalus | reverse complement strand
GGTTAGCGGGGACCCTGAGGCAAGTGGGGACTTGGGGGCGAACCAGCACCCTGGGGTGAAGAGGGACCCTGAGGGTGAGTGAGGACCCCAGAAGTTGAGGGGGACCCTGGGGCAAACAAGGACCTGGGGTGAGCCAGCACCCTGGGGGACAGCAGGGACACCGGGGTGAGAGCCAGCACCCCGGGGTGAGCAGGGACCATGGGTGCAGGCAGGAATCCTTTGGCAAGGGGGGACCCTGGGGCGATGCGGCACCCCGGGGTGAGCAGGAACCCCAGGGGTTAGCGGGGACCCTGTGGCAAGTGGGGACCCTCAAGTGATTACAGCACCCTGGGCGAGTGGGGACTTGGCCGAGCTGGCACCCTATTGCAAAAAAGGGACCCCAGGACAAGTGGGGACCCAGGGCTGAGCTGGCACCCCAGGACAAATGGGGACTCTGGGAGTGAGTGGGGACCCCAGGACAAACAAGACCCCAGGGCTGAGCGGGGACACGTAGGGTCCCCTGGGACAAGGGGGGTGCACAGGGGTGACCGGGGACTCACCCAGGGACAAACAGGGACCCTCGGGCATGTGGGACCGTGGGGCCTCGGTGCTGCCTGCCCCCCCCCCCAGCACCCAAAGCCGGGGCCGGAGCGGGGCTGGAGGGTTCCTCGGGGCCTGCCGGGCACCAGCCCGCTGTCACGGGGGCTGTCCCCATCCGGGCTGTCCCCTCGCCCCGTGGCACCCGCTGCAGCCCTGCAACCCCCCCTCCTCCGATACAGAGCGGAGCTCCTGGGGCTCTCCGGGTCCCTGCTGCGTCCTCCGGTGGGTCCCTTCCCTCCCCGGTGGCGGTTTGCCGGGCTGGCGCAGGCGGGTGCATGCTCATCCCTCTGGCAAAGTGGGCACACAGGCAGCGTTAGGGCCGACCGGGCACCAGGAATCCAAGAGAAAACTTAGGACAGGAGCGGCGTCAGGCTGGCGTTGCCAGTGGCCACGGGCCACCGTGCCACGCTGGAACCTCTGCCTGGCTCTCTGCAGGGCTGGCCGGCGTCCCCGTCCCTGCCGGCACCTCCACAAAGCTTTCCCTGGTGCAACGGGTTATATTGCCCTCGCCGGCGTGCCGAGGAACGGTGGCAGCCCGGCAAGGTCGGTGGCGGAGCGGAGGTGGTGGCGGCGGCAGCCGCGGCCTGCTCGCATGCCGCTCTGCAGCAGCTGCGCAAACAAGCGGCGCCGGCAGCACCGGAGAAACCTGTCCCTGGGGTGGTGGCGGTGGCAGGAGCACCGGCTGTGCCTGGCTCCCACCGCGCCTGCGCCCGCCGGGGAATCGCCTCTGTTTGCTCCCCGGCGTCGGCCGGCCGCCGGCATGGCAGAGCCACGGCTGCGTGTTTGGGCTGCGGTGACCCGGGGACAGGTCCCCACCGTGCACTGGTGGCAGCAGCCTGCGGTGCCGTAGCAGTGAGTCCTGGGGGGGACGGGGATGGGGACAGTCCCTGGGGTGTGGGGTGCTGCTCGTCGTCCCCCCCCCACAGAGGTGTGAGCCCGACCCCACGCCGGCACACGTGGCCAGCGGGACACGGAGCGCCCATCTCCGTGGGGTCTGCACATCCCTGGGCACGCTGGCGTAGGCACAGGTCTGCAGGGCAGCGCGTCCCAGCCCCCACACCGAGCCCCCGGTGCCCCCCAGCCTTGCCGCTTGTTCTTGGGGTGTTGCTGCATCCCAAAACGTCTCTGGTGGGATTGAGGTGCCGCTCTCTGTAGAGCTGCTTGGGTGCAAGCATGCAGCAGGGAGGACATGGGGGGGGGGGGGGGGTGGATCCCTGCCCGCCCCAGCAATCCCGGTGTGCCACGTCGGCGTGGCCGGGAAGCAGCCCCAGGTGTGTACCAGGATGTCCTGGCCCCGGTTGGCACGGCACGCTCCTGCCACGGGGCGGTCGGTACCCAAAGCCCTCCCTCGCCCCCACGGGGGTCCCCGAGCCCTGGCAGCACCCCAGGGGTGCCCCATCCTTGGCTCTCCGTGCCAGGGGAGCCCGGGCTTGGGGTGCTGCTCAGTTAAACCCCATTGAGGAGTCTTCATCCCCGAAAGGCCGAGGTCCCTGTTTGCTCTGGGGGCGGTCACCTTCCCTCCGGCCACCTTTGCTCCCCATGCCTGCTCCTCTCCCTGCTTCCCTCCCCAAAACCTTTTCCCCCCCGGCAGCCCCTCTACCACCCCCATGGGGCTCTCCTAGCCCCCTCTAGCATCCAGCCTTGCTCCCCCAAGACCCCAGCGCATCCCACAGCCACGTCAGGTCCTGGACCCCCCCAGCGCCCTCCTGGCCAGATCCTGCTTGGAAAGATCCTGCTGGGTGTTTATATGTTGATGCTGTGCGTGTGGTGAGCGGCACTGGGCTGCCCCGGCCAGGTGTCAGGGACCGTGGGGGCACCAACAGTCCCTGTGCCACCCCCGTGGTCCCCAGCAGCACCCAGACCCAGCACCTCCCACCCAGGATGGGATGCTCCCACTGGATTTCATGCCAGCCGGTGGGACGGGCAGCTGCCCCGGCACACGTGGCATGGCTGACGTGGCACGGCGGGGCCGAGCCGGGGCGTTCGCCCCCAACGTCGCAGCTCCCCGGGGACGGGGCTGGGGGCTGCCCGCTGTGCCTGCCACCGACAGCCTCCAAAGAGCTGTTTTCCTCGCCGTTTGCTCGCTGGCTTTCTCGCTCCTGCTGCTGCTGCTCTGTAATTAAATGAAACCCGAAGGTCTCGCTCTGCTTTGAAGCAGCAGCCTTCCCCCCCCCTCGCCTTCTCTCCTGCCATTAGGGATGCAGCTCTCGTCTAACCTGTTTTCTGGAGTCTGGAAACAAGTTTGTGCCACCAGGACCTGACAAAACCCAGGGCTGATTCATCGGCAGGACACGGGATTCTTCGGTGGCCTCGGGGCTGCCCGTTAACTGTTGTGGTGCCCGAGATGGCTGCGGGATGGGGGACCCCGGCTGGGAACCCCCTGCCCACCCCAGTGGAGCAGCGAGCTGGTGCTTGGGGACCCGAGTGCCCCAGGGGAGACTCTGCCCCTGGGAATGGACTGCTCTGAAAGGATGGCCAGGAGCCATCCCATGGGAAGCATCGGGAGGGGGCTGGAACTTCGCTGGGCTTTGCTGGAGCCGCCGGGCTCTGGGAAGCCACCTGGGATGCACATACTGACCGTTCCTGCCCGGACCCTGGCTCCTGCTCATTACTTTATTCATTGGGTCACCTTGAGACATGGCACCCGGTCGTTAATGATTGCGTCGAACATCCGGGCCACGGGGGAGATCTTCTCTTTAATTAATGACCCACGTGGCTGTGGCCGCTGGTGCTGCCTGCACCAGGTGCCGTGCACCCCCGAGGCCAGGGAAGCCCGCTCCGGACAGGAGGGGATGCTGCCGGTGAAGCCAGGGCTTCGTGGCAGTGTCAGCCCCCCGACAATGTGGGGCTGGAGGTTGAGCTGACCCCCAGGGCAGTTTTTCTCCCATGTCGGGGGTCCCCTCAGTCCCCAACCACCTGGGTACCCACAGGCAGCCCCTTGTCCTGCTGCCCAGAGCTGCCCCCGCGAGCCCCTTCCCTCCAAAATCTCTGGGGCAGGGAGTGTGTCGGGGCACGGTCGGCCCCTTGCACCCATTGCATTCAACCTCCCTCCTTTGGTCTTCCTTCCTTCCTCCTCCTCCTCCTTGCCCCGTAGACGTCAGAGTCAATATTGACTCAGGGCCGCTCTGGGCGCTTCCCGGGTGGCACCGTCCCCCCTCCCGACGAGACCCCCCCGGCACTGCCGGGGACGTGAGTCACCCACGGGCTGCAGGCAGCTGGTGGCACACAGGCAGCGCGGGCAGGTCCTGAGTCACCCGGCTGGTCCTGCCCGCGTGGGCACGGCTCGGCCGACCTGCCTCGCCGCTTTGGGAATATACGGGAGAAGCGGCGGCACCCACTCCCGCATCCAGCCTGGCCGGCGCAGGCACGGTGCCGGGGTTTCCTGGGTGCGGGTGGGGAGCAGGGGGTTCCCCAAGCATGTCACCCGGGGGTGTGCTCCCTGAAAACGCCTTGCAAGGCTTGCCCCGTCCGAGTTTTTGGCCGAAGGGAGGCTCACGTGGCAGGGTTGCAATGCAAGGTGCAGGGGGATGAGCAGCGGTGCCGTGGGGTTGGGGATGGGGGCAATGGGCTTGAAGATGGGCTCCGTGGGGTTGAGGATGGGCTCCGTGGGGTTGGGGACGGGCTCTGTGAGCTTGGGGATGAGCTCTGTGGGATTGAGGATGGGCTCCGTGGGGCTGGTGACAGGCTCTGTGAGCTTGGGGATGAGCTCCGTGGGGTTGGGGACAGGCTCCGTGGGGTTGGGGACAGGGTCTGCGTGTGGAGGCTTTGGCTCTGCGAGCAGCAGCCGTGTTGCACTCAAGGGTCCGGGTGCGGGGCCGTGCCCTGGTGCCGGGTGCTGCCATTCCTCTTGCCGGGGTCGGGGGTCTCCAGCACCGCATTGCTTGGGCGAGGACGGTGGCTGTGGCTCCTCTGCCCCTAATTCCCTAAATCTGCTCCTAAAGGAAGGGCCCAAGAGCCGCTCCCCCCAGGTGTTGGGTGGCCGGGGTCTGGGGGTCCAGGAGGGGCGGGAGCCGTCCTTGGGGATGGACCAGGAGCCGGCGGCATTCGGCGGGGGGCAGGATGCCGGTACCCACCTCAGAGGCACTTGGGGCCACGTGTGTTTGCTGGGGTGCCGGAGCAGCATCCCCAGGGATCACAGCAGGGTTGCCTGCGCTGCCCACCGCTGCCCACGCTGGCTGCCCTCTCTGCCAGCTCCTGCCCGCACTCTGCCCCGCGGCACGGCTCCAGCAGCCCTTGGCCTTGGCCAGATGGCATCCCTGCTGCCAGGGGAGGACGGCAGCTTCTCCTTTCTTCTTCTCCTTGTCTTCCCAAGGATTTGGCTGCCATGGTTACTGGAGCTGCTCTTGACCCTGGGGTGGGGGGGCTGCTCCCCACTCCAGCCAGCCCCCCCCCTCCGCACACTATGCCACGGCACCGGGCATGGCCCCGTGCACCAGACCCCCGTGGCACCACTGGTGCCCCATGCAGGGATGCTTGCTTTGGGGGAAGACCAGTGATGGGGGAAAAGAGAGGAGGTGGGAAGATGCCCCCCCTGCGAAGGTCCCCCTGGCATCCGGGGCTCAGCTCCGCGCTGCCTTGGGGTGTAGCTGGCTCTGGGGGCCAAACTGGGCCAGACTGGGCTGAGCTGCAGGTTGGGATCCAGCTCCTCTTCGGGGGTTTTGCGTTGGTTTTTGGGGAACCTGAGAGGAGACCCCCCCCACCCAGGGGTTCCCACGGCCACTCCCCCCCACCTCGGGGCAGTTTCTCAGCCGCCCACCCCTGCAGTGCAGGATGGAGTGCAAGGACGTGCCGGCGGAGACGCTCTACGACGTGCTGCATGACATCGAGTATCGGAAAAAGTGGGACACCAACGTCATCGAGACCTTTGACATTGGGAAGCTGACTGTCAACTCCGACGTGGGCTACTACGCCTGTGAGGAGGGGGCTGGGGGGTCCCTGGGAGGGGGGAGCTGAGCCCTGGGGCTGTCACGGCAGCGTTCCTGGGTTCAGCATCTGTGGGTTTGGTGGTGCCCGGGCATCGCTGGGAGGAGGCTGGGTACCAGTTTGGGAGGGATTTGGGGAGCAGGCTTGGACTCCCAGCGGGGATGCCTGTGCTGGGTGGGGTGGGGGGTGTCTCACCCTGGTCTCCCACCACTGCTGTCCCCAGGGAAGTGCCCCAAGCCCCTGAAGAACCGGGATGTCATCACGCTCCGCTCTTGGCTGCCCATGGGCACCGACTACATCATCATGAACTACTCCGTCAAGCACCCCGTGAGTCCCTGAGGGGGCTGGGGGGAGCAGCCGGGGGTGCTGCCCACACCAGGACAGGGCTGGGTTTGCCCCGTGGTCGGTGGGAGGTCAGGCTGGAGGCATTGGGGGGCTGTTGGGGGGGTCAGGGCAGCCCTGCCTGCGGTTAGTGCTTGCCTGTACCCCATCCTGCCCCTGCCATCGATGTGTCCCTGTCCCCCCCCCCATCCTCACTGTCCCCCCTGCAGAATTACCCCCCTCGGAAGGACATGGTGCGAGCGGTCTCCATCCAGACGGGCTACCTGATCGAAGGGACAGGAGCCAAGAGCTGCACCATCACCTACCTGGCACAGGTGGACCCCAAAGGTAAGGGGGGGGACCCCCCACGCCGATGCCTCGGGGCTCAGCCCACCCCAGTCCTGCCCTCGTGTCCCTTGGGGACAGTTGCCCTCCGGTTAGGGGTCTGTCCTAACAGATCAGCTGAGGTTAATAAATCGGGCTGGAAGTTTTTCCGGGGCTGGGAGGGGTGGGTGGGCTCGGGGTGGGCTCAGAGACAGGCAGCAGCAGGCAGGGAGGCAGCCGGGAGCATCTTGGGACGCGGCCAGAGCCAGACCAGGAGTGCTGCAGCAATGCCAGGAGGAAACATTTTGGGCCCGTTCTCTTGAAATATTTCTTTTTTGGGGTAGAAGAGGTGGCCAACATGCTGAAATGGCTTTTTTTGAACTCGGCAAGAAGCTGAGGCAGCAGTTTGGGTTGAATCCTCATTTCCTTGGACTGTCCCCCTGCTGCCGCTCGCCTTGTCCCCTCTCCAGACGGGTGTCCCCGAGCCCTCCTGTCCCTGAGGAGGGTGACCCGGGGGGGGGCTGGTGGTGCTGTGCCCGGGGGTCCCGGCTGTCCCACGTGCCTGATCCCAGCCCGGCTTCTCTTCTCTCGGCAGGTTCCCTGCCGAAGTGGGTGGTGAACAAATCCTCGCAGTTCCTGGCCCCCAAGGTGAGTCGGTCACACCGGGGGGTCCCACGGTGCGGTGGGGTGGAGGGCGAGGTGTCCCCCCCCCGACCCAGCTCAGCTCCAACCCAACCTTCATCCCAGGCGATGAAGAAGATGTACAAAGCTTGCCTGAAGTACCCGGAGTGGAAGCTGAAGCACAACCCGCACTTCAAGCCCTGGCTGTTCCCCGAGCAGAGCCGGCTGCCGGCGCTGCCGCTCTCCGAGCTCTCCCTCCAGCATGCCGACTCCCTGGAGAACATCGACGAGAGCTCCCTGGCCGAGACCAAAGATGACCGCGGCGAGGCCAGCGATGAGGACAGCGTTAACTGAGCCCCCCACCCCCAACTCCCCCCCGCCCCGGGGCTGTTTTGTCCCTGTCGTCCCCCCCAAAGCAGTTTGTGTCTCTTGCACGCACCTACACGTGCACCCATGCTTCTGGCTCGGGGAGGGGTGGGGGCTGCTGCCCCCCTGCCCGGGGACAGGGGGGCTGTGCTGGGCTCCCCCCCCCGGGTGATGGCTGCCATCCTCCCCCCCCATCCCAGGGTGGGAAGCCGGGGGGCATCTGGTCCCTTCGCAGCCACCGTGGGACACCGATGTCGTCCCCATCGGTGGCAAACCCAAAGTGCCCTTCAGTTCTTGCCCCCGGGGGGGGCAGAGGAAAGTGGGGGGCCTTGCCCCTGCCCCCCAGCCCTGGGGGCACCCCCTTGTCCCTTCCCCGTGCTCCCCCCCTGCTCCCCTGTCCCTCCTCCCCGTCTTCCTCTGTTATTGTTTAACAGAACTGCCTTCCTCCCATGGGACCCCCGCCCCGAGCGAACCCCCAGAAGTGGGGGAGGGCTTGGGGGTCTTCCCACACCTCTGGGTGTGCAAAGGGGTCTTTAGGGGCTCCTGGCATCTCCAGGCATGCAGGTGGGGGCTTGGGGGGCTCCTGGCTTGTCCAAGCATGCAGGGGAGGCTTGGGGGGGGTCCCAGCACCTC
>NW_010972972.1:7008435-7008753 GCF_000737465.1 Haliaeetus leucocephalus | reverse complement strand
CCGGGGGGCCGGGGGGGGGACACGGACACACACGACACATGGCAGAGACCCCTCGCTGCCGGGGGGGGGGCCTGCCCCCCCTGCCTGCCCCCCCGCGCTGCTTCTCCGCAAACTTTGGGCAGCGGCCGGAGTGGGGGGGGAGCGGCGGGGGCCGGGGGGGGGGCCCGCCCCCGCGGCGGCGGGGGGGGGCGACTGCAGGTCCCCGTCCCGTGTCCGTCCCCCCCCGGGTCGGTGGGGGC
Source organism: Haliaeetus leucocephalus (assembly GCF_000737465.1). NCBI lineage: Eukaryota > Metazoa > Chordata > Aves > Accipitriformes > Accipitridae > Haliaeetus > Haliaeetus leucocephalus. The sequence goes on along the minus strand of NW_010972972.1, from coordinate 7,008,514 downwards.
TGCAAAGCTCAGCGGGGACCGGGAGGGGATGTGCCGCGCTGCGGTGTGGGGTTTGGGGTGCAGGGAGGGGTTGGGGGCT
>NW_010972972.1:6995980-7008063 GCF_000737465.1 Haliaeetus leucocephalus | reverse complement strand
AGGGGACCAGGGGTCTGCGAGGTGTTGGGGTGCCTGGAGCACGGGGGGGGCAGAGGGGATGCTCTGTCCTGGGGGGGACAGGCTGGCACCCCCCGGGGAGCATGGCCCTGTGTGGAGCCCGGCTGCAGTGGGCTCAGCCCTGGGACCCCCTGGTCCTCGTGGGGTGCAGCCCTGGCGCACGCGGTTACGGCCAGCGCAGCCCCCCCTTTGCCCCGGCACGCCGGCCGGCGGGGTCTTGCTCGACGGCTGGGTGCCAGGGTCTGGCTCGTGGCCGGTCGACGTGACATACCCGGTGTGCAGCCGGTGCACCCCAGCACCAGGCGTGATCCCGTGTTGCCGTCACATGTGGGACTGGGCTGGGCACCGGGGACTCGTTTCCGACTTCGCCTGTTAATTTATATCTGCTGCATCCTCCCCATCCTCCCCCACACCTCTCGAAAACCAACATTAAAAATAGGACCCAATTAAAAAGGAAGCCGGCCTCCGCTCCACCCCTGCGCGGGGCAATACTGGAGCAAAACCAGAGCCAGGGCCGGCTCCGGCAATGGGGGGGACGCGCGGTGGGGGCCGATCATGGGGGCAAAGCCCCTCGCAGGGGGTTTTTTAGGTCTTTTGCCTGTCGGAGGTACTGCCAGAGACTCGGTGGCGGGGGGGCTGCGAGAAGAAATGGCTCCATAGGGGAGCGAAGGATGCTCCAGAGCGTGGCCGGGTGTCGGAGGAGCTGCGTGCCGGGGGGCTTCGGGCAGAGCTGGGGGCTCAGGTAGGCTGCGGACCATCGGCAGCGCAGGTGGAGGATATGGATCTGCTGGGCACCCCAGGGCCGGGCTGGGGGGCTTTCTTGAGGTGCCGTGTTGGTTCTGTCCCACCGCTGGCTGGGGAGGACGTGAGGGATCCCTTAAATGCTGCGGGAAGGTCTGCCAGGCTTTGGCTCTGCAGGAATGACCCTCCGGCATTGCTGCCGGTCCCCTGGGGCCTTGGGATATGCAACCCCGTGACCTGGATAAGGCCGTGGCACCCACGGCACCATCATCGTCTTCGGTTGAAGGCTTTGGCAGGGGATCCCATAGGGATGGCTCCGAGCACCCGGCGAGCTGGCATGCTGCGAGCAGAGGGGGATGCAAGCAGCAGGGGCTTTTTTTTTTTGGTGGGGGGTGTCAGACACTGGCCCCGCAGGCTGAACCCCCGCAGAGCATCGTCCCCTAAACGCGGGGCCGAGCCTGGTGCATCGCCCAGCGGGTGCTGCTGAGCCCAGCCCCTCCTTGCACGGGGCACGGCCTCGCGTGGGCGAGGGGCCGAGACCATGGGGCCCGCCCCCCCGTCCCCCGTCCCCCCCCCGTCCCCGGGAGCAGGCAGCCAGCGTGTCCCCGTCCCCGAGCTGCTCTGCGGTATGAAAGGAGCATTGTCCAGCCAGCACAAGTGCAATCCGCCGGGACCGGCTTGCAGCCCCCCCTCGGCTTGGGGAGCGATGTGGGGCAGCCGTGGGATCCTCACGTCTCCCCCCGCGTCCCCAAACCACCCGGCTTCATTTTTTCCCTTTGCCAAGGCCTCGGGAACTGGGTGGGGAGGAAAAAAAACCAACCCAAACCCCTTTTTATTTTTATTTTTTTTTGCGGGGGGAAAGTCCCTACGGTTTTCCCCTCGGCTCCCGTTTCCATGAGGCAGCCAAACCTCCATGCAGGAACAAGCCCAGGCCTGGCAGGGCTGCCGCCATGCCTGGCTGGGGGGGCCCTGCCAGCCCCCGCCCCGGGAAGCACCTCGGCATCCTCGGCGCTGCCAAACAGAGGTACTTGGTGCTCCTCTCACCGCGCTTTCCTCGCTGCTCGGTGGGGTGGGCGATGCCTGGGATGGGGGGGGCTGGGGGTGCAAACGCAGCTTGGGGGGGACGAACGACGGGACACACACACACGACCTCCTCGGCTGTGGTTTCTTTCCCGGGGGGGTCATGCTTCTCCTGCACTTCCCCACGTGCTGCAGGGGCATCGGCTTGCCTGGAGCGTGCGGTGCTGCGGGGGCACCGGGGGGGGGACACGGTGAGCTGTGGTGGGTGCAGAGGAGCTGGGGGGGGCAGGTTGCACCCGTGCTCCAAAAGCGCTCGGCTATGACATGGCTGTGCCCCCCCAGCTGGATGCACCCGCACCCCCAGCACATCCCAGATTAACCCCAGTATACCCCAGCTCGCAGTCCCAGTACTCCCCAGCTCAATTCCAATATGGCCCAGCTCCCCCTCCCAGCAGTCCCCAGCTTATCACCAGTATACCCCAGCTCACCCCCAGCACACTCCAGCTCAACCCCAGTACACCGCAGCTCAATCCCAGTACTCCCCAGCTTGATTCCAGTATACCCCAGCTCATCCCCAGCATAACCCAGCTCAACCCCAGTCTCCTGGGACCCCCGGCTGTGCCGACAACCCCTGTCCCCAGGCCACCCCAGGGAGTCGAGGTGCAGCAATAGCCGTGCCTGCTGGGGTGAGGGACATGACCAGGGACGCCGGGGCGGCACTGGCAGGGCTGGGGCCGGTGATGGAGGGGTGAAGCCCAGGAGAGCGGAACCCCGAGGGCCCGGCTGGCAGATTTGTTTTCTGTTTGAGAACCAGCTCGGCGCGTCCCAATTCACGGCCAAACAACGCCGGCAGCTGCGGCTCTGCCGGGGCAGCCGGGATCCCTGCCAGGATCCCTGCCAGCAGCGCCCGTGCAGTGCCGATCGCCGCCAACAGCTCCCAAACACCGGGCAATGCCGCCGGCGGGTTTCTCTCGCCTTCCTCCTCCTCCTCCTCACCGCGTCGTGGTATGTCTGGCAAGGCCTGAAGAATTGCTCTGGCACAGGCTGCCGGCGCTGCGCGGCTAGAACCGGGACGGTCGCTGCTTCGTCCTCTGGTAACGTCGAGCTGGCTTCTTGCGTCGCCTCGCTGCTGCTGCCGCGTCCCCGGGGCCATCGGGACGATGCTCGGGGGTGCGGGGCTGGGGGCCGTGCCTGCCCGGGGGGGTCCCTCGCTCCGGGGGGAGGTCTGCAGGACTTCGGCACCGCTGCAGGGGCTGCAATTTTAATTTGCAGCGTTCACCCCTAAAAAAACAGCCTTTGAAGGCGCAGGCTGGTGCCGTGCAGCAGACCCGGGTGCTGCGGGTGGGTGGCCGTGCTGGGGCTCGTCAGCAGCTCCCTCCGGGCTGTCCTGGGGTCCCAGGACCGTGTCGGGAGGAAGGCCATGTCTGCGCCGGGGAAAGCCCCTCCGAAAGCTGCCGGTTGTTTTCTGGGGGTGCCCCCCACTGCAGCAGCAGCTACTGGGGCCGAGCTGTTATGGGAAGCAGCCGGGACATCAGGGATGGGGATATTTATAGCAATATTGGACTTTTGCATCCCTCCATACTCCACGTCCCCTGTCCCCCCACCCCGAAAGCGGGTCGTTTGCCACTAGGACCTAGAAAACCCACCAAGGGGGTGAGCCCTGGGTATTTTGGGGGTGTCTGGGAGGAGGCAGGGAGCGATGCTCCCCCATGCCAGTATCTCGTGGCTCTTCTTCTCGGGCAGGGCAGCATGGTTGCCCCATCCCTATTTTTACCACCCCGTGCCACACAGTTGGCGTCCCCCCCCAGGAAATCAAGTCCTGTTCCATCAGCCTGGGAGGGTTGCAGGCACTGTCATCGCGTGCTGGGGGCTTCAGGTGGCTCCAGTGAGTGTCCTGCAGCAGGGACCCCATGGCTGTCAGGGTGTTAGTGCTCCGGGAAATTTTGCAGATGGATGCGAGCTGTTAAATCGTTAAAACGCAGAGCCAGAACCCACCGTAGCAGCAGGTGGAATCTGGCAGGGGGTGGCCCAAGTCGGTGTCTCCCTGCCTGCTCTTCTGCCTGTGGCACGGCACAAACGTCACGCTTCAGGGGAAAAAAAATAGTCTAAAAATAATTTGGGGCTTCCCGCCTGGCTGGGACAGGTTAGAAAGTGCTGCCGTGCCCCCCCCCCATCCCCGGCATGGCCTTCCTCCTCCTCCTGCCCGTGCTGCCAGCTCAGGGTGCGGGCAGGCGATGCTGCCCTAGTTCAGGGCACCCAGGGAGTGGCCGGGACGGCACTTGGACACCCCAAAACTGCAGGTGATGGGGGGGGGCTGGTTGTGCAGAAAGGCTTTTGCAAAGGGGGGAGCGGGTGCATGTGGTTGGGGGGGTCCCTGCGGTAGCATCCACACGCCGCGGCTTGGCTCTGTCCTTGCCAAAGGGCTGCCGGGCGGTGTTGTGGTGGCCAGGGGTGGACGGGAGGTGGCCCCGGCACGGTGGAGGGGGTCTGTGCATGGGGTTGGGGTGCTGCTGCACCCCCATGAGCTGGCTTTTTCCAGGCAGAGGTTTTTGGGTGGCCCTGGGGGTGAGCTGGGTCTGTGCCGCGGGTGCCCGCTGCACCCCGAGGAGGAAGAAGAGGAGGCGGCAGGGCAGCAGGGCCGGCAAAGGGCCCCCCCACCGGCCACAGCCGGAGCGGTCAAGCCCTCCTCCACCAAGAGACTCTCACTTCCCACTTACGGGAAGGCAAAACAGGGACCGACCTGGTTTTGGTGCTGCGCGCTGGGTGCCGTGGATGATCCCCACGGAGGACACTGGTGTCGTGCCCCCCCCCCGGGACCGGTGCTCCACAGGGGCATCCTCGGCTTGCAGCCGGTGTTCGGCACCATCCCGCCATGGCATCGCTGGACCCCCGGAGGTGGGGGACGGCCCCGTGCCCAGTGGGGCTGCTGGGGGGGGCCGTGCATGCGGGGTACAGTTTCCTGACCTATTTTGCAGGCGGCTGCCAGAAAGTGTGTCAGGAGCTGAGAGCATCCCAGGCGGGGCTCAGTGGGCAGGGACATCAGTTGCTGTATGGTTTTGCCCCCTTTCTGCTGGTTTTGCCCCTTTTTTTGCTGGATTTGCAAGGCAGGCGGCGATGCCCCGGGAGGGGATGCCGGGAGCTCGGGTGCCCTCGTTCATGCCGCAGCCCAGGGCACACTTCACCTTCCTGGGTTTTACTTCCAGGGGGAGAAGGGAAACGCAGGCGGGACCTTGGGGAAATGAGGAACCCCTCGTTTCCCTACCCCCTTGTCCCCGACACCCTCCTCATCGCCTTCCTCATAGCCTTCCTCCCGCTGCATGTCGGAGGAGCAGGGGGAAGCGCCCCACAAGCTGCCCCATCCCGAGGAGCGGGGTCGGTGTTGTCTCGGCTCACGGCTTTCTCTCCTGCTGCCCTCTCCTCCCGGTGCCGCTGCCTTCCCTCCAGCACGGCCCAGTTGCTGCACCACTCCTGGGCACCAGGCGTGCACCCCCTCAGCTGCCGTGCGCTCCCAACGCTACCGTGCACACCCCGATCAGCTGTGCACACTCCTCACCACCATGCACACCCTACATCTCCATGCACATCCCACATCTCCGTGCACACCCCTCACCTCCATGCACATCCCACATCTCCATGCACATCCCACATCTCCATGCACACCCTGCATCTCTGTGCACACCCTGCATCTCCGTGCACGCCCCTCACCTCCGTGCACAGCCGCCTTCGGGCAGTTCCCACCACGGGGAGCTTGGCAGCTGGTGGCACCCTTGGAGGAAGGCACGGTGTGTAGGAGCTGTAAAGCAAGCTGAGCAGCCTGCAGCGAGGCTGGGGTACCGTCCCGGCTGCTTAAACATGAAGCACTTTGAGATTTGAATCACTGGCAGCAGGAAGAGGCTCTGAAGAACCTTTTCCACCCCTAGATTTTGATGACTTTGCAAGATTTAACTTGATTTTTGAATGCTGCCCGAGGCCTGGTGTGTTTGAATATTATTTGCATGTTGTATTTACTGGCCTGTGCTCCACGGTGAGATCTTGAAAATGAAACAGCCTCATCTTCCCAAAGTGAGACCTTTGCAGCTGCTGAACTGATGGGACTCTGCCGAGGTGAAGCACTGGAGTAGTTTCGGTGGGAGGTCTGTGGGGTGCGGTGCTGCTGGGAGCCAAGGCTCGGTACGATCCCCGGCCCCTGCTTCTGCTTTTGGGCATTCTCTGCTCGCCGAGGATTTGCGTCGGCAAGTTTCGGTGCGAGGATGTGGCGCTTTCGATTCCCGGCCGAGAGCGGCGGTGGCTGCGGCTGGGCCCAGGCGAGTCGGTCCTGGGCTCCTCGGCCAGGCTGGGTCTGTCCCCGGCTCCCGCAGGGACGCTGGGACATCGGCCCCGTCCTGGATGGCCATGGTCCCGGCTGAGGATCCTTTCTTAATCGAGGCAGAAAGGGGTAAAAATCACCTTGGTGCGAGGCTGGTTGCCCAATGCAGCCAGGGATGTGGGGGCTGGGTAACCCCCTTCCCACTGATGGCCATTCCCATTCCCACAGGTCCCCCCACAACCTGGCTCCATGTCCCCGGTGCCCACCAGGACCCCCGTGGGTGAGGGCTCGCTGCCCTCCCGGGGGGTCCGTGGGGCTCCTGGGGTGGTGGGGACGCGGCAGCCACCCGGCCACTCGTCCCTTCCTTGCTGGTGGCCGGGGCTCGGCTTGTCCTGCTGGCCCCGGGACACCTCATCCTCAGTGCCCCGGTCCCCGCCGCAGTGCCGGGGAGCCGTGCCACGCCGCACGGCTTTCCGGGGACCACCCTCCCCGTTTCTTCCTTCCTCTCTTGCTGAAGGCCCTGCCCCGTCTTGCCGTCAGCCAGGGCTCGTCTGGTACCAGGGTCTGGCTTCCTCCTCTCCCGTGGCGGCTGCAGTCGGCGTTTCTCGGCCGTGCTGAGATACCACGGGTTTTGCCGGGGCCGGAGAGCTCTTGCAGCGCGGTGGCGAGCTGCGAGCGAGGGGCCGTTATTGCAACACGTCCCCCCGCGCACTGGGCTCGTAACGCCCGGCTCGGCTTTTCGGCAAGTTCCCGATTGCCGAGGCGGCGTTTGAGGAAGTCCTCGGGCGGGCAGAGACCCCTCCGTGAGCCTCCGCCGCGCCGGCCGGGGAGCCGGGCATGGGCTGCTGGTACATCGGCCACCTCGCCCATCCGCCTCCCGCAGCTGAGCCAAGGTACCATGCTTTGCCCGCTTTAATTAGCTCTCTTTGATTAACGAGCCCAAAAGCCTGGGAAAGGGGAACGCCAGGGTGTAGGCAGGGTTTGCTTCCCCCGCCTGCCGGGTTGCCAGTGGTGGAGGAGGAATTGGAATGAGACCCATCGAGCGGGTGCTGCACGCCTGACGGGCTCCTGTGCCGGTTTTCCTCCAGCTCGTGGCCACTAGCCCAGGTGCCCTCGAAGGGATGGGCAGGGAAGAGCCATGGGGCAGCCATGGTTCGGCTGCCGGTGCCCAGGGATGGTGCTGCTGCAAGCACAGCTCTGCCACTGATGCACCGACCAGCCCTGGTCAAACCGCTTGATTCCCCAGCACCTCGTTAGGGGTAAAATGATGATTTAGCTGGGTGCTGCAGGGCTGCGAGGGTGCAGGGGGCTGCGCGCAGTCACCTCTGTGGTGGTCAAGGCTTTGCCGGAGCCGGTGAAGGCAGCGTGCTTGGCGGCCACCCCTAATCAGAGACCACTGCCCTTCCCATCCCATACACAGCTTGTTAATCTAATGAGCCTGGCCTTCATTACTGCTGTTCGTGCTCCCGCTGCCTATGGCTGTTTGCCTCTGGTTTGTAGGATGGGAAACCCATGGCCCCGACAGCAGCAGTGGGATAAGGACGGGCATATCCCTGTGGCATGGGGGGCTTGGGGTCTCCTGCCTGTGCCTGCATGTGGCACCCAGAGGTGGGTAACCCTGGAGCAGACCCTTGGGCAGGAAAGCTGTGGTGTATGGCATTGGGCGAACCTGAAATGGAGCGGCTGGTTTGTTGTGGTGCGTGCTGGGGCCACTTGTGCATGCTGGTGGTGCTGCTTGGCAGCCAATGCACTACCCGGCACCGCTGGCAAGCAAAGCCAGGGCAAGGCTTTGGTGTGGGCTGGGATCCCAGGTGGGGTGGCTGCAAAGGGGAGGCCACGGCTGTTTTCTTGCTTGACTCTGCTTCAGAAAAGGAACTGTGGGTGCAGGATGTCCCCCGAGGCTGGGGGCACTGGTGCAGGGATGGGGGTGGATGGGGAGGGGGTCCCTGGTGCCTCAGGGGAGGCTGAGCCCCAGGAGCCCGGCATGATGCTTGGCTCTCCTGGGGCTCACGTGCAGGTGGCCGGGCAAAAAGAGCATCCAAACCCCTCTGCTAGGTTGGGGACATCTGAGTGGGGCTGGTGAGGATGTGGCGGCTGTGGGAGCCCCCCAGAAAAGCTGCCAGCACCCCTGTTTGAGAGCAGAGGGGATGGCCAAGCCCCTCGGTCCAGACTATGGGGGCGATGGGGACCATCCCTGGTCACCCCCAGGTCCTCCATCCCCAGAACGGGGAGACCGAGGGCAGTGCGGGCTTAGGATGGGGCTGGTGGGGTCTGTCCCTGGCTGCTACAAGCCCGCGGTGTGTTTCGGCATCCCGGCTCATCCTCCTGGTTTGCAGGCAGCTGCCCATCCCTGCCCCGGTCCTGGGGGTGGTTTACAGCCCTCGCCTGCCCCTCGTCACGCCGTTCTTACAGCCTTTAAGTCTCTTACAAAACAGCTTCGGCGGCATTGCCTAATCCCGGGGAGGAATGCGGTGGGTAAGCAGGGCGAGGATTTGAGAGCCGAAAGGGGCGGCGGGGACGAGGGCTGGGTGATCCCTCCCGCCCCCCGGTCCCCGACACCCAGCTGGGTTACCGCGGCTCTCCGGGTTGATTTTGTTTCTGGAATTTCCTCGTCTCTTTTTGGACAGAGGTTATAAATGACCAGTGACCGGAGGAGGGAACCCAGTGAGGTCCTGATGAATGATTTACTGGGCGAGGGCGAAGGGCGATGGTGAGCTGCCAGCCTGCTGCACCAGGGACCCGGTGGGTCCCTCGCTGGAGCTTCGTCCCCGTCCCCAGCGAGCAGCGGCGAGGCCCCACGGCCGCCCCGGCACTCCGCCGGCACGTGCCTGGTGCTGGGGTTGTGCCGGTGGCAAGCGGAGGTGAGTGCCCGGCGGGTGCAGCTCTCGCCTCGCAGCAGCACAGGGTCCGTTCCGGGGTAGGGGGGGACGGGGAGAGGTGTCCCACATCAGCTGCGTAGCACAAACCCATCCGCTTCCCACTTGGTGCAAAAGCAGAACCGGTGGTGAAACTGGTGCTGCCGGTGCCACCGCTGCGTACTCTGCTCCTCCCGGCAAGGCTGCACGCTGTGCCCAGGCTGGGGGGGCTCATGGATGTGCACCCACCCCTATGCCACCCCAAATTCCTGGCTGCCGGAGGGGGGTCTGTCCCACCGCGGCTTCCCTGGCCCGGCAGGGCCGGGGCTGCCGTCACCCGTGGCTATGTGCGACGCTCGTGGTGACTCCTTGGCTCCTGCCGGGAGGGGACACGTGTGGGACCCCCCCACTGGTGCCGCCGCCTTTCCCTCAGCTCCTCCGTGGGGTTTTGCCAAGAAGCATGTCGCAGGCAGTGACCGGCTGGGGAAGGAGCCTGCCTGCGCAGGCAGCACCAGACATCCTGTGACAGCGATGTCACCCAGCACTGTCACTTTTCTATTTTTAACAGTAAATGTTTTTTGTTTTTTTCTTTTTAAGCTGCACAGGTGGGAGAGGAAAAGGGCTGGTCTGCGTGTGCGTGGCCCCTCGGTTTTTATGCTGCTTCAGGGATTTTTGTGCTGCTGGTTGGGTTGGCTGAAACCAGGGGGAAGGTCCTGGGTGCTGCTGGTTTCTCTGGTGCAGCCGGCAAGGAGCCCTGGGTGACAGCTAGCCCCGGCGTCCCCGTTGCTCCTTCCTCGGCAGGAGATGGGCGCACGGCTTTTGCAGCCTGAAGCAAAGCCAAGCTGTGCCAGGAGGTGCCGGGGAAGAGGCACCGTGGCTGGACCCCTGTGGCAACGCCGGGATGCCGGTGTCTGGAGGCGTGGGGGCCGCTGTGTGAGCCCTGCTGCCAGCCAGGGCCTCACACCGCTGCGGGGGTCTGCCGGATTTGGCTGTGCCCGGTTAGTGCCGGGAGGACGACCAGCCTTGCCCTGCCGTACACTTTGCTCGCGTTAGGCAGGAGTGGCGGCCGCTTGACCGTCTTCGCTGCTGAAACCGCAAGTGCTGGCTGGAGGGGTCAGAGCTGCCTGAGTCAGAGAAAATGTGACTCTGACAGGCAGATTTCATGATTGGTGTATTTACAGCACCAGGAAATCCTCTGCCTCTTATTTAGCAGATCTAAAAAAGCCTCTGGCAAACCCAAAATAAGATGTGCGCCAGGGTCACCGGCAGTGCCAGGAGGAGCGCAGCCCGTGTGCCAGCACGGCTGGGGTCTGCCTCCTACCTGGGGCTCGTGTGCCTGCCCGGACCCCGGGACCAGGCTGGGAACTGGGGAGTGATGCCGGGGTGGGGGCCCGTGGGGTTCGGTGGGTGTTTGGGTCAGGGTCTCCAGCTGCCCGGGCCGGGACCAGTGGGCAGCGAGGACCGTGTTTGCATGACGAGATCAGGATCTGGCCCCTCTCCTAAAGCCCTGAGCTCGCCCCCAAACCAGATTTAAGACCGACCGAGGACCAGGCAGGCTGTGAGCCAGCGAGAGCTTGTGCTTGCTCTCGTGGGGCTTCGGGAGACAACATTTTGGGACCTGTGGGTTTGATGGGGCTGGGGACGACCCGGGAGAGGGGATGGGGGTTCCTCTCAGCATCCCATTGCCATGCAAAGGCTTTGTCTGGCATTGGTGAGGTGCAGCCTTCTGGATCCGTCCGTCTTTCTCTGTCCCTCCATCTGGGCTTGCTTGGGCAGAGGCTGAGGGCAGGAAGAGCGGGGGGCTCTGGGGGGGTGGCTGTCTGCCCATCTGCAGGAGCTCTGCAGCTATTGATGCATCGCCTCCGCTCCCCATCGATTAGCCCATAATTGCCCGAGCATCCTCTGGGAGATCGCATGCCCTCCTGCGCAGGGTCGGATCCTGACGCTGGTGTAAATGGGGACTGTGGGACGGAGCTGCGTCTGCGGGGGGTGACAGCCCTTGGGGGGGCAGCCAGCCGTTCCCGGTGTGATGCTGCGGCTGGGGAGCGTGCCGGCGCCGCGTGATGCCGTCATCTGGCAAGCCTCGGTGGGGATGGCATCTACATTTAGATGCCTAAATCAGGACCCCCCGGCGTTCCCGGATCCCTGCAGCCCCCTCGGTTCAGGGGAGGTGCCGGTGCCCGAGTGCCGGATCCTGCTGGGGACACAGGGGGGTCGGAGGCGAGGAGGCCCCTCTGAAAACCACGCTGCTGAACTGGGAAATCGTAGTTCTGGGACCCTGGGCTTCAGCTGGTGCATAGTTTGGGACTGATCCTGACCCCCCACTCATCCCCACTTCTCTCCGTCCCCAGGTTCTGATGCCGTCCTGAGCCTTGCCAGGCGCAGGAGATGCACTGAGCGGTGTGAGGTCTCTGCGGCCAGGCCCCCACCATGGAGGACGGGGGGTCTCTGCCCGTGGCCGCCTGGCTGGCGGCCCTCCACCTCGACCAGTATGTGGAGACCTTCCAGCAGAGCGAGCTGTGGACGGTGTGGGACTGCCGGGCGCTGACGGACGAGGTGCTTACCCGCCTCGGCGTGGTGCTGCCTGGCCACCGCCGCCGCATCCTCCTGGGACTCCAGAAAGCCTTTGCCGAGACCACCCTGCCCGCCGGGACCCCTCAACCCCCCGTCAGAAAACCCGTGCCCATGAAACGCCATATCTTCCGCTTGAGCACCGCGGCGGTGCCGGGGCAGCTGGAGCAGCCGGATCCCCCGTGCCTGGCGGTGCCCAGTGGGTCCCCGGTCCTAGAGCCGGAGGGGGGTGCAAACTTCACCCAGCTGCCCCCACCCATCCCACCCAGGGTGGGCTGCCGCCCCCCTGTCAAATTCTCCCCATCGCTAACGAGCGGCAGCCCCGAGCCCCCCCTCGTGCCCCGCAGCCGCCCCCCGGCCCCAGAGCTGCCCGCGCCACCAACTGTGGCTGAGAAGCCCCTGGCCGAAAGCAGGGTGAGACCCCCCCTGCCACCGCTGCCGGCCAAACGTCACCAGCTGGAAGGCAAGTGCCAGTCCCTGAAGACCCCCCCGCCGCCCAGCCGCCCGCCGGTGCTGCCCCCAAGGGCCGTGTCCCAGAGGAGGTAAGGGGGCTGTAGGAGTTGGGGGGGGGG
>NW_010972972.1:6995320-6995970 GCF_000737465.1 Haliaeetus leucocephalus | reverse complement strand
GGGGGCTGAGCCTGGGGGTGCCCTGAGGAGGCAGGGTCCCCTTGGGGGGCTGCTGTGATGTGAGTGGGACCCTCAGGTGGGTGCACGTGGTGATGGCGTGGGTTGCCTGGGGGTACCCTCCCCCCAGAGACCCCAGCACATCCCCCTGGGGTACCTGTCCCCCATCCCCAGCACATCTCCTGGGGGGCCCAAGCAGGCTGGGGGGTCATGAGAGGAGCTGTGTCTGCTCTTGTCCAGGACAGCGGTGCCCTCTAGTGTCACACTGTCTCGGGGGGGGGTCACCCCCAGGGACACCCCAGTTTTGTCCCCATCCCCTTTTCGGGGGAATGCGTGGGGGGATGCACGGCCAGCGTACTGTGGCCAAATCCTGACCATGGGCCCCGTGAGTGCCAGGGTCTGCGGCTCGTTTCTCTCCCGGGTTCAATGCGCCTCTCGGGTTGTTATACTGGCTGGATGAGGCCCCCCCCTCCCTGGTCACCCCAGCCTGTCCTGGGATTGGGCTTCTCCCCCCCGCCCAGTGCCTGGCAGTGAGTGGGCATGCAGACCCCCGTTATACCCCTGCCTGCAGCGCAGGCAGCGCTGAGGCCCGAGGAACTCGTCACACCCTGTGGGGGCAGACAGCAAACCGCAGCGCGGTGGTGGAGGCGGGG
>NW_010972972.1:6993800-6994007 GCF_000737465.1 Haliaeetus leucocephalus | reverse complement strand
CCGTGGAGGGTGGCCGGGGCTGGTCCAGGGTGGGGGGGTGCTGGGAGCTGCTTGGGCTCCCCTGGGGGCAGCTGGGCCGGGAAGCACCTTGCCGCAGGATTTTGCAGATGCTGAAAGTTTGGGTGGCTCAAAAAGCAGCTGGATCATGCCGTGGGCAACATTTGTGTCCCATCCCCCGTCCCCCCCCCCCCCCCCCGCGCCCCTCCC